>NC_068998.1:19470364-19510251 GCF_001194135.2 Octopus bimaculoides | reverse complement strand
TGTATGTATATATATATGTATGTATGTATATATATATATGTATGTATGTATATATATGTATGTATGTATATATATGTATGTATGTATGTATATATATGTATGTATGTATATATATGTATGTATGTATATATATATATGTATGTATGTATATATATGTATGTATGTATATATATGTATGTATGTATGTATGTATATATATGTATGTATGTGTATATATATATATATATGTATGTATGTATGTATATGTATGTATGTATGTATATATATATGTATGTATGTATATATATATATATATATAAATGTATGTATATATATAGAGACTGTTAAAATACATACCAGACTTATAAATAAAAATATCAAGGTCAATTTATCCAACAAAATGCTTGAAAGCTGTGTCCCAGCATTACTGCAGTCCAATGACTGAAACAAAAGATAAAGAGAAGCAGTATTGTCATTTGAAATAAATTTTGTTTCTGCATTTCAGTATGATGATATCCTGGAATTGCTGGAATCATTTGAACGAATGTCAATTTCTGCATTGTATCGCAAATATCGACCAGATGTTCCCCTCCAGTCTAGTTACTCCAGATGGTAAGTTCTCATAAATATTCCTTTCATGTTCTAAATCACCTTGAATTGACAATAATAAATGAAGGGCCATAAATGCTACATGGAAACAAGGTTTTTAGGTACTGGTGTGGCTGTGTGGTAAGAGGCTTGCTTCCCAGCCATGTGATTTGGGTTCAGTCCCATTCTGTGCCACCTTGTGAAAATGTCTTCTAGTATAGCTTTGAGTTGACCTAAGCCAAAATTTGGTAGACAGAAACTGATGGAAGCCCATTGTGGGTGGGTGTGTGTGTTTGGCTCCCACCACTGTTTGATAACCAGTGTTGGTTTGTTTATGTCCCCATAACCTAACAGTTCAGCAAAAGAAACCAGTAGTATAACTACTGGGGTAGATCTGTTCAGCTAAACCCTTCAAGGTAGTGTCCCAGCATGGCCACAGTCCAGTAACTGAAGCAAGTGAAAGGTATATGATAAAAGTTAAAAGACAAAGGGCCTCTTAAAATTAAATTGTGTTTTATAAACTGTCTTTTATAGTTGATAGGAGCCAATCGGGTAGGAATTGTTTCTTAAATCTATTATTCGGAACACTTACAAAAAGCAATTAAATTGATAATTAATGCAAATGTTACTAATGTTACTAATTGATAATTAATGCGAACAAAGTTGCTAATGTTGCCTGGAGAGCACTCGGGTAGCTGGGGCTGGGTCCACCCTGGGTAACACTTTTAAAGGGTCTACTGTAAGCAATATGTGTTTTTTGTGGGGTCCAGGGGCAGAAAACGGAAGGGCCGCCCTAGGTGGCACACACTCTAGCTACGCTAGTGCTGGAGAGTCTGCAACTGTATCCAGTGGTGAAAAGAAGACAGTTATCCTGACTGAAATTATCATACCTGTAAACAGGAAGTATACTGTATGATAGATTAGTGTTTTATTATCTTATGGTACTGAAATTATATAAGAAGAGAAGATTGTTATCATTCATTATATTATTATTTAGAACAGTCATAGCCAATCTACAGCCTATGGAACCTTCAATATTTTTTATAGTATTGACTACCAGATGATGAGCCATGTCTCATGAAGCCTGCTTCTTGCCTGATTTAAAATTTGACAATATTCTAAAGATTTTTCTCATAGTTATAACTGATAAAATTCATAAAGTAAAATTATGAGGTGATGATGTGGGGTTCTGAAATTTTGGGCAAGTCCTTTTGTGAATATATTTTTATTTTACAAATTTCACTATGTTTGCTTTGCTAACATCATTAGTTTCCTTAGACTATTTTTTATTAATTTTTTTTTTTAGTTTATTTTTCTTATGAAACCAATCAGTTGAACATAAACACTTGTTTTTACTATAATAAAAAGCATTAAGTTTTCTAACATGTTTGTAATGACAATAAATTTCAGCTAAGACCCCTAAGCCTGAAAGGGACATTTTGTTGTTGTTAATGTATATACTATATTTTCCAGCATACAAATTGACATAGTATACAGTATAATCATTGAAGGCATGTGGCTTAGTGGTTAATGTATTCTGCTCATGATTATAAAGTCATGAGTTCAATTCCTGGCAGTACATTGTGTCCTTGAGTAAGACACTTTATTTCATGTTGCTCCAGTCCACTCAGCTGGCAAAAATAATTTGTGCCTTTATTTCAAAGGACCAGATTTGTCACATCCTCTGTGGAGTGCTCAGCCAATTTCACAGTAATATGACAAGCAAGCTATTCTGTTGATCGGATCAAATGGAACCCTCATCATTGCAATCAATGGAGTGCCTGTTCAAAACATTCAAGCATCATCACTAGATTTCTCCTCCTGTATTCCACATGGAATTTTTGATTTTCCAAACTTCTCTTGGTGTATGAGTTGACCTGCCATTTTGGCTGTAAATTTTGGTCTGAAAAATTTCATTTGTATGCTAGAAAATATGGTGTCGTTGTTGTTGTGTGTTCTGAAGTGTTTATGATTGGTTTTGTGTCTGTTGACAGTTGGTCAAGTTGCAAGAAGTTTTGTTGGTTAAAATCTTTTGTTAGTTTCCATGATTTGATAAGGTGTATCTTTTTCTTATTCATTTTGCTTTGTAGTTCATCAACTTTTGCACCAATTTCTGTTAATAAAATCCCAGTTTACTATATATACTAGATGCAGGTATGGCTATGTGGTAAGAAGCTTGCTTCCCACCTTCATGGTTCCAGGTTCAGTCCCACTGCATGGTACCTTGAGCAAGTGTCTACTACTTGTGAGTGAATTATATAGACAGAAACTGAAAGGAGCCTATCATATATATATATATATATATGTGTGTGTGTGTGTGTGTGTGTGTGTATAGAATATATCTATATATGTGTGTGTGTGTGTATAGACTATATCTATATGTGTGTGTGTATATAGAATATATCTGTGTATGTGTGTGTATATAGAATATATCTGTGTGTGTGTGTGTGTATAGAATATATCTATATGTGTGCGTGTCTGTGTTTGTCTCCCCATCACTACTTGACAACCGGTGTTGGTGAATTTACATCCCTGTAATTTCGCAGTTCAACAAACAATATTGATAGAATAATATCCGGCTTAAAAAAAAAGTACAGGGGTTAATTCATTCAGCTAAAAATTCTTTAAGGCAGTGCCCCAGCATGACCACAATCTAATAACTGAAACAAGTAAAAGCTAAAAGATAAAAGATGCTGGCACATAATTTCCTTTTTTATATTCTTAAAGGTAACCAAAAATTGTTATGTGTCTAATGCAAATATATTATGGAAGAATTACCAAGTGTGTGATGATGCATATTAAATTTATTCTTTTTCTCACAAAATATATTTATAAAGTAGGGGTGCATCTTGTGTGAGAGTGCATCTTATTATACACTGGCAAATATAGTGAAAAAAAAAACTTTCTTTATTCTTACAGGTGGAAATATGCTTATGAATGCATTTTGGAGGAAACTGTTCGACGTCGAAGAAAGATGTTTTCCTGGGCTCACATAATAAATCACAGAACTATAATGAAACAATACAAGGAAGCTTACGTTAAGAAACTCTCTCAGAAATCAGTTGCATCAAGCGTTTCAAAAACTATTGCGGTTAGATATGTATTTTAATCAATAGCAAGTGTCTTATTTGGACATGATAACTAACATATAATAATGAAGAATTTATTTTGATAATTTTGTTATTATAGAACTAGTGTTTGGAACATAATTTAACCTGAAATTTTGATTGAAAATTTTGAAACAGAGTTTGTGCTGTAAGTTCAGGGGTAGTCTTTCCATTAGATATTACATTCACTATATAGGAAAGGAATAGTAGTTTCTCTGCATCTGTCTTCTAATGATTATCAACGTCATTGACAAAAAGGAATTTTGCTGTGATGTACATATTTGTTCTGAAATTGGATTGTGTATTTATAAAGAACAACAACCAGCAACAAATGATGGAGTTAGCCTTGATGGCCTCATGACCATCTTAATGCTCCTCTTGGCTTCCTTTTTAAGGTAATAGTTTACAGGCCGGTGGCACGTAAATAGCGCTATTTGAGTGTGACCGTTACCAACATCGCCTTCCTGTCACTTGTGCCAGTGGCACGTGAAAAGTCATTCGAGCGAGTTCGTTGCCAGTGCCGCTGGACTGGCTCCTGTGCAGGTGGCACGTAAAATGCACCATTTCAAGCGTGGCCGTTGCCAGTACCTCCTGACTGGCCTTTGTGCCGGTGGCATGTAAAAGCACCCACTACACTCTCGGAGTGGTTGGTGTTAGGAAGGGCATCCAGCTGTAGAAACTCTGCCAATTCAGATTGGAGCCTGGTGTAGCCATCTGGTTCACCAGTCCTCAGTCAAATCGTCCAACCCATGCTAGCATGGAAAGCGGACGTTAAACGATGATGATGATGTCCTCTCTGTTGCCAATCCTTTTAGTTGCCTCTTGTGATGAAAGGGTTCAGTGTACCAGTTCTAAAATCAGTATACACAAAATGATTCCTTATCTAAAGCTAGAATAGTATTTTATTATCTTATTGCTGTTTCTTTTCTCATTTTTAATAATCAGTTATTTACTAATTTCATTTCAGGAATCGGAAAAATATCTGGATATCTTTTGTATCCTTCTGATGAGACAACAAGCAGAAGTAGAGGTAGGTTTCACCCTTCTAACCTAGAAGTTTCTTTCTTTTAAACATAATCACAAGATTGTAAGGAATGCCAAAGAATAATGTAAGACACCTACATTGCCTAAAACATGGAAGGTTTAACCCTTTAGCATTTAAAGCAGCCATATTCAGCCGAAATATTCTACCTGTTCTATGATCAAACTGGCCAGATCTGGCCTCTCACACCAACCCTTCAATATCATTCTAAAAATTAAGTTATCCCTTCAAAATCTCAATGCCACAACATAATGCTGGATTAATATAAAACTGAGAATAAATAAGCATTACTTCTGACAGAATAATGTGAATGCTAAAGGGTTAAATAGCAGTTCAGTAGTTTCCTTGATGTAACCATAATGTGAAAAATTTAAGGTTTCTTTTCAAGTTACACCTTTTTTAAAGCCTGCAAGACGTCATTAACTGGAGAAAACTTTCTTTTAAAGGCTGCCAAACTAGAAGTTGTCAAAGCCAACCAGAAGAGTAAAGGGTGGTTTGGAGGCTGGTTTAGCTCTGAAACAAGAAGTCCAGAAAAGCAAGAGAGCAAAGGAATACGTAAGCTTTTATTTCATTTTTAATCCCTTTTCTTTTTTCAGTAGTATCTCAAGTATTATATGTCAAGTGTTGTATCACCCTGCAGATGTTGCTTTACATTTTGCAATAGAGCATTTAAACTTTTAATCATTCTCTAAATGAGAATTTGCTACTGATTTGAGTGAAGAGCTGACTGAGACCTTGCCTTCATTCACTAAACATGTAGGCTTCAGCCCTACAATAAGTAAACCTGAAAAATATATTTCATAAGAGCATCAAGGCAAATGTTGGAATAGAAGATTGTAAAAGTTAACAGAAGAAAACATGATCAAATGAATATATATCTATTTTCTATACATTAGAAAATAAAGGAAAGGTAGACATTTAATGAAGCTAATAGATTACAGCAGTTGTTCTCTTAATAATTGTCTGAATTTGTGAGTATTTTGGTCAATGGAACATTGGTCAGTGAACTACTAATATAAGACAAACCATATCATGTCCATCCATCCATCTTTTCTGCCCATTATTCTTGGAAGTGTCATGAGAGTAAAACCTTCAGGCACTTCCTCCATAGGGTCCTATCAGAAGCAACTGTCATTTCACTTTCCAGTTGGATTCCCAAGCATGACCAAGACTATGGATACTATCCAACCATCTCATTCTTAATCTTCCTCCCAGTTTTCCTCCCTTATTTTCTAGGGGAAAAAAAATTTGTTTCAACTTTATTGAACCTATGAGACAGATGAAGATTTTAAAATTCTTAAAAACATCTGTCACATAGGCTTAGGGCTTTAGATACATTGATGAACAACATCAAAACTATGTACAGTTCATGATTTCTTCAAAACAATTCTTGCCAGGAGCTTGCTTCTACTAAATGTCGTTTACCATAAAATTATTAATTTTTTCAAGTACCTTCATTCAGATATTATTCAGTTTGTTTTAATTAATCAATTGAAAACTGGGTTCCTTTCAGGAAGAGTAATCCTGAGCCAGCATGTAAATATTTGAATTTACACAGCCATCAACTTATAGAAAATAACATATGTAAAAATATTTAAATAGAAATAATACTGCTGGAATGATTTTCTTTAAGACTTAATCTTTTTGTTTTGTAAAATATTATTTTGAACAGTTTGGTGTATTTTTGTCAGGTTCTACATTTATTTAAATGTGTTCAAGCCGAAATTGAATGCACAAGCTTTCATTTCATGTAGTAGACCAGTGTTGCTCAAAAGAAATGAGTGAGGTGGGGGGAAATCAAGGGATTGGAAAGTGGATCAACAAATTGCTTTGTTTTTATAAAATTACTATGGATTTTGACTTTTTAAACTTTTCAAAGCATGGTGAACTAAGAAGAATTAAATGCATGCAGAGACTCTACTTAGTCCCCATATTAATAGTGATGGAGTGGACGTTGGATTGAAGATTCACTCATAAATTTCCTTTTGTTGAGGTGGAGTTGATATTTCTCAGTTTGAGAACCATTGCTTTAGAGCATGCTTTATTATATGGTATTAAAGCTTGGAATCATGTGCGAACTGGTTTGTGAATTCAGTCCCAGTTTGAACACATGTACAAAAACATAAAATTTATTAAGCCAATAGGATGGATTACAATGTGGTTGCTTGACCTGTTAGAAATAGCAACCAAATCTCACTCAAATCACTTCTTAAAAGGAAGAACCCTTTCAAGAATTTAGTCTAGATATACCAGAAACATGTGATGATCATGGCTCGATTGCTTTTGATCATGGGTTTGGCCAGTCAGGTCCAACTTAGAGTTAAACAACAACATAACAAATATGTGCCCTGTTGGCAAATGCAGACCAAACTGTTGAAAACTTGTTCAACAGCCAAAAATGTTAATCTATCAGTGCTATATTGATTTTAAAACATTTGGCAGAGATAACACTGATGTCTTTGACATGCTCTGTTCTTTGTAGAGGATCAGTTCTATGAATTGTACACACCTGAAGAAAAGGCCCGTCTCTATGATGCCATTGGTTATGAAGAAAATGTGAATGAAGGCATTTTCCCAAAGGAGGTAATGTTTTCAATTTATTGCATTAGCATTTGTTTTAGGGGGGAAAAGAAAAAAAAATGTATCTCCTGATCCAATTTTGTTAGCAATATTTTTGCTCTAACTCCTAATCTGCATTGGATGATCATGTATGTGTATGCTTGTATAGATGTATATACAGTTTGATGGACCTAATCAATGTTGATTAACATATCTGTTGCATCTATTGCAAGATAGCTTCACAAGCATTCAAGAATCAATACAGATTGATGATTAAAGAATAGTGCATGAAAGAAATTACATTTATTTGATGTAAATAATATCCAAATTTGCTAAACTCAGTTGGGTGTTTAAATGAAATGTTTAAAGAAGTCCATTCTTAAAAATACTATTTTGTTTTTAAATGAAAGTGTGTGTATGCATGTGCGTGTGTGTATGCATGTGCGTGTGTGTATGCATGTGCGTGTGTGTATGCATGTGCGTGTGTGTGTGTGTGTGTGAGAGAGAGAGAGAGAGAGAGAGAGAAAGAGAGCAATAACTAATGCAAAAAAAAAAGATTTGTTCAGAGCCACTTTGAATATTTCCATTAAAGTATCATTTCAATATTAAACTTCAGTATATTGCTGTCCAATTGGTCACCAAGTTGAACTGCCTAGCCGTTGTTATCAAAGATGATGACAAAAAGTAAGAAACCATTTTTTTCCCTTCAATCTTGTAATGCAATTTTGCTTGAAGATTTGTGATATGTTTTTCTCAATATCTTCAACTTATTTCAATGAAATTGATTTAAATGCCAATACAGAGTTGTCTACACTGTGCATTTAATATTATTGTAATTTTTTTTTTTCCTTTTTAACAGTCACTTTGATATTATGAAGCTGCAGCTGAATGAAGTGTTTTCATCTGTATCCCAGAGGCCATCTGCTAATGCCATTTTGTAAGTATTTTGTATTTTTTATTTTAATGTCCATTATTTAACTTGACTATTTATTTGTAGTAGTTTAGAAATAATTCTAGAATCATTCCTGAGAATGAAATTCAATTTAGATTTCGTTTGTAATCCAAACCAGACAACAGTATAACATAATATACCAAGCCTGGTATTCATGCCAGTCACTAAATATTTATAATCATCACATTGATAATTTAACAAATTGGTCTTCTAAAATGTTTATATTTTAATCTATATTTTTGAAATAGTTGATGATTTACATGAAATTATTTTATTTTCTAATAGTTAATTTAGAATTGGCTTTTTCATGTACTGTAAAAGGAGTGTTAAATATTTCATAAAACCTTCATTAGCTAATCATCATCCTTTTGCATCTATTTTCCATATTTGCATGGGTTTGTTAGGTCTTTTCCAGTACAATATTTTGTCACATATTATGGTCCCTTGTCAATTCCTTTGTGATATTATGACTCTTGAACGCAGCCTTCATCACTTCTTCTCATGTCATTCTTATCCTTCTTCTTCTGTGGGTGCCATCCACTCAGATCACTTGACACTTCATTACCAAACTGTAATTTCCATACACATAACATGTGTCCAGTGAAGGCATGTGGCATAGTGGTTAGAGTTTTTGGCTCTCAATCATATGGTTGTGAGTTCATTACTGGTGGCACATTGTATACTTGAACAAGGCCCTTTATTCCATGTTGCTCCAATCCACTCAGCTGGAAAAAATGGATAGTACCTGTATTTCAAAAGCCAGCATTGTCACTTTCTGTATCATGCTGAATCTTCCTGAGAACTAAGTTAAGGGTACACATGTCTGTGGAGCTCTTGGCCACTTGCATGTTGTGAAGATGTGTGGCTTAGTGGTTAGGGCTTTTGGCTCATGACCATAAGGTCATGAGTTCAATTCCTGGCAGTATGTTGTGTCCTTGAGCAAGATACTTCATTTCTACACTACTTTTCAATAACCCTTTCAGAATTGATTTTGAAATTACCATTTAGTTGCACATTCATCTCATTATAGCACTATACTGATATGTCTGTTCACCAAAACATTACATGAAATGACAGCAATGCATTAGGAATTTGACTAATTTGAGGAAAAGTTTTAGCTTCCTCCCTGGCAATTTGCCCCACTTTCTGTTGTACACATAACACTAATATATAGAGCTGTACAAAAGCAAGAGATTACAAAACTCCAAGTATGTTAATGCTAATGGAATATCACTCAGGATCAAAATAACTACATTGCGAGGCAATTTTTATTGTTAGCTTGAACTGTAGCTAGCAAACCTTATCATAGAGCAAGTAAAATTTGATTAGATATTTGTATTATATCAGTCATACTAAGATGGCGAGCAAACAGAATTGTTAGCACACTGGGAAAACTGCTTAGCAGTATTTCATCCATCTTTACATTCTGAGTTCAAATTCTGCTGAGATCGGCATTGCCTTTCATCCTTTCGGGGTCAATAAAATGAGTACAAGTTGAACACTGGGGTCAATGTGATCAACTAGGCCCCTTCCCCAAAATTGCTGGCCTTGTGCCAGAATTGAAACCATTATATTAGTCACACACTTACTGATAATTTAGTCTAACAGGCTGTTAATGTTTAATCTCTCTTTGACTTTTATTCTCAGAGTCAATACTTCTATGAAGCAATTGACAATATTTGGGTCACCACAAAACAAACTCGTCCCAAAAATGATGAACTCAAAGATGACTGAAGGTGATTCATCTCCTCTGTTGTCTGTCAAAATTGAAACCAATCCTCTTGACGGTAGCTGTGATACTAGAGTTAGTGTGAATGCTGAGCCTCTACAGATAATCTATGATGCTGTAAGTTATCTTTTAAATATTATTTGTTATTAGAAACTTAATTAATTATATGTTCATCTCTGTCTCTCTCTCACTCTCTCCTTCCTCTTTCTCTCTTTCCCCCTCCCCTCTTTCTCTTTCTCTCTCTCTCTCTCTCTCTCTCTGATATGTGCTTATTAGAACCACAAGAGAACATTAGAGGGACTAAGATAGTATACTGCCTTACTATAAATGCTGTACGATAACTAGAATCAGCTTTACCTTTTATATTTTGGTGTTGATAAAATAAATTGACAGTTTATTTAATGATTTTGATTCAATAAACTACAATATACTTCTCCAAAACAAAACAAGAAATAGTTGTTAGCATATTGAACTTGTACTGATTTATTGGTACATATTTTTTTCCTGGTGTTCGACGCATTTCACAATTCTGTGATGGTTGTTTTTTCAGTAAAGAAAACAAATAAGCAATCTAAAAAAACAAATCCCCAGTTCATCATATAAAGCCTTCAATAACATACAAAATCTAAAACTAAATCCACTGTAACTTTACCTCACTGAAGAAGACTGGCTAAGAAATTTCAAAATTTACAACACATCAGAACATCAGAGAGATGTTCGAAAGTAACACCACATTTTACATATTTTATCACCAAGATGGCAGGCACACAATTCAGTTCTTATAACATTCCACACATATGTGAAAAGTCTTACAAAGAAAGGACTGAGTAGTTTCTAAAGGTCAGAATAGAGGATTTTTGGTAAGTCTGTCCCAAATATTCTACTTGTTTTATGTTCAAACTGGCAAGATCTGGCCTCTCACACCTACCCTACAGTGTCATTCTGAAAATAAATAATAATCATCATCATTTAACATTCATTTTCCATGCTGGTATGGTAAGATGTTTTTACTGGAGCTGGTAAACCAGAGAGCTGCACCAGGTTCCAGTCTGTTTTGGCTTGGTTTCTATGATTGCATGCCATACCTACAGCCAACCACACCATAGAGTGTACTGGTTGACTTTTACATCTCATTGGCATGGGTACCTGTTACATATCACTGGCATGAGTACCTGTTGCATGTCACTGGCATGGGTACCTGTTACATATCACTGGCATGGGTACCTGTTACATATCATTGGCATGGGTACCTGTTACATATCACTGGCATGAGTACCTGTTGCATATCACTGGCATGGGTACCTGTTACATATCATTGGCATGGGTACCTGTTACATATCACTGGCATGAGTACCTGTTGCATGTCACTGGCATGGGTACCTTTTACGTGTCACCTGTACAGAAGCCTTTTATGTGTCACTGGCATATGTCACATCATTTAAATCTTGAAGCTATGAGATAAACTATGATTTATTCAAAAGAATATGAATATATAAGCATTACATTTGGCAGAGTAATCTGAATATTAAAGGGTTGACACAGACTTGATAACCAGTGTTGGTTTGTGTATATCCCCATGACTCAGTAGTTCAGCAAAAGAGACCAATAGAATAAGTACCAGACTTTAAAAGATAAGTATTCAGGTTGATTTGTTTGACTAAACCCTTCAAGGCAGTGCCCCAGCATGACCACAACCCAATGACTAAAATGAGTAAAACAGAAAAGACAGATTAAAAAATGGCACTTGAAAAAGAAGAATCAGAATATATTGATTAAGATGTAATTTTATTTTTGGAAAAAAATGATCAGGATACTAAAGAAATGATTCACCTTCCTAAAACAATAAACATGTTAAAAAAGTTATTTGTTTGATAACAATGTTCTGCTAGATAAATCTTTCCCTCTGTCTATTTATGTCTTCCTCTTTTACTAAATTTATTTACTCTATACTATCCTTCTTTAAATTCAGTCAGACCTCTTTCTTCCTTCACACTCTTGCCACCTACTCAACTTCATATCTTGTACTAAATCTTTGAGAAATTTCGCTCTAAGGAAGGAAGATTCAACAAATTTCTTCCCTCTTTCACCACTAATTGACAACAATTCAAACTGTTGTTGAATAGTATTAATAATATTTAATCTTATACAGTTCTCTCTGTAACGTCATTCTATGCGGGTCTGTGTGTGTGTGTGTATATATATATATATATATGACAATGGTTACTACTCTGTCTTTGATTTGTAAATTAAGAAATAATTATTTTAACTATATAACTATATACTTTTTTCTTTCTCTTTGGAACCAGATATTTGTATCTATTAAAAGTGAAATATATTTTGAAATCATTTTCAATAATGTATTGTTTTTGTCATTTTCTTATTTAAAACAGAACATTGTTATTATTTTTTCTAGGTAACTGTCAATGCCTTGGCTGTATTTTTCAAACCACCCGAATCAGTCTATTTGAAACAGTTAGTGTGAATTACTTACTTTCATTAAATTTTTTTGTGTGATAAAAAAATCACACAGTAAGTAGAAAATGTCTCAATTATTCAGATTTTTAAAAAGAAATTAAGAGATTTATTAAATATTTTAGCCACAGTAAGTACAGATGAATAAAATGACTTTGGCAGATCTATTGTTTCTGGAGTAGTGAAGATGGATATTTGGTAAAAATGTTGAATATGTGCAAAAAAAGAAGTTAGTAGCAGCAGTGAGCACATGTGTTGGTGAGCTGATTGTGTGAGTTTGTGCATTTGTATCTATTGAGGGGTGTAGGTGTGGAAGAAGTAGCAAAGAAATTAGAGAAAAAAATAAATAGTTGTTGATACCAAAAGGAGAGAATGCTCCCAGTTGGAAAATCAGTTTGTGTTCATGGAGTAGCATGTGGGAAAGGGACCATGGTGCAGGAATAAACCAAAGGCAGAAAGGTGATGATGGGAGTGGCCTATAGAAGTTAAAATGTGTGCGATGAGTTTACAAGGGCCCAAGGTTTTAGGACGTTATCAAGGAGGTGTTCTCTGAATTAGTCTTCCATATGATAAATTTAACCTATAAGGGGAGTAACTTAAATAACTCAAGTAAATCAAAATCTTTGTATTAATGAGAAATATTTTCCGCTTTGTCGATTGCAAAAGGACCTCATAACTTTTCTTTTCTTTTTTTATTTCACAGGTTGTCACAAGCAGCAATGGCTAAATTTAATGAGGTGAAACAGCTATCTACCACTGGACTAAAACATGCAATTGAGCAACACAAATTCACTGACATTTGTGTTTATTTGAAGTCTTCTTATGTAATCGTTCCTGAAAGTGGCTTCAATCGAAAGTAATTATCTATTCCTTCTTTTATAATTATGCAATTTATTTTTGAAACATATGTAAGAACAACATAAATTTGACTCGAAAGAGCTTTTGTTTTATAGTATCAGTGATCTGTGGATGTGGTGTACAATGTGCTGTTTTTTTGTTCTCTGTAGTTTGTGAAGAAATTCAAGCTCACAGGACTGGTGTAGTCAATGATGGATTTAATATATTGTTTGTTGACATTTTCTGTTGGTCAAATGCACAAGTTGAAAGTGTGTTAGTATGTTGCTTTTGCTCCTGTGTGGTCTGAATGCTGAGGTGAATGAGGAGAGCGGTAACAATGACAACCTTGCAGAATCATTAGCATGCTGGGCAAAATGCTTAGCAACATTTCCTCTGGCTTTACTTTCTGAGTTCAAATTCCGCCAAGGTTGACTTTAGCTTTCATCCTTTCGGGGTCAATAAAATAAGTACCACTTATGTACAGGGGTTGATGTAATTGATTTACCCCTTCCCCCAAACTTGCTGGCCTTGTGCCAAAATTTGAAGCCATTATTATTATTATTATTAATTATTATTATTGTGGCAAGCTGGCAGAATCATTAACACAATGGACAAAATATTTAGTAGCATTTCTTCTGTCTTTATATTCTGAGTTCAAATGCCACCTTTGCCTTTCATCCTTTTGGGATCAATGAAATAAGTACCAGTTGAACACTGGCATTGATGTAATCAATTATTCTTCTTCTCCCAATTTTCAGGCCTTGTGCCTACACTTGAAAGTTTTTATCATAATTATTATTATTATTATTATTATTATTATTATTATTATTATTATTATTATTATTATTATTAAGTCGGTGAGCTAGCAGAATCGTTAGTACATCAAGAAAAATGTTTTGCGGCATTTCGTCCATCTTTACATTCTGAGTTCAAATTCCACCAAGGTCGACTTTGCTTGTCATCCTTCCAGGGTCAATAAAATAAGTACCAGTTGAACACTGGGGTTGATATAATTTATTCATCCCCTTCCCCAAAATTGCTGCCTTTGTGGAAAAATTTGAAACCATTATTATTATTATTATTATTATTATCATTAAAATAATGTACTGATATGTTTTGCATCTTTTCATCAGCACTGTTTTGTATCTAGGGCCAGGTTTCTTAATTTTTTATGGCTTAGCCCACTTAGTTATAAATAGGTACCATAGAGGTATATTTCATGGCTATGTGCATGGTATAATTGACAAGTGTTTCATTACCTTACAATGAGTGCTCTCTTCAAATTTTCTTATGATCAAAGTCTGTGATAGTGTCCCAAAGAGAGAAATGCTTTCCAAAGCACTTAGTACCTTGAAAACTGAGATAATCTTCAATAAATCTTTGATACATCCCAGCAAGTGGAGTGGATAAAAAGTGAAATATCTGTTTATTATTTATTTTTTCAGTTAAAAGAAAAATGCATAATGAGTACAGTTTCAACTCCCTAATGTAATCTCCTTTTTTCATCTAGAAATGCTCGTCGACTTATCCTAGACCTTGGTAACTTGAAAGTAAACAGTGAAAAAAACACCTCAGATATCAGTGTATCACAGGTAATTATTATATATTTCACAGCATTGCACAGTTTGCACAAACAAACCACTAATTTGTGTGTAATATTATATTTGAAATACTTTCACGCAGGTCTAATACAATATTCCATAATATTTAAAACAGCAAGCAAGTAGACAGAAATTGTAATAATGTGCTAAATTACCCTTAAAGTAATTAGTTTTTAGCTTTTACAGTTTGAATTCAAAGCTTGTTGCCTTGAATAAATCACCTCAAGAATGATTAAAAAGCAGATAAATATCAGTAATGCACTGGGTTTAATCAGTTCTCTTGCAAAAATATTTGGTCTTATACTTATCAAAAGGGGATCAATATTTAGTGTGGTTTAACAGCTGTGTATATATTTTATATTCAGCACATAGTTATCACATGATTATTATTAATCACATGTCACTTAATTTCATCTTACTCTATTATATAGTCCTTGTGTTGTGTGTGTGTGTGTGTGTGTGTGTGTGTTCATTCAAATTATGAATAACTTCAAATAATTAGGTCTATTAATCATGTGCTTAACTTGTCTTCTGTGACCACTCACAAATATTCTATATCAACGCTGTCATAGCTACAGTATATTTTGAATTTGCTCATAATATAGCTTTTGATTTGTAAAGAAGTTGTTTGCTAAAGCTGTAACTGTTTACATTGGCAGGTCAACTGTATACAAATTGGGATCAAAAGGCTCTCAGACTAGTTATGTTTTACAAAAAATAACTTATTTACCTAAGTTCTAATATTATCTCTTTCGAAATAGTCTCCTTGCACAGCAATACACCAGTCCCAGCATTTCTGCTACTTTTGGAATCTGGCCTGGAAGTTGTTTTCCTTAGGCATTCGAGGACCTTTTGTGATTCTTGACAATGGTGTTAAATCAGCAACCTTTGAGCTGCATTTTCATCTTGAGGAAGAGATGGAAGTCCGCAGGTGCTAAACCTGGTGAATAGGACAGGTGCAGAGGCGATACTATGTTGCTTTTGGTGAGAAACTCACAACTGAGGAGAACTCAGTGACAAGGTGCATTGCTATCACGGAGAATCCAATTTTTCGTGCTCCACAGATCTGGTTACTTTTGATGAATGTTCTCCTTCAAATGCTTCAAAATATCGCAGTAGAACTCTTGATTGATGGTCTGGTCCTGGAGGATGAATTCTCAATGCACAATACCACATTTCCAGAGATGATGCTCATGTCAGATCTTCCAGATTGCTCATCATCTTCCAGGGACATTCTTCCACTTTTGAAATGCCTGTGCCACTCAAAACATTGCATATGACCCATTTCCTCATCACCATAGGCTTACCAAAGCATGCTCGATGTCCCTGTAGCAGATTTCCCAAGTTCAACGCTAAATTTCACATTGGCTCTTTGTTCCTGTCCATGACAAAATCGCAGACTACAGCATACACATGATTACAAAAGCACAAATTTCACAACTTGCAAAGTAAACACAGCAACGATGTCACTTGGCACACTGCCTTATAAAGACACTGTTAACTTTCACTATGCATGCAACCATGTGCTGCCATCTGTTGGTGCTCTACATAGCTAGTCCGGAAACTTTTTGATACCACTTAGTAGTTTTTACAAAAAGTTAGCTAAGAGAAATGACTCAAGTGGACCATTGGCATGAATTTAGATAATTCAGGTTGGTGATGATGTACTGGATGATATATGCCAAAAACAATATCCTCAGTGAACTGAAATTTACCTCTTAGCTGGAGAAAGAAAACAAAAACCTAGTTTAGGGACTGTCAAAGAAAAAGGAAAATACTTTTTTTAAAAATTTTTTAATTAATTTCACCCAAAATTTAATTTTCATGTTTAGTGGGGGGGATCTCTTTGTTGGCAGATAAGGAAAATAGCTTATGCAGATGCATAGACATTTTTTGGCTATCTTACTCATGTGATCTAAGAACAGATTGAATAAAGGAACACCCAGGAGGCAAGACCTCTAAATCCTCAATTCTTTTTTTCTTTTTGCCTAGAATAATATCTAAGCTTCTTAAAACTTTTTTTTATATTTTCTAGTCAACAGTTGAAGAATTGCTCCAGTCAGCCTACGACAAGTTCAATATTCAACTTGACAATATTCAAATGTTACTTGTTAAGCCAGGTAAAACTTTTACATTATATTCAGTATTGCCAGCCTTCATTTTTGTTTTTAGTCTATATACATATATGAAGTATAGCAGCATGTAAAATTTACTATCTAAAGCCAAATTTCTCCGTGTATTTTGAATACAATTAATTTTCATCACTAAAAAACAGTACACACACACACACACACACACACACACACACACACACACACACACACACACACAAGGTGTATTTAAAAAGTATCCAACTTTACTTTTCCTGCCAAGACCAATGGTGCATGAGTAAAACCCTTGCACATGCAGGAAAATTTTTGCACTGGTAGGCCATGTCAGTTCCTGGCTGTTATGCCTAGAGTACTAGTGCAGTGTGCACTCGGCAGATTTTTGTTTTCACCGAACATACTGAGCAGAGATATTGCTACAAGTTTTACCAAAAGCTTGGTGATACTCAAGCTCAAACCATCCAGAACACTCAGCAAGCTTTTGGCGATGATGCCAGGGACAAAACTCAAGTCAAGAATTAGTACAACTGCTCCAAACAGAGCTATACCTAATGGGGAACAAGGTACACTCAAGTAGGCTTCCGCAAGCTGAAACGAGGAGCTGATTGAGAAGGTTTGGCAAATAGTCATGGAAGACCATCATGTAACAATCCAGGAAGTTACTCATGAAGTGGAGATAAGCACAGGATCCATTTTAACAGAGTATATGTGCATGCAAAGAATGTGAGTAAAATTTGTCCCCAAAGTGGGGAAGCAAACTCCACATGGAAATCACTCAAGACATGCTGGACTATACAAACCATGACACAGACTTTGTGAAGACTATCATCACTGGTCATGAAACATGAATTTATGGTCTCTGCTCGATGCAGTCAGTCATGTTGCATGAAAATGAAAATTCAATAAGCACACATTGCATGTCTGTACTCTCAGCATATCAGCTGGGAACTGATGCAGCTTACTGGCACAAAAATTTTCATGGATGTGCATTCAAATACTAAGGCCATTATTATCAACTCTTTCCACTCCAAAAATGTGTGGCCTTATGCTTATGTTTGCAATTATTTCTTTTAATTATCATTATAAAAATAAACTGTTATTTATTTTCTCTATTTTGTTGTATCATAAAGGAGAGGATTGGCAATCTGCCAGAAAAGAAGGAAAATCAAAAATGCACATCTTGGAACCTATTTCTATCAACTTGCTATTTCAAAAATGCATGTTTGATAATCAAGTACAACTTGCTAAGTAAGTGAAGACATTTTCTTTATTCTAATTAACCTTTTTATCTATTTATTTATTGAAATAAAAATTAAAGGTGTTTTATTTTTATGGTTGTCTCCCCTGATCAGTTTTGCATCACTCTGGGAAAGGAATATGGAACATTGTCTCTTCTAAAAGGAGAGATGTCACCAAAGCGTTTGAATACTTTCCAAATGTTGTATGATCAACAGATCTTGGGAACTTTTCCTGATATGCTTCTAATGAAAGGTAGACAGATTGTGACAGATTTTGATTAACATTCTCAAAATTCTTTGTCTTGCAAGTTACTTGGTACCCTTGTTGGTGCTGGTACTGTGTAAAAAGCATCCAGTGCACACTGTAAAGTGGTTGGCGTTTGGAAGGGCATCCAACTGTAAAAATCGTGCCAAAACTGACTTTGCCTGTGCTAGTGCCACGTAAAAAGCACTGAGTCCACTTTGCAGAGTGGTTGATGCTAGGAAGGGTATCCAGCTGTAAAAACCCTGCCAAAACAGACACAGAGCCTAGGGTAGTCTTCTACCTGGCCAGCTCCTGTCAACCGTTTTACCCATGCATGCATGGAAGATGGACGTTAAATGATGATTCTCTACCTTTATGTTCCTGTTTTTGGAAGCTGGTGCTATACTTGCAGAGTAGTTGTTCCTCTGAAGGGTTTTCTTTATTTTGATCATCACTTTTTTAGTGTATGTTGGAGAAGCACTTATGAGTTATGCTTGATGCTGTAAGCCACAGGTGATCCCTTAATGCTGTATGGATGGTGGGAATCAAAATTCAAGTATTGTCTGGTAAATGTGAACTTGTGATATACAGACATCATGAGTCCACACTCTGAATGTGTTATCAGCACATTCAAAAAGGCCAATTTATCTATCGTCCTTTTCCTTTTCAGTTGTGAACTGTATTGAAAGTCTTGTTGCGTATCTATAGCTCAGTAACAATTCTTCTTTTAGAGAAGGAATTTCTTGTGCAATTTTCTGATTATCTTTGATGGTTTTTTTTTGGTTTTTGTTTTTGGTTTTTTTTTTTGGTGGAAGATAGCATATATGTTTGAATTCCCCCATCCCCAAAAAATCTTCCTATAATGTAATTACAATCTTGGAATAAGTTCGAGTATTACAGCAAGCTGAAGCAAAATCTTCATTCCCCTTTCCAGTTTTATGAATAAATGACTAATTATTCATATCTATTTGATTAGAATGAAAGCCTTTGGAGAGCTGCCATTACTGAGTCTGAGTATCTCTGACCACAAACTACAAGCAATTCTTCAACTCCTTCAGAGTATTCCTTTTCCTGAATCTGAACCTCCACCTCCAGAAGAAGACATTTTTAAGGTGAGTAATATGGTGAGGAAAAAATACACAGTGATGGAAATGATTATAAACGACGACTACTGCCTACAACAGCTTACTTTTAAATTCCTTCTTCAGTGACTACCTCCAATATGGCTGCCATAACATTAGATACCCTAGTGACTATGAACCAATGAAAGAGCTTCTGTGCAGTCATTTGACTTGTCAGAAATAGCAGCCAAATCACACCCTGTTGTCTTGAAAAACATACAATATAATAGTCCTAGATGCAATACATTTGAATGAAGAAATATATAGGCAGGTTTGAAATGTCTGAGTATAAGCCTGCACAATCAGAGCCAACCTGAGACTAGAAAATAACAGTTCCTTGTGTTACATAGATGTTCTTACACTAAAAGACTTTACCAAAAAAGGAGAGGTCACACTCTGAAGACCAGAGAACTTAGTAGAATTGATGCAATGATTTAAATCCATATTAAAAAAAGGAAATGAAAAAGATTGGGTTTTGTTGACTTTTATTCTTATAAACAATTGCTTTATCTCTAGCTTTATTTTACTGAAAACAGAATAAAACTGAATTGAATAGATACTCTTTGTCAGTTTAGAAAATAAATTATTGAATTGTTATAAATTTTCAAAATTATACAAAAACGATAGATTAGCAGTATATTGTTATTATTTTACATCTATTTTTACATATTAGTGTGGGTTTGTTCCAGTTCAGTACTTTGCCACTTGTTGCAGTTATTGATTCCTTCATCTGATGCAGGAAACAACAAGAAAAACTGCCATTCTTTGCCATATTTTTCAATGTGTGTATGTGTGTGTATTTCATTTTTTTCTTTTTTTTTTACATGAATGATATTAAATGTTACAACTAGAAATCACAATGAAATAATGTACCTTCTTTCTAATGACTACAGTTAGTGACTAAAGGTATTAAAACAATTTTTTGTGTTTTTCTCCATTTTCAGGGCCCCAGTCAACTACCATCTGCAAGTGCAAACATTTCGACAGCAACTTTACAAGTGAGTTATATGGATTTATATTTCTTATTCTCAGTAATATTCTTGAGTTTTGAAATTTAAAATAGAATTCTTAAAGCCTAAAATTGATATTGGATATTAGAAGCTTTATGGAGTGAAAAATTATCATTTAAAAGACTGTAATATATGATATATTTATTGTACTGAAGGATCTTACTATAAACTCATATGTACAATATTAGTTTCAAATTTTGACTGAAGGCCAGCAATTTCAGGGGAGGGGGCAAGGTGATTATATCAACCCCAGTGTTTAACTGGTACTTATTTCACCAACCCCAAAAGGATGATAGGCAAAGTTGACCTCAGTGGAATTTGAAGTCCATGTGTACAGTATTAAAACTTGCATTTTAAACATTAGTATCCTATATGATATTGAAAGAAAAGAATTTTTTTTTCACTTTATTTTCCCTTCATCATTTTAACTATACTAGGAGCTTAGTTTTTGGGAATTCTGTATATATGAGTAAGGGCTGAGCTTATGTTTTTACTGTTGGAGAAACCAGTTTTTACTGTTGGATGTCCTTACTACTGTCATATTTATGAAATGTAACTTGGTAAGCTTTGCCTACAAACATCTTAACGGTTGTAGCAGAGTTTGAGCTTGTAACCTGGTTCCATTGGAACAGCACTTACAGTGTGGATCCATCTTCTAAAGGGAAAGCAAACTACTCTACCAAACTTGCCCAAGGCACAGTCTTTATAACCAAGTTCTCCCTCAGCAGTTTTAAATCGTTATTCAATTCAAATTGAAGACTTTCTGCTAATTCAACTTGAATTGTAACAGAATTTCTATTGCAACAACCACAACAGCTTGTAGCTGGTTGTTCACAATAAATATTGAAGAAGATATTGTCAATAGATTGACTTATTTCTTTAACCCTTTAGCATTTAAACCAGTCATATCATCATCATCATCATTCAACATCTGCTTTCCGTGCTAGTATGGGTTGGGATAGTTTGACAGGAGCTGGCTAGGCAGAAGACTGCACCAGGCTTCAGTGTCTGTTTTGGCTGGATGTGGACTGAGTGCTTTTTATGTGGCACCAGCACAGGTGAGGTCAGTTTTGGCATGGTTTTTACAGCTGGATACCCTTCAGTGTGGACTTCATGTCTTCTTAGTGACACCAGCAATGGCAGAGTTACCAAAGTAACTTGCAAGACAAAGATCCTTTGAGAGGGGAGGGGCTATTGGAGGCAGTGACCTTGTGCCAGGTGATGAAATATTCTGCTTGTTTTATTTTTAAAGCAACCAGATCTGGTCTGTCATACCTACCCTGTAATGTCATTCTAAAAATAAACAGCCACATCATTAACATTTTGAAGCTACAAAATAATGCATGATTAATCAAAAAGAATGTGAATAAACAAACATTACATTTGACATAATAATCTGAATAATATAAGGTTAAATAACATGTAACTAAAACCCTTCTTGTTTTATGTTTGTCTAGTCACAACCAGAAACTAAAAAGTCTATGGTTTCAAGATCCTCTGCAGACTATATCAACCTTACTGATATGGAACTGAAATTTGAAATCAAAGAGGTAAATAACTTGAACTCTTTAATGCCTATCCATTATTTCCACAGATTATCATGACGGTTTTTTTTTACTTACTTAAATTGTCTTTGTTTCTATCAGGTCCGACTAAAGATTGCACAGACAATAAAGGGCAAAGAACTTCCTCTACTAGACTTCTTTGTCTTAACTCTTGGTACTAATGTTGTTCTGAGAACATTTGACATGTCAGTCGGTGCTTACCTAGGTGGAATTTACCTTCAGCATCAGGATTTCTCCTGTAAGTAATTAACTTCTTTCTATTTAAGTAAGATACATAATTTTTCATATCTATGGATAGAAAATCATGCAAGATCTCAGAATTTTTTCCTCTTGTTTCTTCTCTCTATCAATTTGGAAAAGCCAGGTATATATTTTTTCAGAATAAGTTAGTTGTTGTCACTACATATTCTTAGTATTGTCTATTCTTTTCTGTCAGTAGACTAGTATCATTTGGGTTGCTCTTAAGCAAACACGTGATTTAATTTATTTTTTGAACCTTAAAGTAAAAACTCAGATCCAGTTGCCTGAAGAACACATGTATATCAGCATGATTTCTAACAATGACTTACTGCTTCAGATTTATAAAGAAGTAGTCTTTTAAATCATCATCATCGACATTTAATGTCTAGTTTCCATGCTGGTATGAGTTGAATGACTTGACAGTAACTGGCAAAGCCAGGGGTTGCACCTGGTTTCATAGTCTGTTTTGGTTTGGTTTCTACAGCCAGATGCCCTTCCTAATACCATCCACTTTACACAGTGTACTGGGTCCTTTTTTACATGGCACCATCACCAATGCTTTTTACATGGGACCAACACCAGTGCTTTTTACAAAGCACCTTGGTTTTAGGATTAGCTGTTATAACTACTGAGGCTTTAATCTGAATGACATTGGCTATAATAAGCAATTTCAGGTCGGGAAAAAGTGCAATAGCCCCAGTGATGAAATTTGAACTCTTTATTCAGTACTTGCTGTACATCAGTGCTATCAATTGCTCTAGTGGGTTGATATTTCCCATCTCTCTGTCAAACTAGCCACCACATATCTATTGTTTATGTTATTCAAATCAATCATTTAGTACTAGCAGGATGGATTTTCCAACCCGTGACCAACATAACAAGATATCTCATTCCAATTCTGTGTTCGCAATGACATCATTAACCCTTTACGATTTAATCTGGCCATATCCTGTCAAAATATTCCACCTGTATTATAGTCAAACTGGGCAGATCGGGCCTCTCACATCAGCCTTACAGTATCATTCTAAAAATTAAGTTACCTCATCAAAATCTCAAAAACTACAATATAATGCATGATTAATTCAAAACAATAAAAATAATTACTTTTCACAAAGTGCATGCCCATGTACAGATGTGCATGCTCATATCAATACAAACATGCACACAAAATCTTATGAGAGCATCCACACACCCACATATACAACTATATACTTGCACAAACCGCCCCTTCCTACCTCCCCTCCAACAACCTGACCAATTTCTTCTCCGCCACGCAGTCGATTTCCTGTCCACTATGTGGTTGATTTGCTGTTCACAATGCAGTGTTTTCGAACTAACTGTCATCACTGATATATGGTTATACTAACATCAAACCACAACACCACGTGACCTTCCTCGACCAATTGCAGCCTGCCTTATGGTAATAACAATCAACTACTTTCACTCAAATTCAAAATGGCTGAAGATTAGCATTACACTTGAAACTCTCAGAGTACCAACGAATTTGAATCAAACTGTTCTGATCCCAATAATGTAACTCCCAATAAACATGTTGAGTGTCCTTCTTTTGTTTGTTCACTCACTCATATATATATATGTGTGTGTGTATATATATATATATATATATATATATATATAGGATTGCTTCAATATTTCAAGGGTAGTCTGAAGTATCTAAGCAACCAGGGGATATTTAAATCCGAAGGCACTCCTGGAAATTACTTGTGTGGGTATCGTCTTAACTGTTTCTCCTGCATCTCTTACACCATGAACTCTAACATACTCCTCAACATTCTGAAGAGATCTGCCAAACCATTTGGCACATCGAAACGTTCATAAATGACTCATTATATAATCTCCACATAATTAAATCAATGGCTAACTAGCCCAGCTGACTTGCTTCTTCTTGTGTTTGTTTCTCCATTCTCCACATATATATATATATATATATAGATGAAATGAGATGGCAAAACTAAGTTTACGTAGGAACTTCTCTTCAGTGTTAATTTCTGCTTTCAGTTACTTTTCCGTGGTCTGACAATGGCCAAGTCCCAAGGTTGTTGGATTTCAGAAGCACATCATCATCATCATCATCATTTAACGTCCACCTTCCATGCTGGCATGGAATTTGTATTAATTCTTGTTCATTGACCATTTCTGTTTATTTTATCCTATTAAATAGTTACTTTTTTTTTTTTTCAGCTGATCCAAATGGAAAAGTTGTCAATCTAATTCACACTCCAAGCTCTGATGATACAGAGAGCAAGTTGTTAATATTAGAGTATCTTAAGGTATGACTTTATACAATGTCTCTGCATGCATCTGAGTATGTGTGTGTGTGTGTGTGTGTCTTGAGATCTGTTATTTGAAATATTTTGTAAACTGAACTGAAATTGTTTCAGATTCTCAAAATATTAATCCAATTTTAGAAAATACCTAAAAGAAAACCTTTATAAAAGATATTAAAAAAGTTAAATTCAAACTCCTTTTTATTTTGTTTCCTTTGAGCATTGTAAGCAATTATTTATTTTACAGGCTAACCTTGATGCTCCTGACTTCAAAATAGTATACAAGAACACTGAACAATCAATATCAGTCTCTTTCTCCATGCTAGAACTACTACTTGACCAAACTGCAATAATTGACCTCATGCAATTTGCTCAACAACTAGCACCACCAGAACCCAGTGACTCTGTAGAAAAATCTCCTGGGATTTCACAATCTGTGATTTCAGAAAAATCAGCTGCAGCTTCGCAATCTCTTGTTTCTCAAACTGATAAAAAGGCAAAAGAAGCTAAAAAAGAACCTGAAAAGAAGCCTGTTGCCAAGAGTAAGATTTTACTGTCATGAATACACATACATTTGTTTTTAATTGTGTTTATTTATTTACCTTTTTATATTTAACCCTTTTGTTTACAAATTCCTGTTAAAATACACTGCCTTTGTTATAATTTTGGCAATAATGAAGAATTTAGTAAAATAACTTTATCATTATTAAACGGTGTTTGGAACATAAATTAATATGAAATTTCTGAAGAAAGATTTAATTTAGGTTAATTTAAAATAGAAAGTTTGTATCTTAGATCCATGGGCAGTCTTGGGCAGTTTTGTATTGAAAGGGTTAAAACTTATAATTTGTGCTAAGAAGCTTTGTCCTTTCCTTGTCAAAACCTAAAATTTCATCAATAAGGAAGCCATTTGCAAAATATATCCAGTCTTACACTCATATAGTTACACCATCACTTCGTGAATGAGAGTGGGGTGGGGAACTTTATCCGAGTGATATTATGTCCTTTATTTCTTGTTAATAAATATTACTAATTTCTAATTAACATTATTAATGATTAAATTGATTATTAACTGAGCTTTTAAGGAATATATTAACAGTTAATTCAAAGTTTAATATGATCTTTTGATGTGCCAGTATAACTGCACTTGAAAATATTATTAATTCCTACACAGGACTGTTAGAATTCTTACGTTACTCTAAAAGTTTAGGAGTTGATATGTAAGAAAATGAAATTACAGACATGTTTATATATCATTCTACAATTATGGTTTGTAAGGCTCTCTCTGGTTAAAGCATTTTTTTTAGTGAATGCCCTAAGAAAATACGCTGTGAAGTTAGTCATTCAAAATTTTATGACAGCTGAAAACTAATCTGTTTAACCCTTTCACATTTAAACCAGCCTTTTCTGACCCAAATATTCTATCTGTTTTATGTTCAAGCTGACTGGATCTGTCCTCTCACACCTACCCTGCAATGTCATTCTGAAACTAAACAGTCACATCTTTGAAATCTTGAAGTTACAAGATAATGCAAGATGAATTCAAACCAATGTGAATGAATAAACATTGCATTTGATAGAATAATCTGAATGCTTGAGGGTTAAAGCCTTTATTGTACATCTAGTGTTCAAATATGTGAGTTAAGCTGATGAGAATAACATTATAGTTTTTTAAGCAACTAACTACTCTTAAAAATGAAAACTTTTTACATTGTTTATGTATACACTATGGGCAGAAGAATTCAGTGAGCACTTGTCCTCTGATAAGTGGTCAATGAGCCAGGTAACAATGTAACATATCACTGATGTATTGTTTTGAGTCCTAAGGCTGATAGAGCTGGTTTATATGGTATCCAAGGTGTATAAATGACTGACATAGCACTCCCCCCTGAACAGGATGTCAGGGTAGTTCATTTACAGCTAAAAGAGTTGGAGCTACTTGAAATAATGCATTTTACTGAGGAACACAATGACTGTGAGATTGTGGTTTCAATTCCTGGACCAAGATTTGAAACCGTAATCTTCCGATCATGAGTGCAACATCCTAACCACTAGGCCATGCACCTTTATCACATCAGGACAATCTTTATATTTCTGTGTATGAAGAGGGTAACAAGATGTGTTCATATTTTTTTTATGTTCCACAGCTCAAAACTGTAGGTTAACTACTTTAGATTTATTTCAGGTTTTCTAATACATACTGTGTTATGTATAAATATTTATTATCTAAGCTTCATTTTGATTGATCTGATCCCTGATTGTCATCTGGTGTCTTATCATTCATTATGTACATAGTACCAGACTGAATTAAAACTAGAAATATTTTAAAACTCATTCACAAGTCAGCAGGGTAGGGGATAGTTTAAAAATAAAGCCTCCTACTTTGAATCTAGTCTGGCATTATGTATATATCCAGGAATAAAGCATCTAACAATTAAACTGTGGTGTAGATATAAAAATTGGTTTCAAATTTTGACACAAGGCCAGCAATTTGGAGGGAAGGGTTAAATTGAGTACATTGACCCCAGTGCTCAAATGGTACTGTTTTTATCAACTGCAAAAGGAAGAAAGGAAAATGGACTTTGGTAGAATTTGAACTCAGAATATAAAGACAGACGAAATGCCACGAGGCATTTTGCCTGGCTTGCTAACAATTCTGCCAGCTCATCACCCTTGTAGATGTAAATATTGAAAATAATACCAAGCAGTCCACTGGGGCCAGTTTAAACAACATTGACCTACCCTTCTAAAAATTAACCTTGTATTCTCTGAAAACAAGTCATACTTTGTATATAAAATGGACAATTTTATATATACATTTTTCTTCTCCCACTTTGCAGAAAAGGGAAAATTACGAGACAGAGGAATCATCGACATCAAAGTTACAGCTCAACTTGATACAATTACTGTTGGCATTTCCTCACCAACTCAACTTATCACTAAGATCAAGGTGAAAGGTATGTAATCTCATTATTTTACTAAGAATTATTTATTCATCAGTTATTTAGTCTGTTCAGCATACAATAGTAAACTAACAATGACCATTATTAGTTTCTGTGGATCCTACTGTTTACTTTCATTGACTGGAAGTAGTCGCCACCCACTCCCTACAAACATATACTAACCTCCTTCCCTCCTCCATCACACTTCATACACAATCCCTTCTCTTTTTATGCCTACAAACTCACTTATACCACACCTAATTTTCATATACATTGTTCTAACCAGTAAAGGAGTACCCTGCTAAAAGCACTATATATAAGACTTAAAAACCAAACTAAACTACAAATTGGTGACAGCTAGTAAGTCAAAACTTTAAAGTCACTGTCAACCTTTTCCTTGTAAAAATTCATATATATCATTAACTCTTCTCCACTGTTCTTGACTCTGGACTGTCTCGTGGTGTGGCCTGTCATGTTTCCCGAAGAGAAAGCCTTCCTCTCTCAGGCTTTGTTGGTGCTGAATTGCCGTTGATGCTTCTGTAACTTTTGCTTTATTGTAGCTGGAGATGTTGGCCTTATGCAAACCCATTTTTATCTCTTGGAAGAGGTGGTCCATAATAGACTGGCCTTTATCCTTTGATCTGTTCAGCATGAATGACCCAGCCAAGAGCTTGCACTCCACTGGCATAACTCTTAAGGTCATTGAGGCATACAAGACACCACATTGCAATGTAGACTGGATGTTGTGGTGGGTTTTATAAGTGTAATTCTACAGATATGTTGTTACTGTAGTAAACATCTCACACGATACTTATCACTATAGTATTTTACATACTTGGTTCATATGCAGCACTACAATATTTAGATATTGGATTCATATATAAGACAAATCTCTGTTGGTTTTCAACAATGGGTATTCAGTTGTTTGACAAACTAAACAATCTGCTCCTTGAAATGACACTTGTGCCATTGAATATTCCACAGACACATCTCGTAATATAATTCTTCTGCAGAATCACACTTCATGTTTTGTTTTAATTAGTTTGCATCAGTGTAATGCAGTATGACAAGGCTTGACCTTTAAGTTATGTCTACAATCCATCTGACAGATGTTCATGCTGTTTCTATCTACCTATTTTCACTCACAAGATTTGGGTCAAACTGAAGTTGATGGTACCACAGAGTGGAATTGAACCCAAGACCATGTGGTTGCAAAACAAACTTGTTATCTTTCAGTCTTGCTGTATCCTTATGGTATTTTGGATATTTGGTTTATATGTATTGTTACACTGTTTTTAAAGATGTCAAGATTTCTAACTTCTATTTTACGACAGGTATAAATGCTGATGTCAGTCTTCAAGTTGACAAAACAACCATCGGAGCTGAACTGAAGGATCTCGTTATCTTAAACTCAGATGCTCAATGCTATTACCCTGAAGTATGTTTGACCTTTTATTTATATACATAAGAAGAAAAAAAAGCTTTCTGTCACATATCTTAATGCTTACATAATATACACCAAATTTTTAGTCATTAACCCTTTTAATACCAACTTGTTTATGACCACTTATTCTAAATTGTTTATATGTAAATTGAAATCATTGTTAAAATATCATTAAAGTATTAATCATATCAAGAGATTTTTTTGGTTAACACCAACACAATAAACTGATATATATAAAAAAAGTTACTCATCATCATCATCATCATCTTTGTTTAACATCCACCTTCCATGCTAGCATGGCTGGGATGGTTTCACAAGAACTGGCCAGGCAGAAGCCTGCACCAGACTTCTGTAACTGTCTTGATAGGATTTTTACAGCTGGATGCCCTTCCTAACACCAACCACTCAGCAGAGTGGACTTAGTGCTTTTTATGTGGCACAAGCACAGGTGAAGTTAGTAGTGCTTTTTACGAAAGCAGTAGTAGCCACTCCTCTACTCCTAACTTCTTTAGAGACCACCATATAACAGAGCAGTGAACTCTGTTGAAAGCTTTCTCCAGGTCAACAAAGGCTAAGTACAATGGCTTACTTTTGGCCAGGTACTTTTCCTGCAGTGGTCTCACTAGGAAGATGGCATCTGTGGCACTCTTCCCAGGTACAAAACCAAACTGCATCTCATCTAGTTTAATTCTATTTCTAATCAATTGAGCTATAACCCTCTCAGTAATCTTCATGACTTGGTCTAGCAGGTTGATACCTCTATAGTTGTTTCTATCTTAGGCCTCATCTTTACCCTTGTAGCTGTTAAGATATTTTACTAAATTCTTTCAAAGTTTTTGTTACATTGAAAAAAAAATGAAAAGGCATAGATTGCCTACTCATAAGAAATACAGTCACTAAAGGATTAACTGATGAGGATCTATAGCTTTGTTTGAGGTAATGTGTCCTGTGCACCAACCTATAAACAACTACCTTAATATTGTAGAAAACACAATTGTTGACAGCAAGGTCACTGTAAAATTGGCAAATGTTTTGTCAATTTGCAGTGCTGAGCTTAAACCACCATCATGAGTTTTTCACAAATAGAGTTACAATTTTTTTGAATAACTTTTGTCAATGTTATGATTTTTTTTCCTTTTGACGTTTGATAGCCGTTACTTTTAGCTTACTTTAGAAGCAAATTGTGCGTAATTTTGTGTACAGCTGTTAGTTCTGTGTCAATTTTAACATGGAGTGCAAAAACGAACATTTTCATCATATTTTGCTTTTTTATTTCCCTTAAGGCAAGAAAGCTGCTAAGGCTCATAAAGAAATATGTAAAGTTTATGCTGTTGATTGCTTGACTGAATACATATATTAGAAATAGTTTTAAAAATTCTGTTCTGAAGATTTTTCACTCAAAGATAACCAATGTTCTGGTCGATCTACTGAAGTTGATGATGACCGAATCAAAGCCATCATTGAATCTGATTGTCAAATTTACGAGAGGTTGCGGAGAGGTTAAATGTATCACACACAACAATTGAAAATCACTTAAAATGTCTTAGACTCATTAAGAAGCTTGGTATTTGGATTCCACATGAATTGAAAGAGATTCACTTAACACAACGGATCAATATTTGCAATATGCATCTCAAACACAATGAAATCGACTTTTTTTCTTTTTAAGCGAATCCTCACTGGTGATTAAAAATGGATTGTCTGCAATAACATCAATCGGAAACAATCATGATCCAAGCATAATGAACCAGCACAAACCACATCAAAAGCTAAATTGCATCAAAAAAAGGTAGTGCTGTCAATTTGATGGGATTACAAAGGTGTTGTGTATTTTGAGCTACTTCCAAGGAACCAAACGATCAATTCAGATGTTTACTGTCAACAACTAATGAAACTGGAAGAAGCAATCAAAGAAAAACAGCTAGAATTGGCAGATCGCAGAGGCATTGTATTCCACCATGACAACGCCAGACCACACATGTCTTTGCTAACTCATGAAAAGTTATTGGAGCTTGGTTGGGAAGTGATGTCACATCCACCATATTGCCTTGACCCTGCACCATCAGATTACCATTTATTTTGAAGTTTGCAAAATTCTTTGAAGGGTAAAACTTTCAATAATGATGATGATTTGAAATTACACTTACTTCAGTTTTTGACTAAGGACCAGAAGTTCTATGAGTGCAGAATCATGAAGTTGCCAGAAAGATGGCAAAGGGTCATCGAACAAAATGAAAAATATATAACTGATTAAAGTTCATTCTTTGTATTAAAAAAATGACTTTTCTTTCACAGTAAAAAAACCGAAATTACTTTCTTGCTAATCCAATAATTTCAGTTATTCAATTATCTGTTTTATTGTTTTTTTTTTTTTTCTAAATTTCAATTAAATTTTTCAGATTTTATCAATCAAAGGCTCTGAAGTACTGAAATGTGGAATTGTGGCTTATAATAATGGGACAAAAGGTGACAAATTCTTTAACATGTCTTGCGTTGATACTAGCATTGATGTCACGATAGGATGTATGCAATTTGTCTTCCTTAACAAGTATGTTAATCAGCTATTGGTAAGTTTCTAAAAGCTTTTTTTTTCCATTTTATCTCTAATATCCATCCTGGTTTTTATAAATTGTCAACTAAGTTAATGCAGTGGCATTTCAAAAGTCAGTGTAATTCTACCTATTTCTACCAGTGTAATATTCTACCTATTTTGTGTTCAGACTGACCAGATCTGACTTCTCACACCTACCCTATAATGTCATTCTAAAAATAAATAATCATATCATATCGAAATCTCAAAACTATAATGCAAATATTGTAGAGGATATTATCAATATTTACTTAACTCTTTAGCATTTAAACCAGCCATACCCAGCCCCAAATATTCTACTTGTTTTATTTTCAAACCAACCAGATCTGGCCTCTCACACCTACTCTATAATATCATTCTAAAAATAGACAGTCATCATTGAAATCTTGAAACTACAAGATAACGCATGATTGATCAAAAACAATGTGAATAAATAAACATTACATTTGGCACAGCAATCTGGAGGCAAAAGGGTTAAACTCTGTCAGGTCATTTTCAATAGAAAAATATTTTCGTACATAGTAAGAAAGGAGTTAGCAAATTACTGCAAGCTGTGGAAAATAAATGACCTTAGAAATAGATAATTCAAATTAAGAAATAAAACAGTTGCAATTAATTTATTGATTAAAACATTAAATTTTAATTTTATCCATATCATTATTGATGATGTAGTTCTTGTTTTTCTACAGTGTTTTAATTAGAATTTCTTGAAAAGCAATGACACAGCTGTGTGATTAAGAAGTTTGTTTTGCAATAATGCAGTTTTAGGTTCACTCCCTCTGTGTGATACCTTGCATATGTATCTTCTGCTGTTGCCTAGGTTATAGCAAGTTTCTTATATAATTAGTTAAAGATAGTTATGGCTCGTCTAAGGGGTTACCCAGGGTTTCACGTCCATAAAGCACTTAGCTTTACAGCATCTTTTCAGACATTGGCTGGTGGCCATTGTCTGAAGAGATGTTGTAAAAGCTAAGTACTTTATGGACATGAAACACTGGGTAACCCCTTAGACTAACCACAACTATCTTTATCTAATAACTCTACTGCTCTATAACTTAGAGTGTGCTTCTCTTTCAGATTTGATTTACTGACAATACACACACACACATGCACATGTAAGAGAAGTCACTAGTAGTTACTTTTGAAGTCCAATGTCAGTTTACCTGGAAAGAAACAATGCAATTATTAATAAGAAACATTGAAATTAATACATGTAGTATTTCACAGCTGTAGCATCACTCGTTCATAGTCAGCCTGTGAACTTTTCAGCCCACCCACATATCTTTCAGAGAATGCTAAAAGTCAATAATTTTGTATGTTATTATGTAATGTCTCTCTCTGACTCATTTGATAATTTTAAAGTTTCAATGAATCTGTATTTCATCAATGTCCAGGGTTTCTTAAACCAATTCCAAGCAGCTAAAGAAAAAATTTCTGAAGCTGGAGAGAAAATGGCTGAATATTCCAAAGAAACTGTGGCCAGCTTACAAGAAACTGCCAGTCGAATTGGTCTATGCATCAAAATGAAAGCACCTCTTATTCTTGTTCCGCAACACTCAAAGTCTCCCAACATCTTATTGGTCGATCTCGGTAACTTGGACATCAGCAATAGTTTCCATTCAGCTGAGGCCAAATCAGCAGATGGCAAACCCGCTGTTATTGACAAAATGAGTATTCAACTCACTTCTCTGAAGGTGTCAAGGTTTGTATTTCTTTCTCAACATATATATATTTGTATGTGTATGTGTGTGTGTGTGTGTGTAAATATATGTATGCATTTCATTTTCAACATTGGTTTATGTGAAATTAAATTTCATGGTTATTTCAATATGATGTAAATATCTTACAAAGGATAGAAGTGGTATTTTCTGCAAGTCACATTGCCTCAATAAACTTGACATATCTCAACAGAAAATAGTTTCAAACATGACTTTCCTCAACAAAAAATAGATTGGTGTTGGTGTATAAAACTGCTTTCTAGAATTAAGGATTATGAAATCTTGAGTGGAAATATTTGTTCTCCTCGGTAAAAGGGTTTGTCTTATACCAATATTTGTAAGGTGGCAAATTGATGGAACTATTTGAGCATTTGATAGAATGTTTTGCAGTATTTGTTCTGACTCTCTGCATTCTTAGTTCAAATCCTACCAAAGTCAAGTTTGCCTTTCATCCTTTTGAAATTAATAAAAAAATAATTACCAATCAAGGGCAGTGGATTGGCAGAATTTTCAGAGAGTCTAGTGAGATACCTTGCAGTATCTATTCCAGCTCCTTGCTTTCTGACAGTAACAGCTGGGATGATATGGTGCCAAGCTGTGTTGGCTCAAGTTTGCAACCTTTTATTTTGGATAAGCATCCATAAAACGCAGAGGGGAAACTTGCAAGCATGGGGCATCTACCAGTCTGTCAGAAGAAATTTTGTCCAGGTCTGCACATGCATATGCCAATGTATGATCAACATTGACCAATGGAGAGCCTAATTCAGTATTTGTAACAAATAAATTGATGGGTTGTGTAATAAGCCTGCAGTTTAGTAAAGGCAGTCATGTTTGATACATAACTGACTTCAAATTTTATTGGTAGCAAATGTTACCTCTAATTTTTGGTTGTTATGCACAAGAATTTTGTTGAACGATATTTTCCTTGTGACTACTGTATATACACACTGAATGTATAACAACTCTAATTCCTAAGTGCTACTAGTTAGTGTTTGAAAGGGCATCCAACCATAACCTTCCCATCTTTTTATATCTCGGGGCTATATCATTCAATGTGTCTTTCCTTTTGTTAAGGTGAGGTTTGGCTTCTTGTTTCCAACAGTTTGATAGACAGCGTCATGATTCTTTTATTCATTTGAAATTGTTTTGTCATCTATAATGATATATTTACTTTTATTTTTTCAGAGCTATGTTGAATGAAGAAAAGAAAATATGCACAGAATATCTTTTATTAGAGCCTGCTACATTAAGTATAAATGTTAACAGGAACCTGTCTGCTGGCTGGTACCATGGGGAACCAGATATGAGTATTGATGGCAAACAATATGCTTTAGCTGTAAGTACATTTCAAAACGTCTTTGCTATCTTTTTTTCCTTTTCTTTAATGATCAACTGAAACTGTTGGTCACTGCCACTTTTGGCATTAAAGTAGAACTTTGCCCTATAAGACTTAACTGCAATATTAAAAGGAAGACCTAAGGCAACAAGGTGGCAGAATCTTTAGCACGCCAGGCAAAATGCTTAGCAGCATTTCATCTGTCTTTACGTTCCGAGTTCAAATTCTGTTGAGGTCAGCTTTACCTTTTGTCCTTTCTGGATTGATAAAGTACCAGGTGCCAAACTTTGAAATCAGTATTAAAGGAATGCCTAGAGGAGAATGAACAGATATCATTGCCTGGAATGTGATACAAACATATCCAAAGATCCAGTCTTCATTGATGCAATAGTGTTACTTATATTCTTTTCTACTCTAAGCACAAGGCCTGAAATTTTGGGGGAGGGAGCCATTCAATTAGATCAACCCCAGTATGCAACTGGTATTTAATTTATTGACCCCGAAAGGATGAATGGCAAAGTTGACCTTGACGGAATTTGAACTCAGAACTAAGCATTTCGCCCAGCATGCTAACATTTCTGCCAGCTCGCCACCTTAATAGTATTACTTATATTGTATTGCCAGTATTGCCTAGAGGGAGGGAGGGAGTAACAAGTTAAGAAATGAAGGTTGTGGTGAATGTACTTCCATAACTACAGCAAAACCTCACTTGATGTCTTTAGCAGGGTCCATTTTCTTGTAACTATTTAATTACATCTCCAGTCTAATGATAATTTCGTCTCTTTCTCTCGACACCTTTTCTCCTCTGAATAATAAAAAAATTTAATTAAATAAACCCATTCACCACTCACAATTGTTTTTAATGAATTTTGGGGACAAGGCAATATATGCACATAGTGTTTATTTCTCTAATTATTCATTTTTTTTTTTATCTCTATTATTTCAGCTTTGCGTTAGCCAGTATGACTATGCTGTAATTATGGCAATATTAAATGAAAACTTTTCAGAAGAGCAGCCAGTTGCTTCAGCTGATCCTTCAAAAGACTTGTCTTCATTGAAGAGTGGTAAATATATTCTGCTATTAATGGTTTGTTGTTTGTATTTAATCAGTTATTCAGAGGAAAAGGAGCAGTACTCATAGCCTTTTGATAGGTCCTTGGAGAATGATACAGTCAGTGTTCATTTGGGACATCTGTGGTAGGAAAGGAATTCCATAATATAGAAGTTCTAAGAAAGATTGGGGGAATGTGTAGTGAGGAGAAGGTCTGGGGAGATAAGAAACAATGAGGGTGAATGGAAGATGAAAGGTATGTGGAGGCTTATACAGGGATAGATAGTTCAGGAGGTCAGAAGTTGTAGAGATACAAGCAGAGAGAAGAAACAAATCATCTGAGTTACTACTTGTATGTAAAATGTCATTGAACAGTATAAAGTGGATTTAATCTAGATACTATTTTTTTTTTATTGTGTGTAATTCATCAGTAAAGAACCATCTAATTTTGTCAGGGAGTGGAAATGATTCACAACTAAATGATCCCATTTGCAACTCTAAACAGAGACTTTGAGCTTCAGTTTAAGCTCAGTGATACCCAATGCTTGTAACTAGTGATGGAAGCAACCTAAATGTTTAAAATAAAGCAAAAATGGATAGTCATATTTTTATATTTATTTTCAGACAAGTGTTTAGCTGTATTTCTTTAAACAAATTTCCCTACTTTAGATTAACAGGCTTTCATGAAAAGTTTTCTTTGTTAGGCAGGCATATTCTTCAGAGAAACATGTCTCTTTCATCTATGTAATACTGCCTTGTGGGCTTTGGTGATTCAAGAAACGACAATTTTAGTTTTTATCTTTATATGAAATGAATAATTTTGTATCATTCCATCTTAGAGTGGGTAGTACTTGTAGTTCTTGCACAGTGTGAGATTGGAGTCAGTTTTGTGGGTTGATTCTCATTTGATATTCTGTTGGAACTGTCAATAGTCTGTGATTTGAAGTTTAAATGAAAAATCTAAACAAGGATGAAAAGTAAAGAGTTTATCTTGGATCTTCTTAAGCAGACATTGTAGAGATAACAGGAGTAAAACACAGATGAAAGAAGAAAGTAATGAATTTAATGGGGATATATGGTTAGGAAGCTAAAATGTACAAATATTTTGATAGCTCATATGTGTCAGTTACTATTGATTTATATCAACAACAAACCCATACATGACTTTATTGTTGAATATACATTAAGAAACATCTCCTTAAATAACTCATTTGAACACCTAAGTTTGTACATTTGGTTTGGAAAAAATATATAAATTCAGACACTTATGAACTGCATCAAACACTGTTTATGACAGAACATTTGAATTTGCAAGATTCTTTATGTGAAATTGTGTGTTGAAACAGACATTGTTATTTTGGGGAATGGTCATATTTTGTCAATTGAATACACACTATATATGTTTGGTCTTCACTTCAGCTTTATTATTAATATTTTAACTTCTTTGTCAAAGTTCTTTTGTCACACATTTTGTGACCTCTTCAACGACTGCTTATCCCATGTGTTTGTGTTCTGCTTATTCCATTTGTCTTTCTCAGAGAAAGACAAAATGAAACAAACTGAACAAGATGAGACAAGTAGAATAAAGAGTCAGTGAAGAGGTCACAGGATGTGTGACAAAAGAGCTTTGATAAAGAAACTAAAATAATAATAATAAAGCTTAAGTGTAGACCAAACATATATACTGTGTGTTTAATTGACAAAATATGACCATCTCCAGGTATAACAATATTTGAATATTATAATTATTTATTTGTCTAGATAAATAGATAGAAGATCTTTCAAAGTTGGAATCATTGAAACAGTACAGAAATGGATTAACCAAATAAAATAAATTGGAAAAGGATTTAGATAAAATGCTACAAACCTTATTTAATAATCATTAAAAGAGTGACACTGATTAAGAAAAGTTAACTTTAAAGGCAAGATCTAACCCTTACTGTATTGTCTTTATCTTCAAAAAGAAAAAAAAAATTGGTTCAGCTGATATTATTCAAGCTACCTCCTTTATTTACTATTTTTAGACTTTATGCACAATCACATAGAACATTTATCTTCTAATTGCAAGAATTATCTCAGTTTTCAATTCAATATATATCAAACTATTGCATGTGGCACATGTGAGAAATAGTTTACATGTGTGTGTCATTTGCAGAGCAGCAATAGATTTGGACGTTTCAATTTAATTTCAGACTTTTCCATAAAATTTCCTTTAAACTTTTCAACCATTTTATATATTCTAGGGTATAGATACCACTTTCTATATTCTAGGGTAGGATACTAGATGAATTGTAGTGCACCTGAGCACTGTATATAATGAGTTCATTATTTTTTTATTTTATAAAGCAGAATAATGTGCACTTATATTTGTGTTCTCTTCTTTTTTCTTTTATGTTGCTCTATACATTCTTATCATTCTATTTTAGCTGAATCCAGAACTACACCTAAGGCTACTGCTTCAAAGGCACATGTTGAACCAGAAACTAAAGTGCATACCGGGGAAATTTATACCTCTATGAAGTTCAAGTTTACACTAAACAGCTTATCAGCAACACTTTACATGGGAAAAGATGAAGTGGTATGCTACAGTTTTACATTTTTGGTAGTGGTAAATAGAGAAAAGAAACTTTCTGTATATCATATATGATACATGGAACATATTTCTCTGGCATCATGCATCATATATGATACACATTACCAATTTATCTTCAACCCTGAGAGTAACTTCATATCTGTGAGAGGAAAGCTTTATATTACTCAGAACATATGAAACAAGGTTTAACTAAAAGTTTGAATACCAGCATGGACATTTAGGACAAACTTATGAAAATGCTTTTGACAGGCAAATGGTTAAACTTTATATCTTAAACATTTTTATTAATCTTTGCAAGATTTCCATCTTTAGTCATTCTTGAAATTATTGAAGCCAACAAAGAAACTGCCATACAGTTGTTTGACCTGCTACAAACATTGATGGCCTTTTCATAACTTAATAGTTCTGGTAATCTCCAATGTCTTGGATAGTATATAACTGAACCAAATCAAGAACTGCATGCAACAGTTGTACATCATTAATGATAATTTATCAAATAATAGTAAAAATTGTTTCAAATTTTGGCACAAAACCAACAACTGGAGGGGTTGAGTAGTCAGTTACATGGCTGGTACTTTTTTTATCTTCCCCAAGAAGTTGAAAGGCAAAGTTAACCTCAGTAGTATTTGAACTAAGAACCTACAGAGCCAGAAAAAATACTGCTAAGCATTTTATCCAATGTGTTAACAGTTCTGCCAGTCCACTGCCTTAATACAAAATAATAATCTATAACATTAGCATAAGGCCAGCAGTTTTGTGGAAGGAACACAGTTGCTTATGATAATCCCTGTACTTGATTGTCAATTACTTTTATTGACACCTGGAAGACACCAAATAAGTAAAGTTTAATGGCCAGTTGGGCACCCTGTTGGTTATGACAATGAGTGTTCCTGTTGATTCAATCAATGGAATGACCTGCTCATGAAAGCAGTGTGCAAATGGCTGAGCACTCCATAGACATGTGTACTATTAATCTAGTTCTCAGGGAGATTCAGCCTGATACACCAAAATATAACATGGCTGTCCCATTGGACTACAGGTACAACTCATTTTTGCCAGCTGAGTGGATTGGAGCAACATGAAATGAAGTGTCTTATTCAGGAACACAATGCACCACCAGGAATTGAACTTGTGATTTTGCGATTGTGAGCCAAATGCACTAACCACTAAACCGCGTGCCTTTACTTCATGTTTAATAATAATAATAGTGGTTTCAAGTTTTGGCACAAGGCCTGCAGTTTGGGGGGGGGGGATAAGTTAATTACATCAAACCCAGTACTCACCTGGTACTTATTTTATCAACCCCAAATGGACGAAAGGCACAGTCAACCCCAGCGGAGTTTCAACTCAGAATGTAAAGACATAAGAAATGTTGCTAAGCATTTCATCCATCATGCTAACGATTCTGCCAGCTTGCTGCCTTAGTAATAATAATAAGGGCTTCAAATTTTGCCACAAGGGCAGCAATTTTGGGGGGAGGAGCTGAGTCATTTATATCGACCCCAGTGTTCTACTGGTACTTATTCTATCAAC
>NC_068998.1:19460272-19470242 GCF_001194135.2 Octopus bimaculoides | reverse complement strand
AACAGCCTGCTCGTGAAATTAACGTGCAAGTGGCTGAGCACTCCACAGACATGTGTACCCTTAATGTAGTTCTCGGAGAGATTCAGCGTGACACAATGTGACAAGGCTGACCCTTTGAATTACAGGCACAACAGAAACAGGAAGTAAGAGTGAGAGAAAGTTGTGGTGAAAGAGTACAGCAGGGTTTGCCACCATCCCCTGCCGGAGCCTTGTGGAGCTTTATGTGTTTTCGCTCAATAAACACTCACAATGCCCGGTCTGGGAATCAAAACCGTGATCCTATGACCGCGAGTCCGCTGCCCTAACCACTGGGCCATTGCGCCTCCGCATAATAATAATAATAATGATGATAATAATAATAACTTAACCACATGACAATAATAATTTATCTTTGTATCCAAAAAATCTCTTTGTAACTGCATTTGTAACATTGATATATGTACAATATTAAAACAACAACCATATTAGAAGTCAATAAAAGAGCCTCAAAGGGGTTTATTCAACCTGCTAGAAGTAGCAGCTAAATCTCCTTTTTAAATTCCCTTTAAATAAAAGGAAAATTGTCTTGTCTCTCTTCATTTAAAAATTTATAAATTCTTAAACTGATTATCTAGTATAATCTTTCCATTTATGTTCTTTGATTTCTTTTTTACCACTCCATTTTTCAGTCAAGCGAAGCTGGAATAGTGATGAAACGAGACAGCAAGAAGTGTCTGGGACATTTTGAGTTACAGGTGTTTGACATAGACTTTAATATGCAGTCAGATGGCTCGATGAAAGCAAATATTATTTTGAATAACACCATTTTAGATGACAGTCGTCCTGTAAAAGAATATGCAATAAGAAGGTATGTAGATATAAAGAGCATTGAACATGATTGAAGTAGTAGAGTGATTAATTAGATGTTTAGCAGCATGTAGTTGTCATTGTTATAACTGAAGCCCCTCTAGGATTAAGTTCAGTATTTATATCTCTGATAATATATGAAAACAAAAGTTGTGTATGTTTTAAGATGGTCGCTGAGAAAGCTACATGTAGATGAAGGTAAATAAAATTTGAGAGTCACTGAAGCTATGTTTAAAGACAATGTCAATCAAATAAGAGTCAGCAAGGAATTTAGCATACAAGCAAGTGTTCATCAGGGCTCAATTCTTAGCTTCCTATTTATTATAATCCTCCAAACCATAACAGATGAGTTTAAGACCTGCTATCCATGCACTATTTTAAAAATATTAACGTAAATATGTGTTTAAATTTACTTTTATAAACATTCATACACAAACGTTAAATGTACAAACCAACGAATAGCATTATAATTACAGAAGTAACATGCATATGAGTACGAATATATGTGGGTTATTGCACATATACATGTATATACACAAACATATACATGCACATCAATATTCACAGATGATTTGTCTCCACCAAAGGCCTCCAACTCTTTTTGGACCTTAAAGATGAAGGATTCAGCCTTGCTCAAGAAGCTACAATTTCCAAATTGCAGCAAGAGTCATGAACACAACTTTCCTTTTTCTTTTTTGTGCTAGATTGGTATCTGCTATGTTGATACTGTTAATAAGTTTGAAAGAGAAATGAGAAAAGCAAAAATTACCTTAGTTCATCATTTATTTATACCCTGCTAAAGTTTGTTCACAAACGCTCTGTGCACTTTCATCTTATATTTAAAAGGAAATTATAACAATTTTATATTTTCACATATATCATAATATTTTGAGAAGCTGATCTATTAAGATCAAGTTACTGTTTACACAATGTTATAAAAATCTTGTCGGAAGCTATGTTCTTAAGCAATGCATTTTTTTTTTTTTATATGTATTTAGAGCATTAATATTTTTGATTTTCCTTATTTCTTCTGTTTTCTCTAATAAGTAACCTAATTGTTTGTCTAAGAAAGCTTTAATTAGGCATTGTTTTGATTGATCGTAACAGAATGATTCAAAGATACTCTGCAAGTCCAGTATCAACACCAGCACAAAATATGATTGAAGTGCAGTTTCAGCAAAATTCCAAAGCAGACAAAGATGGTGAGTATGGTATATTAGTATGCATATATATCGAATCATTAAGAATGAAATGTCCAATTTTCTTATGCACCAAGTTTGACAGTCATTAACTCTAATGTTTTATCCTGACAATTCTGTTTTACGACATTGAAGAGTTACATCATCACTTTTTGAAATGCAATTCATGGTGTCTGATTATATTGTGAGTTTTCTCTTGTAAATCAATTTTTGTGAACCCATGGATAGATCAAAAATTTGTGTTGTTTATGAATATGAATTCCATCATGGAACCAATGCATCCCAGACAGCTCGAAACATCAATGAGGTGTTTGGTGAAGATGTGGCAAATGAGCACACTGTATGTCGATGGCTTGAGAAGTTCTGGTCTGGTGACTTTACTCTTGACAAATTAGCCCCATGGTAGACTTGAGACTAAGGTGGATAATGATAAACTGGAAGTTGTAGTGGAAGTAGATACATCTCAAACTACACATGAGTTAGCTGCAAGGTTTGGTGTTTTGATTCCAACTGTATTGGACCATCTGAAACAAATTGGCAAGGTAAAGAAGCTGGACAAGTGTACCACACAAACTGAACACATCGTCTTGAAACTTGCTATTCTTTGTTGTTGTGGCATAAAAGCGAACCATTTTTGCATTGTATTGTTATGTGATGACAAATGGATTCTTTTCAAAAATAGCGAGCATTCTGCATGGTGGTTGGACAGAGACAAAGTGCCTAAACACAATCCAAAAAAGAATATTCATCAAAAAAACTGATGGTGTTTGTTTGGTGGTCCAGTGCTGGTGTCATCCACTACAGCTTCATGAGACCTGGCAGATGTATACACCAACAAATTGGATGAAATGATGAGTGAACTTGCAATTAAACAGCTGAGATTGGTCAATAGTGACAGGCCAATTCTCTTGCAAATCAATGCTCGACCACATGTTGTTCAAAGAGCGCTACTGAAGTTACAGGAACTGAACTTGGAAGTACTCTGTCATATACCATATTCACCAGACCTTGCACCCGCTGACTATCACGTTTTCCAGGCATTAAACAACTTTTTGCAAGGTAAAAACTTCAAATCTGAAGAAGATACAAAAACAGCCCTTCCTGATTTCATCACCTCTTGCTCTCCAGAATTCTTTACTGCCAGCTACCGATAAAATGGCAAAAGTGTGTTGATAATTTAGGTTCATACTTTGATTAACTGCATTGCTTTTAATTGAGATAAAGTGAAATAAACTTTAAGTTAAAAATCAGACATTTCATTCTTAATGACCTGATATAAGAATATATGTATTTGTATTCTTTTTTTTTTTTCTCTCTCTCTTTGTTGGCCTGAAGTTTTCTGAAGTTTTGTTCTGAAAATAATCTAGGCAAAAGAATCGTAATATTTAAGTAAAGGTGAACAGCTCAAACCCAAAAGTGAAAATATTCTTCCCATTGAACAAATGTATCTATAGTATATATTTAATTAACTAAACAATTTGGAGCAAAAACCCTATCCAGGATCCCAGATATGCCATCCTTCAGATTTATCTAGAATCATACTGTGTTTCACAATTCATTGTATGTCTTTCTGAGATGTAGTATAGCAAACAAGATATTCTATGTGAGGTTTAGGTAATGGTAGATATAAAAATAAGCAAAATGGACTTCTTCAGTACAGTTGCTCAATTCTGGAGAAGAAAATTTGAGTCTTGATAGGAAGTTGAGTTTTGGGCTAGTTTGATATATGTTTTGTTGGAGGCTGATTGTCTTAAAAATTGAATATTATTTTTTCATATTAGGAAATACATAATCCAACTATAATAGGAAATATTCAAATTTAGAAATCATATATTAATGAGTTAAATATTAAATATTCTCATTTAATCAGTGACAAAATCTCAGTTTCCTTATGCATTTTTGACTCAGAAAATTTAGAATTAAATTGATTTATCTAGTATAGCAGTACATATTGATTTAAAAACATTCAAACTTGAGTCTTCAGCCTGCTTTGCCTTTGATAATTAGACCAAACTCCAACAAAATGTTTTGGCATAGTTGTTTTGGTGCCACTTATTTGGTATCACTGATTTGATGCTGACTTATTTGGCATTAGATGTTTTGTTCTTCCCATTCTGTCCTTCCCTCACTCTTTTTCTCTGAGCTTAATTCTCTTTATTTATGCCAATTGTGTTCAGTTAATGAATTGTATCTCCCCTCCTCTCTCTCTTTTTATTTGTATGTATATATTTTCTCTGTGTGTGTGTGTGTGTGTGTGTGTGTGTGTGTGTATGTGTGTGTGTATTTGCTTCCAGTGCCAAAAAGTACTATCACCAAAATCTGTTCAATGTCCAGTAAGCTGTGCCACATTGCCAGCATCCAGACATCCACACCAGTCATCTCATTCCACCCCAAGTAGTCACTGACTTACTAGAGTTAGTTAAGGATAGGGTAGGCCTAAGAGTATTAGAATATTTCTTTGTTGTAGTTAGCTGCTTGTAATACTTCCATTAGAGAACGTATAGAACTTATGTGTGAATTATTTTTGGTTCTAATTCAGATTTCCATAAACAATATAGGTGCAGATGTGGCTGTGTTGTTAAGAAGCTTGCTTCCCAGTCATGTTGTCTTGGGTTCAGTCCCACTGCATGGCACCTTAGGTAAATGTCTTCTACTATAGCTTTGGGCCAACCAAAGCCTTGTGAGTAAATTTGACTGATAGAAACTGAAAGAAGCCTCTTGTGCACATGCACGTGTGTGTGTGTGTGTGTGCTTTTGTCTTGTAAATGAGCACCATTGTCATGCAAGTGTGGTTGTTCATTTCCAGTCTTCTGTAGAAAACATATCTGGCCATGGAAAATATTACCTAGCTTGGAAGCCAGTGAGGGTTGGCAACAAGAAGGGCATCAGGCCATTGAAAATTTACCTCAACAAATTCTGTCTGATCCATGCAATCATGGAAAAATGGATGTTAAGCAATGCTGATGATGAATTAAATTTTCACTTTCTTCAATAGAACTAATTTGATGATATCATACGAAATTGTTTTTCAGTAAGCCATCAAGTAAGTGTTTGTTTTTCATTGTTTCTTTCAGTTAAAAAAATTGACATCGATTCATACATTGTTCTTTAATCCTTCATATTTTCCTCTCTGTTTTCAGTCAACGTCAAAGTGTGCAACTTGCACATATGCGTTTGTTTAGACTTTCTGATGACTTTAGGAAACTTCTTCACTCAAGGAGCAACAAAAACAGCAACTGCTTCTGAATCCAAACGTTCAGTACAAGATTCAAAAACTTCAAGGAGTAAGTTTGATATTTTTTTTGTTTTCTTTTCTTTTTTAGGATTAGAAAAAAAATCTTTATCTTCAAAATCGTCAGTTTCTCATTAAAACTAAACTATTAATTGCTGTATCAAATATCCTGCATAAGATTTTATGTGTATTTAAACATGAAATTCTTTAACCCTTTAGTATTTAAACCAGCCATACCCAGCCCAAATATTCTATCATGGGGGTTCTCAACCATTTTTTAGCTATGGACCCCTTTGATTACTATTTTATTCTGGTGGACCCCCTCAGCCATTCGATGTTTAAAAACTAGTTTAATAGAAACTTCTTTCAAAATTCTTATTTTGTTTTTCACTCATTCACTTGTGTAGGTTGAACTATGTAAAATGTTAAAAAAAGAAACCCAGCTGTTTCTTGCAATTCACACCAATACATACATTTAACGCAAAATCTTTCATGGGCCTTTAGAATATTATTGTGGATGCCCAATTTACTATTTTGTTGCATAGACCCCCAAAATTCTTATATGGACTCCGATTGAGAACCACTGTTCTATCTGCTTTTTGATCAAACTGGCTAGATCCAGCTTCTCACAACTGGTTGACAATGTGTTTCTAAAAATAAACAATCACATCATCGAAATCTCAAAGCTATGAGATAATGCATGATGTCTTTAAAAAAATCTGAATAGATAAGCATTACATTTGACAGGATAATCTGAATGCTAAAGGGTTAAATAGCAAATATTCTTTTTGTTCTTATAGTTCTTACTTATTTTTTAATAACCATCCTAACATGAACTACTACTTTCTCATCAAAGCTTCAGTAATTAATTCAAAAAGATTAACAACCTTCTTTATCTGAGTCTATCATGTCATCAGAGTAAGACTGTGGAAACAAAATCAAATAATTAAACAAATTTCAACAAAAACAAATAATCAAAATAGAAGAAATAGTAAGCAGAGGTTTGGCTGGGTGGTTAAGAAGTTTGCTTCACAACTTCTTGGTTTCATGTTCAATCCCACTATACAGCCACTTGGGCAACTTTTATCTACTTTATCCCCAGCTAACCAATGCCTGATGAGTGAATTTAGTACATGGAATCTATGCAGAAGCCTCATTGAGTGTGCATCCAAGTCTGTATTAGTCTCACTCTACTTGATAACTCATGTAGATTTGTTTACATCCCTGTAAATTAGTGTTTCAGCTAAAAGGGGTTTGATAGAATAAGTACCAGGCGTAAAATTGGTACCAGTGTTGATTTGATTGAATGAAACCCTTCAGGGCAATCCCCAGTATGGCCATATTCCAAAAACTGAAAATAAGAATAAGAATAAAGGAATATAAATGATTAACTTTATTTTACAGAAAATAAAGTACAAATAATCTCAAGATGTTAATACTAATCTTCTCTCACTTTTTTTTTTTAATTATCTCTTTTATTCCTTTATTTATGTTGAAATACACTACCTTTATTTCAACTAATTTTGAAATTAATGAAGAATTTAGCAAAATAACTTTGTCATTAAACTGGTGTTTGAAGCATAAATTAGCATAAAATTTATGGAAGGTTTTATTTTAGATCCCTTTAAAAGAGGATGTTTGTATCATAGGATCAGTTGTTGTTTCAGGTAGAATAGTATCGAAAGGGTTAATTAGTCAGAAGATAAGGAAGACCTGTCACTGTTACCACTGTAATATTAATGCAATAATGCTGACTTTTTTATAATAATGGTTAACATTTTTTTCTGTCTCAAAACAACTTCCAATTTTAGCTACAGTGTCTGCAGCTCCTGCAGCTCCTGAAAGACCCACATCAAATATGAACATTAATGTTTCAATATCACATCCTGAAATTGTTCTCATAGAAGATCAATGCAACTCTGAAACTAATGCATTGGTGCTCCATGTAAGTCAACATCTGTCTTACTAATCAATTGTATCATACTTTAGTTATTTGCTGTCCTTTTATTTTTCTTGTAGTCTTCATGGTTGCTTTTTGTTTTATATTTCAGTCAAATATTGATTTTAAAATGGTGTCCACTCCTGATACCGCTACAATGTCAGCTAATGTCTGTGGCCTTCAGATTGTATCATCAACCTTCAAGAAGAGAGATAATGGCATTCAGGTGAAGTATTATACTTTAAAATACAAAGTAATTCCCTATAGAAGTTTGGGCTGGTGAGGTACAACTGAAGACTTTATTGTCAACTAGTGATCCAAAGAAAAATGGAATATGATAATCTTTATGGAGCCAAATAAAACTTTGTCAGTTGTAACAACATATGGTTAAATGATGACAATTATGTTTATAGTGTAGAAAATGTGAAATAGACAGAACTAGTACAGATGTGTATTTGATACACACTCTAAATATATGCACTATTTTGAATTGGAAGGATTTGTTACCTGGCTGTAAGAGACTTTTAACCAAATTTTTCTAGTTAACCCTTTAGCATTCAGATTACTCAAATGTAATGTTTATTTATTTACATTGCTTTGAATTAATCATGCACTCTCTCATAAATTTGAGATTTTGATGATGTGACTGTTTATGTTTAAGATAACATTATAGAGTAGATGTGAGAGGCAGGATCTGACCAGTTTAAAATGTGAAAAAGGTAGAATATTTTGGCCAGATATGGCCAGTTTAAATACTAAAGGGTTAATAAAGCAATTGTCAGTTCTCAGTCACTAAAGGCAGAATTGTGACTAAAATGGTAGAATGTCAGACTACATAGCTTGTGATATTAAATGATTTCCTTTTATTGCACAATGTGTGATCAAGCTGAGCCAATAATTTACCAAGGTCAGTTGTCAGGTGTTAGTTGAACAGTCCACTTCCCCAGCTGTTACTTAAAATAGTAAAATGCACTTCCTTGTGGTACTATTTGCAGTTAGAATTTAATCATGTACACTAAAATCGCAATGAACTGTTAGTCCCATTAAGATTTAAATGTATTTCATAATTGGATTTGGATTAACATTTTGACTGAATGCCTTAAATCCTCTTGGCATCATAAGCGGTAACTTTCATTTCATTTCATATTATGTCATTTTATTAAATTGAATTTCAATTATTATTATATGAAAATTTGCATCTTTACTAATCAGTATCTCTAACTGTGGAGGCGCAATGGCCCAGGGTTAGGGCAGCAGACTTGCGGTCATAGGATCGCGGTTTCGATTCCCAGACTGGGCGTTGTGAGTGTTTATTGAGCGAAAAACACCTAAAGTTCCACAAGGCTCTGGCAAGGGATGGTGGCGAACCCTGCTGTACTCTTTCACCACAACTTTCTCTCACTCTACTTCCTGTTTCTGTTGTGCCTGTAACTCAAAGGGCCAGCCTTGTCACACTGTGTCACGCTGAATATCCCCGAGAACTACGTTAAGGGTACACGTGTCTGTGGAGTGCTCAGCCACTTGCACGTTAATTTCACGAGCAGGCTATTCCGTTGATCGGATCAACTGGAACCCTCGACGTCGTAAGCGACGGAGTGCCAACACAATCTCTAACAATGTTAATATCCATAGCCTACAAGAGTCTTTGTGGTCTCTAGACTGATAAAAGTAACAATCAAGTCTACCTCAAATCACTCCCTATCAGCTTAAAAAAGAAAATAGTGGAAGGGTACACAAGAGAGTGTGGTGCAAGAAACAATGTCTGAAAAAAAAAATGATGGGATGATCAGTTGGTACCAATTCTACTTAGTCAGAGCTGACTATCAGTGAAAGTATGTGGCTTAGAGGTTTGGATATTCAGCTCAAGATTGTAAGGTCATGATTTCAATTCCTGGTGGCACATTATGTCCTTTAGTAAGACACTTTATTTCACATTGCTCCAGTCGACTCAGCTGACAAAAATGAGCTGTACCTGTAATTCAAAAGGCCAGCATTGTCACACTCTGTATCACACTGAATTCCCAAGAACTACGTTAAGGGTACACGTGTCTGTGGAGTGCTCAGTCACTTGCATGTTAATTTCATGAGCTGGCTGTTCCATCGATCGGATCAACTGGAGCACTTGTCTCTTAACTGATGGAGTGCTAGTTATCAGCTAAACAAGTAGTTCCTTATTTTTATTTTAGCAATGGCTACTTTCTTATTTTGTTTCTTCTGTTGGAATCAAAAAATCTTAACAGCTTTCATTTTTTTTTTTTATTTTAGATTCTTAACACCTGTGAAATTAACTTTCATAGCAGTGCTCCATTTAACGAAGGCCAGCATATACAACTTCAAACAACTAATCTTGTTTTCAGTATATCTCCTGCAACTATACGGACAATGACTGCTATTGCTTCTGGTCTTTCTGCACAACCTGTGAGTATTTCATTAAATTTTTTTTCTTTTTTAGTCAAAGAAGTCAACCTAGTACTTATTCTAACGGTCTTTTTTACTGAAACACTAAGTTACAGGAACCAAGTACATAACCACACCAATATCAGTTGTGTGGTGATGGGTAGACAAACAGGCACAAAGACACACACATACACACACACACACACACACACACACACACACACACATAAATATATATATATACAGGTGTTGTACAAAATAATGGAAACACCTTAAAATTTCAAACAAATGTTTAACAGCTGGAAGAAGGCAGCCTGAGTCAAATGCTTCTTTTGGCTGTCTCCACACGTATACTCA
>NC_068998.1:19458890-19460262 GCF_001194135.2 Octopus bimaculoides | reverse complement strand
CAAACAAATGTTTAACAGCTGGAAGAAGGCAGCCTGAGTCAAATGCTTCTTTTGGCTGTCTCCACACGTATACTCAGCCAGTGGTTGGAAATAGGGTAAAGGATGACTTGTCCCAGAAAATAACATTCTTCCACTGCTCTAGGGACCAATTCTGTAGGTTTTTACTCCACTCTAAACGCTTTGCAGCATTTGTTTTTGAAAGTAGTGGATTTCTAATTGCAGCCCTCCCGTAAAATCTGGCTTTGTGCAGCTCTCAGCAAACAGTTTTTGTGGAAACTGGGTTCTCGAGGTGGTCATTAAGCTCTGCAGTAATTTTGTGATCCTTTCTAACAATTCACGTAAGAGTCCAACGGTCCCTATCTGAAAGTTTTGGTTTTCTTCCGGAGTTTTGTTTCAAAGAGGAGGTTCTTCCCTCTTTCTCAAAGGCTGTCATTACTTTCAAGACAGCACTGGTAGTAAAAATTTCTAAAATTTTTTCCTACCCTGATATTTATTAATTATATGTGTATATATAGATAAAAAGAATGAGAGAGAGAGAAAAACTATTGGACTCTGTTCCATTTTTGACATCATATAAGTACATGGAATAAGTTTTTTTAGTCTTCAAACTATGCAACATTTATGGTGAGAAAGATATGTGTGTTCTACTGGGATTGGTTATCTCACACAACTGCTATTTTTAAACATAGCTCAATACAGATGAGAATTTCATAATGAGAACAATATATGAATGGTACAATTCTGATGATCTACAGATTAGGTGTTCTCAGTTTGTAGTTTGTTGGGTAGTATCATAAATTCTAGTTGGCTTCTGTCATATCTTCTTAATAAATATAATTGTATATAGCAAACTTGGACGGCTCACTAACAACAATGACTTTATGGCAAACTATTCTGAAATCTCAATTCTTCAATTTCACATACTGAAACATTTTAGATTAGGGTCTCAGGTGAAAAACAGTTTACCCTAAATTAGTAGTCAGTGAGGGTGAAACCAAAACAATTTCCCACTGAAGCATTTTTTAAAAATAGACCAAAGTACAACACATTTATAATGGACTAGCAGAAATACCCGGCGTTGCCCGGGTTAAAGAGAATAATGAAATCTAAAAACGCCGTCTAGACTACGCATCATCTTTATATATAGAGATGTATATACACACACGCACCCAAACACACGTATATATATGTATATCAATATAAATATATGAAAGTCAATGAAGTTTCATAAAAGAAGGTGACCATGTACATACTTTCTTGCTGTTGTGATTATAACACCTCATTGTAAACTATGTTCCTTGTTTTCCCTTGTGGAGCATATACAAATAGGTTTTTTGTTGCTGCCCACTCTTGAGCAGCCAACATACAGTTG
>NC_068998.1:19454482-19458157 GCF_001194135.2 Octopus bimaculoides | reverse complement strand
ATATGTATACATATACATCTCTCTCTCTCTTTCTGTCTCTCTCTTTCTCTCTTTCTCTCTCTGTGAAAGTATCTGTCACTACAGTATCGAAATGTGATTGTTTCAGTTAGTGGAATAGTTTCATTTTTAAAGTGAAAGTATTTGACATGAGTGTTTTTGTTTCACTTTTGACACGTAATACTTAAATAGTGGAGGAGATATTATGTTGCCGTGTGCTCGAACTCTGCAAGAAGTTAATAATTTTTTTTGACTAAAACACAACTGGAACCCTAAGTAAGGCATGTGTAAAATTTGAATGAAATTGGTAGCATAGTTCTCGAGTTTTAGGGATTCACACAGACAGACAGACAGACAGACACACATTCTCATTTTTATATATATAGATTTCCCTAATGAATAGGAAAGTATATTGTAATAATAATAATCTAATTGTTTTATAAAGGATATTGACTAAAGATTTTAGTCTCAATAGAATGTATGCATTGGTTAATTAATGTGTTATTTTTTTCAGGCTGAAGACGATGAAAAATCTGACAGCAAATCACTTGATAATCTCTGGAATGTTAAACCCATTTCAGAATGTGATTTATGGTATCTCAAAACTGGTTAGTAGTTCAAGTGATTTATAAAGGTTCACTTATGTGTATATGTTTGTATGTGAGTCTAACTTAACAATACTATTTATCACTTCTATTCATGAAAGTAGTGGAGCAGCCTCATGCATAACCCCAGGACCTTGCAGTTATTAGATAACACATTCTCTTTTACACTTCTTGTGGAATCTTTTTCAATACTCTAATATCATTGGTGAGGTTAAAAAAGAAGTTAATGCTTCAAGAATGTTTTAAGATGTTCTTAGAAATGTGTCCATTATTCTAGATGTTACATGGCCGAGTGGTTAGAGTGTTGGGCTCACAATCACAAAGCCATAAATTCAGTTCCGGACTTGGCCAGGCATTTATTTCATTTCACATTGCTCTAGTCTGCTTTGCTGAAAATGAGTATCAACCAAGTTCAGGTGCTTCTCCCCTCCCCGCTCCAACTGTCACATCCTCAAACTTTTACCAGGTCAAGGGTGGTGGGGCTGAATGAGCATCCATTCAGTATATGTCTGTTCATGGCTACATAAGCACCTATAGCAATTGTCAAAAGCATGGTATATTCTACCAGGTCATATTCACTTACAAGTGACGGCTGAGCCACATGTGATGTTAAATTACTAGTGCATAAGTACCAGTTGAGCACTGGGGTTAGTTTGTCCTCTCCCCTAAAATTCCTGGCTTTGTGCCAAAAATTTGTCTACTTAATTGTAAATGATTTACACAAATGACCCAGTTTGCTAGACCATTTAAATTTAGCATGTTGGCCTAAAATAAAACAATTGTATGTACTTAATTTATTTAATAAAATCTTTTTTCAATTTGTATAATTTCAGATGACAAAGAAGCTATTGAAAGTGTTAATAGCACAGATGTTGATACAATTGTTGCTGCTAGACATGAACAAGTAAGTTAAGAGAAATTGGTGGAAGGTCGTATTTCTCTTTTTTACTAAATCTCTATTGTAAGATATTGGTTTGCTGAGCTTAGATGTGTTATTATTGTAAAAGAAAAATATTTTATTTTAAATAATTATTTTAAAAAACAAAGCCAAACTTATCTTCAGTTGAGTTTTCGCACCTATTCTTACCTATGGTCTTGAATGTTGAGTAATGACCAAAAAACTACAATTGCAAATACAAGTGGCTGAAAAGTGCTTCTTCCAAGGTATGGTTTCTACAGCTGAACGCCCTTCCTAAAGCGAACCACTTAACAGAGTGTTGGGTGCTTTTTACATGCCACTGGTATGGGTGCATTAGTGCAGCACTGACTCGGGTGCCTTTTAAATGGTACCAGCACCTGAAAGGACAAGCTTGTATGTGTGTTTGACAGCAATTTTACTTAGCTTGATGTGTCTTATCAAGTACAGCAAATCGCCACATCTCCCAATCCCTTGTCATTTCTTCAGTGAGGCCCAGCATCTAAAGATTCTTTCTCACCACATCATCCCACATCTTCCAGGGTCTACCCTTTCCACAGGTCCCCTCCACAATTAGAACTCAGCACTTCTTTAGGCAGCTGTCCTCATTCATTTGCATCACATGACCAAACCAGCTCAGTCTTCTCCCTTGCACACATCTGATGCCTCTTATACCCAGTTTTCCTCTTAAATCAGTTATATTCTGTCATGCTTCCAACTGACATTACCCATCCAGCAGAGCATGCTAACTTCAGTTGCAAAGCCTGAGACATTGGTCCTCTCAAGAAAGTTTTTCTAGTGCAATCTCTATGTTAGTGGAACATCACTGAGACAAGTAGAGAATTTTAAGTATATAGGAGCTATTTTTACAAGTGATGGAAGGCAGAAAACTGAATTGGGTGCTAGAATTACAAGTGCTGGTACAGTAACGTGCAAGCTTCAGCATTTCATCTTCAGAAGAGGTGTAGTTGGTAAAAACGCCAAACTTGCTATCTTCAGTTTGGTTTTTGTGCCTATCCTCACTTATCATGAATGTTGAGTATTGACAGTAAAAATATGATTGCAAATACAAGTAGCTGAAATGGGGTTCCTCTGAAGTATCTTTAGTAACACTATTTGACAAGATGTGTGGCTTAGAAATCAGGTGGTCTCTTCTGCTCAAGCCACTACTTCTCCACAACGAGAGGTCACAGATCCAATACTATGGACATGTTGTTAGAATGCTGAAAGGAAGGATCACAAGACAGATTCTTCAAGTTGAGCCAACCAGCAGGAAACCTAGGAATAGACCAAGAACAAAATATTGGATAATATCCATTGTCTCAGTGGGTTAAACTTGGGAATTCAACCTGAAAGTGTGATGACATTTCTGATAGGACCCTATGGTGGAGGTGTTTGAGGACTCTGCTCCCACAACCTTCCCAGGAATAGTAGGCAGAGAAAATGGATGGAATGAGATAATACAATATCTCCCCTTTGAATGAGACATTAAAAAATATATATTTAAAGAAGTGAAAAAGCTAATCCAGGTTGTTTAAATCATTCTATGGCAAAAAACAAATATCTTGACAAGGCCTTTTTTCTTTATCTGTTTTGTTGTATATGTATGAATGTATGTGTATATATAAGTACTTTATATATGTATACTATTTTTATTCAGCTATTGATGGAGATTCCAAAATTAGTCATTAAGCTAGAAGGAGGTGTTGGTCAAAGAACAGTTCCATTGCTTATTGTAGAATCTGCTTTTCAAGGTGAAGTTAAAGATTGGAGTAGTAAGGTAAATATACATTCTCTGAGATTTATATTTTGGTTTCTGTTTCTAAAGTATATTGTTGTTTGAAGTTCACTTTATTGCTTCTATCCATTGTTTTATTTTATTTATTTATTTTCGGTAGGATTTTTGATCAAACTCTTCCCGGTTTTGTATTTGATTACTTTCTGCTAACAACTTACGCCAACCTATTGAACATTAACTCAGCAGTTCCCAAGTTTATTTTGACATGGAACCTATTATAAATTTCTAGAAATTATAGAAATCATTTTATTAAGACAGCTTATGCCAGGGAAACCCCAAATTTTTTTCAAAGAACCCTGGGATCTTCAGAATCCATTTTGAGAATAACTGGTTTAGCTCATTATTTTTTTTTTTAATTT
>NC_068998.1:19445936-19454472 GCF_001194135.2 Octopus bimaculoides | reverse complement strand
TATATATATATATATATATATATAAACACACACACACACACATACTTCAATGTGCAGCCAGAATATTCCTCAAATACATCTCTATATTATTTATATTTAATATTTTCAGCTCTATTTCTAAACATAGTAAATATAAGGCCCTTATTTTGTGAAGCAGTTTAAATTTATTTAATATGCTGTAGAAACTCATTTCTCTAATGTATTTGAATACTTTATGTATGTGTGTCTTTCTAATATTACCTTTTGCTACTATTTACAGATGGGTGTTACAAGTACACTCAGTTTAGAAGTTGCTTACTATAATGAAAAACTAGCAGTATGGGAACCTCTTTTAGAACCAGTTATCCAGAGCCACAAGAGAAAGAGGTGGGATTTAACTGTTGAGGTTAGTATCTTCTGTCATAACTTCATTTTATTTACTAATTTCCTTTTTGGATTTTTTTTTTTTTTTGTGCTCCTTTGTGAATTGTATTTTTTTGTATTATTTTTCACTGAATTGTAGTTCTGAAATTAAAAAAACAAATTTTTTCTAGTATGTCAATAAATGTATTTTAAGGATTGTGGATGCACATGACTTAGTGGTTAGGATGTTGGACTCATGATTGTAAGATAGTAGTTTCAATTCTTGAACCAGGCAATGCATTTGTGTTTTTGAGCAAAATACTTCATCTTGCATTGCTCCAATCCATTCAGCTGATGAAAATGAAATTTTCCTGTGATGGACTGGTGTCTTGTCCAGGGTGGAAAATATATGTGCCACAGAAACTGGGAAACTGTAGCATTATTTTCTATTTTGGCCCAAATCGTTTAGCTAACTTGTGGCCTTTTCTAATCTCTTGGATTGGCACTCAGCAACCACAATGGCCCACCTGTTGTCTGTGAACCTTGCAACATGTCTACTCTCATATTACCTCATTTTGGATATACTTTTGCAATGATATTCTTAGCATGAATCTTTCCATGGCCCTTAATTTCTCTCTCTCTTATATATCATCCTCATCATCATTTAGCATCTGCTTTCTATGCTGGCGTGGGTTAGACAGCTTGACTGGAACTGGTAAACCAGAGAGTTGCACCAGATTCCAGTTTGAATTTGACTTGGTTTCTACAGCTGGATGTATGTGTATGTATATGAGTGAGTGGACAAATAAAAGAAATGGGCACTCAACACATTTAGTAGGAGTTACATATATTATTTAAAACAGTTTGATTCAGCAACATGTGACTTAAAGTTTTACAGGCCTAAAACATTCGAACGAGGTTGTTGCCAGTACCGCCTGACTGGCCCTCGTGCCAGTGGCACGTAAAAGCACCCACTACACTCTTGGAGTGGTTGGCGTTAGGAAGGGCATCCAGCTGTAGAAACTCTGCCAAATCAGATTAGAGGTTGGTGCAGCTATCTGGTTCGCCAGTCCTCAGTCAAATCGTCCAACCCATGCTAGCATGGAAAGCGGACGTTAAACGATGATGATATATGTATATATATATATATATGTATGTATGTATGTATGTATGTATGTATGTATGTATGTATGTAAAGTTGTAATAATGAAATCAAACTAAACAGTGTGTGTGTGTGTACACATGCCTGTACCATTATCTTGACATTGTTTGCATACTACATAAATATTGTCTCACTGTGTAAATGGTGTCATTGCTTAATTCTGCCATGCAAACCTGTCCAGTCATCCAGGTGGTGCATAAACAAGAGACAGCATCTTTGTTTATGTGTCATCAAAACAAAAGTCTGTGTCTTGCGTTGTTTGTTGCTTGAAAAACCCAGAGAAATGCTACCTTGCTTGCATACAGGTGAGAGTAATTAATAAGGACATCCAACCAAAGAAACACTAGCCTCTATAAGTTTCATCTGACACATACTGAAAAGGAAAAAGTGGAATTAAAAGATGATAATAGGTCCTATAAGGATGAAAATCATGGTCTAAGTACTTGTTTTCAATGTCTAACTAAAAGATTTATATTTATTTAGGAGTCTGTTTTTGCAACAGGTTGAGCTTGCTTCTAACCAAACCATAAGCACCTTGTGAAGCAAAAATTCTGTTATTGTCGTATACACTCTGATTGTTTACAGGTTGCTGCCAATGATGAGGGTATTCTTATTGATGAAGATAATGAACCTATCATACCTCCAGCTAAGATGACCATCAATGTTCGTTCAACAGAAAAACTTGAATTGACAATGAGTAAAACATGTCTAGAAGTACTCACTAACCTTGGCAAGGTAAAAATAACAGATCTATATTCTCTTTATTTTCTTCTTCTAGTTTTTATTTTTGCATTTTAATCCTTCAGCACTCAGATTACTCTGTCTAATGCAATTGTTCTCAACTATTTTGTACCTATAAACCCCTTTGGTTCCTATTTTACTCAAGTTGACCCTCGTAGCCATTCAATGTTTAAAAAAAATCCCATTATATTTTTATAATTAAATATTCACTCCCCAATCCTGTCCTCATGGCCCTGTTTCTCTGTCTCATTGCTATCCAGTATTCCCACCACCACCACCACGACTCTTTATACCCAGCTATCTCACTATAACCTTTCATCACCTGACACAAGATCACCTCCCCCAATGCCCCCTCCCCTCTCAAAAGATTTTTGTCCTGCAGACTACTTGGTGACTCTGTCAGTGCAGGTGCCACTTAGAAAGTATCTGGTCCACACTGTAAACTGGCTGATGTTTGGAAGAGCATCCAGCTGTAAAAGTGGTTGACATTTGGAAGAACATCCTTGCCAAAACTGACCTCGCTTGTGCTTGTGCTACATAAAAAGCATTAAGTCCACACTGCTGGGTGGTTGGTGTTAGGAAGGGCATCCAGCTGTAAAAATCCTGCCAAAACAGTCACAGAAGTCTGGTGCAGCCTTCTGCCTGGCCTGCTCCTGTCAAACCATCCCACCCATGCCAGCATGGAAAACAGACATTAAATGATGATGATTATTATTATTAGGAATTGTATTGAAGGTGGCGAGCTGGCAGAAACGTTAGCAATCCAGGCAAAATGCTTTGCATTATTTCGTCTGTCTTTACATTCTGAGTTCAAATTCCGCCAAGGTCGACTTTACCTTTCATCCTTTCGGGGTTGATAAATTAAGTACCAGTTGTGTACTGGGGTTGATCTAATTGACTGCCTCCCCGCCCCCAAAATTTTGAGCCTTGTGTCTAGAGTAGAAAAGATTTAGGAATTGTATTAAAAAAATTCTACAAACATTTTGTGTATTGTAGAAGTATAACCAATTTATTGCACATGAATTTTAACAACAAAATCCTATATGGGCCCCCACATGGGTCATATGAACCCAGTTGAGAGCCACTGTTCTAATATAATGCTTATTTATTCCCATTGTTTTAAATTAATTATGCATTATCACATAACTTTGAAATTTTGATAGTGTGGTTGTTAATTTTTAGAATGACATTGTAGGGTAGATGTGTGAGGCTGGAACTGGCCAGTTTGAATACAGAGCAGAATATTTGTGTTGGATATGGCCAGTTTAAATGCAAAAGGATTAAGTTAATTCTGGAATTTTTACTTTATTCTAGTTCTTTAGTATTTATATAGTTCTAATTATTTACACAATTCTTTATTCTTCGAACTAAAATAAAATTTGTTAATTGATTTCTTCATAATCTCATTGAACAAATAAAATATTCTTAATTTTATTGAAATAATATTTTAGTTTCATGAATTATAATCAAAACATTTTAAAAGTAATATTTCCTAATTATTGTATTTCTCCAGGCATTTGGAGATGCTTACAAACTGGTTGAACCAAGTGCAACAACATCTGAAACCTTGGCGCCTTACATCATTGAGAACAAAACAGGCTTAAACTTGTTACTGAAACTTGACAATATGTTTGACGTAAGTGTAATAAATACTCTAATATAATTGATGTTCATTCTTACATTTTTTATGTATGCATTAAAACTCTCCTGCTTTCCCTTTACTTTCTCTTTCTCTCTATCTCTCTCTCTCTCTATCTATCTATCTATCTATAAATACATAAACGCATATGCGTGTATGTATATATTAATATATGCATGTGTGTATATATATATATATATATATATATATATATATGCCTGTATGTATATATATATATATATATGCATGTATGTATGTGTATGTGTGTATACGTGTGTGTGTGTATATATATATGTATGTATATGTGTGTGTAAGTGTGTGTATATATGTATGTATATGTGTGCCTGTGCATATATGTGTATGTATATATAAATATGCTTGTATATATATGTATGTGTATGTATGCATTTATATTTGTGTGTGTGTGTGTGTATATATGCATGTATATATATATATATATGTATGTGTTTGTGTGTGTATTTGGGAGTGTAAATTCAAAACAATTACAAAGAATACGGAATATGGATACTGGTACATCTTCAAATTTTTCTTTTAATTTAAGAGTTTATTATACAGTATAATTAGTTAGTCAAAATAACCAACATGCATTTCTGCTGCATAGAGTATGTGCAGTTACATGTGTATGCATATGTATATATGTATTCACATGTATGTGTGTATATATATATATATATGTCTGTTTGTATGCACATATCTATGTATGTATGTGTATATATGTATGTATATATATATGTGTGTGTATATATGTATGTATATATATATGTGTGTGTGTATATGTATGTATAGATATGTGTGTGTGTGTGTGTGCATGTATTTATATATATATGTGTGTATGTATATATATATGTGTATGCAAGTATATATGTGTGTGTATATACACACACACACACACACACACACACACACACACATATATGTATGTGTGTCTGTGTTTGTACATATATTCTTCCTGATAGATCTCTTCACCCTTTCCCTACATCTGCTTAAACCCATCATATTTGACATCTTAGAATTAATCTTATTCAAATTGTAATTCGTTTTCATCTTCCACATATGTTTTTTTCATTGGTAATGCTTTCTTATAATTATACTTAAATGTATTTGTTTTCCCAAATAAATTGCACTTCATATTTTAAGCTCTGATGAACCTGTAAGGTATTGCTCAGGCACTCAACAATGAGTCCCTCACATTTTAGAGTAGAAGCAACTGTAAGCTAATTATAGTCATAAGATAATCATTTATTCCTTTGTCATCTCTTTTCTAATTATATATCTATATATTAGTTTAGTCTGAATAACTATATATCAGTTTCTTCATTAATACTGAAAGTTTTTTTTTTATTTTGGTCATTTTTATTCTAGATGCCTGCAAATGCAGATAGTGGCAGAGTCCGTCTTGCGCACGGAGGCACTTTAGAGCTCACCGGGCGTGAAGATTCAATGGAGTCTAGAAGAGGGTCGGTAATCAAAGCAACACAAGAAGGAGTGGAATGTAAAATATTATTCCAGGCAAGTCAGTTATTTAGTTAATTTGTAACTGAATTATGACATAAAAGATATTTCCATTAAATTTACCAAAATCAATCATAGGTAAGTAAGGTTTTAAGTGATATTTTCTTACGTATGGTTGTGTGAGTTGGAACATCAACAAATAAATACAGAAGCATATCAGTGCTGCATAGACGTGGATCCTTAGATGAATGCTTAAGATGCATAGTTTGGATATGCCTTTAGCTGTTTATATTGCTCTGTTTTAGAATTGTAAGCGCAATGGCCCAGTGGTTGAGGCAGCGGACTCGCAGTCATAGTTTCGCGGTTTCGATTCCCAGACCGGGCATTGTGAGTGTTTATTGAGCGAAAACACCTAAAGCTCCACAAGGCTCTGGCAGGAGATGGTGGCGAACCCTGCTGTACTCTTTCACCACAACTTTCTCTCACTCTTACTTCCTATTTCTGTTGTACCTGTGTTTCAAAGGGCCAGCCTTGTCACACTCTGTGTCACACAGAATCTCCCCGAGAACTACGTTAAGGGTACACGTGTCTGTGGAGTGCTCAGCCACTTGCACGTTAATTTCACGAGCAGGCTGTTCCGTTGATCGGATCAACTGGAACCCTCATTGTCGTAAGCGACGGAGTGACAACATTGCTCTGTTTTAGAATATACTAAACACAAATACTCAAAACTTGAGCAATGCAGTTTTATAATAATTGGTTTTAAATTTCACCAACAGTTTTGGAGAGTGGCTAAGTCAATTAAATCAACCCCAGTGCTGAACTGGCACTTATTTTATTGACCCTGAAAGGATGAATGGCAAAGTCAACCTCAGCTGTATTTGAACTTGGAACATGAAGACAGATGAAGTGCTGCTACACATTTTTGCCTGACATTCTAACGATTCTTCTATCTCAGCACCCTTTATAATAATTAATAATTTCACTTATCATAGTTGAAACTACATATTTCCATAACTGCAACAACCTTCTCAAAACTATGCCTGACACTGCAAGCTGATGAAATGCTCAGAAACTTTACTATGATGACACTACTTACTATGTTGGGATGTACCACATTTTAATGCCTACCTTATAACCGAGTGAACTAAATCATTGTAAGTTAAGTAACTTGGCCAGACTAGAGTGAACTGCACTGTCAATGCTAGGATATGAACTGCTGATCCTTAAACCAACAGTGCATATGCCAACGATAGGTTTTCTCCACTGTTCTCAACTCTAGGTTGTCTGCTTTTCTTCTCTCTCAGGTTTTGTTGGTTTTGAAGTGTCACCAATGCTTTTGTAACTTTGCTTTTTACTAGATTTTTATCTCTTGGAAGAGGTGATTCATATTAGTCTGGCCTCTATCCCTTGACTTGTCCAGCATAGGCAGCCCTACCAGGAGCTTACACTCCACTGGCATAGCTCTCAGGGGTCACTGTGGTACACAAACTAACACACTGCAACAAGAGTTACACTTTGTGGTGAATGAAAATCATCTGTAGCTCTCAACATACATATGTGCCTCTAATATAGTTCTCATTTTACTTTCAGGTGGAACAATTTGGAGCTACAAGAGAAGTAGTCATCAAACGTGCAGAGAAACGAGGATTTCATATTAATCATCAGACATTTGGTGGTGATACATGGACAATTGTTTGTGATATAGTTGCAGCTTATGGACAAAAACGTATCACATTACAATCTATAATACAGGTAAGCTGCATTATATACCAGTTATCTTTTTTAACTAAAACAATTTTTCATGGATTAGTAATGAGTAAATTTCATTTATTCTTAGAACATATCTAAATACAAGCTAAGATAACATGACTATTCTTTAAATTGAATTTTATTTTACACGAGATAATGTTTGATATACACACACATGCACAACACAGCACTACCATAAGAGATGTTATCTCTTGATTAATACAGCAGTAAATTTGCCTTTCAAAGATGTATTTACATTAAGTATGATACACAGATGGCTCTTTTAATGTAATGCTACTTCTATTGCATATAACAGATTTTTATTCAGCTGAGCAGCGATTCACAATACCAGTGGATGTTTTTCACTGTTTTCCTATATAATGATGGCAACAAAATTCATCTAAGCATGTAGTTGGCTGTGAGTACACATTACTGACAATGCCCAATGAGGCAGAAATGGTGTTTTTACTAGCCACTGCTTAGATGATTTTCCTTTCCTTCTGATATATATTATGTTTTAAGCACAACATCTATAAGGGATGTTATCTCTGGAAGAACACCACAGTAATTTTGCCTTTCAACAAAGTATCTACATTAAGTATGACACACACATATCTATGTATGAATTGCTATTAACAAGTTCTAAGTTTTATGTCTTACATTTAACAAATGTTTTTTTTTTTTAATATTTTGCTACTATTTAGGTTCATAACCATTTGTCAGTCCCTATTGATGTCTTCTATCAAGAAAATAACAAATCAGAAAAATGTGGAACAGTTCAGAGCAATGATAAATTCCATATACCATTGTCTGCAGTTTATACCAGTTCAGCTGAATTCTATTTCAGTCCCAACAGCAGCCAGTAAGTACTAATCATAAAGTATGACTACTAAAGTTGAGTGAATATTTACTGGCTAGCATCATCCTAACTAGAAGGGCATCTGACTATAGAATATTGCCCCACTAAGTTTCATCCAACCCATACCAGCATGGAAAAAGCAGATGTAAAAATGATGACAATGCCAATACATATATATTTATGTTTTAAAACATTTATATTACTATCTTTACTTTATATTTTGTTCCATAATATAATCTACAGAGTGTCCACAAAGTCTGGGTACACGGAGTAAATAAAATCATAACATAAACAATTAAATATAGGAAATAATAATTTCTTAAAGTATGTTTTAATCCCCATGTGGGTACATGGAGTAAATAAAATCATAACATAAACAATTAGATATAAGAAATAATAATTTCTTAGAGTATGTGTTAATCCCCATGTACCCAGACTTTGTGGACACCCTGTATATATAATAATATATATATATTACTTTATATTTTGTTCCATGATATAATCTGTATATAATATAATCTATATATATAATATATATATTATGTTCCATAATGTAATCTATATATAA
>NC_068998.1:19442984-19445926 GCF_001194135.2 Octopus bimaculoides | reverse complement strand
CCAATATAGCAAGAGATTTCACCGCAAAAAAGTCTAAATTAGACTCCTTAGGGATCGTTCTCCTTGTTTATATATATCCAAAGTTTTAAATTTAAATTTAAGAGAGATTTGACGCTAATATCCATTATTATTGTAATTTATTCCTATGTCAACATTTCTGTATAAAGCTATATTTGACCGTCAAATTTAAGTCAAACATATAAGTTGCCTTATACGTCTTCAGGGAATACATTTGAGAACAAACAAAAATCTTGTTTGATTTTTTTTTTTATACAGAAATGTTTTATATATATATATATATATATATATATATAATTTTTTCATACATGCATGTTTTGTGCTTTTCCTCTAAAGTATATTCATATCTAATTTTCCACTTACCAGGTATTCTTCCTCTGAAGAACCAATCAATTGGAGAGAGGTTGAAGACAAAGGAATGTATCAAATCCACTGCAAATCACCAAACCGTGAAGAATCTTATTTCATGAATGTGAGTGCTTCATTATTAGTATCTTCTTCATTTCGTGCATTATCTACCATTATTTCAGCTACTTCATTGATGGGTATCAAGTTCTGTATTATTGTTATTGATTGCATATATGTATGCAAATAAATAAATGAGAAATGTGTTTTATTTAATTATAATTTGATAAGTATTTTTATTTTGAAAATTTGTACTCATTTCATTAGCATTCATTCACTATGAAATTTGAAAAAAATAAAATTATGACACTGTTTAACATGATTTTTTCTCCTTGGGTAGCAACTGTTATTTGCTTACCCCTAGAAAATATGGAAAATGGCTAATATTTTCTTCAAACTTTGCTTTTGCCACCTTTCTTCAAACCCCAAAGAATCTCTCTGAACACATGGCTATGATGTCCCCCCATTACTCTTGCTCATGATCAGAGATGCTCATATTGTCAATCACCAAGGGACATGCTCAAGTGGTTAAGATCAAGCAAATCTGTGGTATTGAACAAAATATTTGTTATAACAATATTTCTGCTTCAGCAACTCAGTGCAGAATCTGTCTGAAATGTAATAGAAAATAGGTCAGTTTGAAAACATTGATGTCCCGGTCACAAAAGAAAAGTTTGAAAGGAATAGTAATATTTTCCTTTGATTTCTAGATAGAAGCAAACAGGAAATAACACCTACTGACCCAATGACATAATAAAAAATATATATAAATTTTATTACAATGTAATTATTGTACTTATGTAACATCACCTGATATTACCCACAATGACAAAATTACGTTCTCAACATTACCCACCATACACCTCAAAATAAAGAAAAGATATTAATTTTTGTACTAGTTTTTTGTGTTCATTATTTTTCTTTATCCTTTTATTTTATCTCCACCTAGGTTTGTCCCGAAATTGAAGAAATTCATTCGGAGCAACAAGACAAGGTGGGCGATGCTAAAATGTATACATTGCATCTTTGGCCTACTGTTATTATTCACAACTTGTTGCCCATGACCATTCGCTGTTTACTTGAGGTAAGATTCTCCTTTCATTCCATTGAATTACACATTCATATTCTTTTTCCTTTTGCTTCTTGGTTATGTTTTATCTTTTATATATTTTACCCGTTTCAGTCATTAGACTGTGGCCATGCTGGGGTACTACCTTGAAAAATATTTCATTGAACTAATTGATCCCAGCGCTTATTTTCTTTTTAAGCCTGGTACTTATTCTATCAATCTCTTTTGCCTAACTGCTAAGCTACAAGGATGTAAACACACCAACACCAGTTGTCAAGCAGTGGTGGACAAACACACACACATGTGTGTGTATGTATATTTATATATACACACACATGCTGGGCTTCTTTCAGTTTCCATCTACCAAATCCACTGACAAGGCTTTGGTCAGCCTGAGGCTATTGTAGAGAACACTTGCCCAAGGTGCCACATAGTGGGAGTGGGCCCAGAAGCAAACTTCTTACCACATAGCCTTGCTTGTGCCTTTAAAATATTTGTGAAAATTATCATGTCCCTTCTTAGTAACTTCTGTTTATCGATCCCAGAATGGCATGGCTATATCTGATATTTATTTATATTTATATATTTTCTTGTAATTTTCTATAAAATTATAACAATATACTTTGCAGAATACCAGTGAAGATCTGGAGTTGAAAGTTGGTGAGAACAGTCCACTTTTCAATGCTTGTATTGGAACATCTAAACTGGAAGTGAGAGTAAGTGACTTAGCTTTTCCTATAATTTTATTTTAAATATTTGCAGAAATCGATTTTGAGTCAAGTGATGCACAACAATTCCTGGCTCAATACAAAATCAAATTTACACCCCATATGAGTGTGAGACATACATGTTATCAAGCAGGTATATATTGAACTGTTGATTTTTCATAAGAAGAAAGAAATACAAGACACAACTTGGTTGTGGACTGATGGATTTAATCCTTTGGCATTCAGATTACTCTGTCAAACATAGTACTTATTTATCCACAATGTTTGCACTTAATCATGGCATTATCTTGTAGCTTTGAGATTCCAATGACATGGTTGTTTATTTTCAGAATGACTTTGTAGGATAGGTATGAAAGGCTGTATCTGGCCAGTTTGCACAAAAAACAAGTAGAATATTGGGGCTATCTATGCTGGTTTAAATGCTAAATGTCTAAACTGATAATCAGTAAAGCCTTATTTGCCTGATGAGTCTGTGTGCACTTGCATATATATATAATGTGCGTTTGTGAATTCCTTCTGTGTCTGGATATTGTGTGCTTAAAGCATAATAAATATCACCAGATACACTATAGATGGAGTATATACCAGAGCAGTCATAACTGGGAAAGAGAAAGAGAGTACACACCCACTCTTATTCATTCAAATAACAAATTATTAAGCTTTGCTATTTCACCATTTGGTCAATAAACTAGAATGCCATAATTCAAACATTTATATATATA
>NC_068998.1:19434553-19442884 GCF_001194135.2 Octopus bimaculoides | reverse complement strand
ATATATATATGTATATATATATATATGTGTGTGTGTGTGTGTGTGTGTAATCACTTCAATGCCTGAAGCATAGCACAGTGCCCCTGTTCATGCAATATTGATTTGATGGAAGGAGTGAGCTAATGTGCACCACATACATTTGATTACTATAAACAAATCATTTGCGCAGGTCGTTCAGCAAAAGAGCTGAACACTCATACACTGTCTTTGATGGGAGAGTCATCATATATATATATATATCCTTTTTTCTAAAAAGAATGCATGCTCTAGTTTGAAAATCCCTAATGTAATACGTGTTGACTTGATAAAGTTCATCCTCGTTAAACTGAAGGGTTTAGAATCCAGTACTTAGAAAACATTCATGTATTATATACTACTTTAACTCATGTATTATATACTACTTTAACATTCATGTATTATATACTATACCTACATAGAATGTACACTGTGCTTGTGCTGACAGTTCAATATATCTGACCAGCCAAAATTCTTCAATCTTATTTTCCATTGGAAAATTAAAATACAATTTTGATAAATGTTGAACAGACAAAAAAGTCTTTAGAATTTTTTTTTTTTTTTTTCTTCATTCTCTAGATTCCTGAATATCAAGGCTCTCAATGGATTGGGTCTCGTACTCTTGAAATGAATATACCTGAATTATCCCAGTGGACATTCAAATCTTCTAACAGTGATTTGGTTATGGTAAGTCTCTTAACAAAGCCTTTATATAAACATTGGTGGATGGTAGTAATAGTAATGTGAGTATGTTGTTGATTGTCTATTTGGTTGGAATTTTTTTTTTTTTTCTCTTCTCGCTAACACTCCTCCATCATCTTCAATGGGAGAGTCAACTATACATACACACACACACAAACACACACTCTGGATTTCACTTTGTTGGGTGGGCTGGACATACATCATAAAACTAATATTGGTCAATTGCACACATGTGGTTTTATCAGCATTTTTCACAAACTTTCATATGTGTCATTATCTTGCATAAACAGTTAATCTTTGGCCAAAATGCCTAATGCTTTTTTTTATATACAGTCACTTCTTATTTCTGACATAAATTATGTTTTGACTATCACAGACTCAACAGCAATTAGAAGAAAGTTTAGAGAGAACTAACAGAATTAACGGATGCTGCTGTCAGGAATGCAGGATGAACAAACTATGCTCTAGCTAGCTAATAATATAAGCACTTGATGGCAAAGGCCTAAACCTGGTTGGCAATATGTTGATGGAGGCCTGAAGTTGGCTGGGCACGATTTAATGATGGCTTTAACCTGGCAGGTTACATGTTTTATCAAAGCTTCTACATGTTGCCTCCTAAATAAACATTAAGAAAAGTAATTAAAGGGACACCCTGATTAAATCTTGAATAAAAAAAGAAAAGCATTAAATGATTAATATATATATTTTTTTAATATATATACATTTGTCTGTTATATTCACCTTATGCTGAAATTTCAAGCTTCTTATTCTTTAAATCCCATTGCAGGACATGGGTTTGCATAACAAAACTGGCAGTGGCAGCCTTGCAATGACATTCTACAGCCCTTATTGGATGATAAATAAAACTGGACAGGATCTATTCTACAAAGTAAGTACTCGCAAAATGGAATTTTTTTTATCCAATACTTCTGCTCCAACTAACATTAATAATGAGCTGTCTTCATCGAGATTCATTTAAAAAGTATTTGCTAAACTGCTTTGACTACTGGAACTCAAAATAATGTGGTTATTGCAGATTACTGAAATTTATTATATGAAAAACAAATTCATTATTGTTATGTTAGAAGCCATGGCTTCAATTAGTCTCTAGTTAAGGTTCCTGCTATCTTTAATGGTTAAGTTGTTGTTCATTAATTGCTGAAAAGGCAAATGTTGTTATAATTTAAACACTATAGGAAGATAGTGCAATAGCTGAGTTGATTGGACACTGAATGATTGACTTAGAAGTCAGCAGTTTATGACATATCTCTGACATTGTATTGTATATGTGCTATCAGGTCACTCACTCATCAGTAGTGTTGCTGACATGTAACTAAACACAACCTGTTGTATTGTCAGTGATGAAACTGAAAACCTCACCAAGTCCTTGGTGAAGGTGATTCTTGGACACTGTTCAATAAAACGCAAAACCTATAAAAGGGTAGATGACCTCAGGAGAGTCAGCAGCCCCTTTAACTTTGTGTCTGTATGTATATTTAAGGTGCATGTGAAGACTAGATTTTCATTGGATTACACAAGAGAAACCCAACCATCAATGGTTACATTTCAATGGACAGAAAGGTGGTATCCAGCAACATCATTGTAAAACACATAGATCATCCTACTGCATCCTTGTTGTCTTGGCAACCTTATCACTGTCCCAAGAAGTCGAGGATGAAAGAGTGAAGCTAATCATCCAGTGCAACCCTATCTTACAGTAATATAAGTTCAGCATAAGCCAAGGTTTTAAATTCTTTTAACCCCAAACAGATACAAGCCTTCCACTACGGGGCCTGAGATATCAGATATTTGTTGTTTGTTGTTGGCACTCTGTCGCTTACGACGTTGAGGGTTCCAGTTGATCCGATCAACGGAACAGCTTGCTCGTGAAATTAACGTGCAAGTGGCTGAGCACTCCACAGACACATGTACCCTTAACATAGTTCTCAGGGATATTCAGCATGACACAGTGTGACAAGGCTGACTCTCTGAATTACAGGCACAACAGAAACAGGAAGTAAGAGTGAGAGAAAGTTGTGGTGAAAGAGTACAGCAGGGTTCGCCACCATCCCCTGCCGGAGCCTCGTGGAGCTTTAGGTGTTTTCGCTCAATAGACACTCACAACACCCGGTCTGGGAATCGAAACCGCGATCCTATGACCGCGAGTCCGCTGCCCTAACCACTGGACCATTGCGCCTCCACTATCAGATATTTATGTAACAATAAAATGCTACCACTTCCATAGTCTCATCACATGGAAGCTATACAATAAGCAGGAACAATTACAAATCTCCATTCACCTGTGCAGCTGTTTCCCCTGCTTACTATGGTATTCTTTGAAATGAAAGACAAACAGCCGCCAATGTATATATGGGTGAGGCACTTTCAAACGGCCCCTTCACCTAACTGTAAACAAGATAGAAGAATCTTGCTGTAGCAACACTATCATTAATGAGCATTCTTTAGTTTGAAGCACTGAGTTCAACTCTCCCTATGTACATAGTGTGGTAAAAGACGGATTCCATAAAGTTAACTAACTCTTGAAATACCACATGAAAACTATCTTTACAGCTTTTCTAATAACTTAGTGATTAAGTCAAAGATGTGTCCCTGTAGTTAATAAATTAATTCTATATATAAACTTGTAGAATTATTTTGGAGTAAAAGCTTCCAAGATTAAGACAGAGAACATGTTCAAACCGATTTCATGATTTCAAATCTATTTGGATGTTACTTCAATCCCTATGCTGCCATGGATACACACTATGAAGTGAAGATAGATGTAAATATCTTATTAATTAATTAAATAAAGTATTTGTATATTTAGTCTCTCTCTCTTTCTCTCTCTCTCTCTCTCTCTCCATAAAATGAATAAGGTATTCAAACATGTAAATATGGCCCCTAAATTTGACTCAAAAATATACATTAGTAACAATGCAAACAGAAATGGGAAAGATGAAGTTAATAATTGAAAAACTTTCTAACTTGGTTAGCAATACTGACACTTCAAAAATTAAATAAATTGTTTTACTGTGAATTAGAAGAAGAAAAGTCAATATCTGCCAACACAGATGATCATTAGTTGTGTTGGATCCTTCTGTTTTACTTCTTTGTCTAACAATAATTCACCTGAACAGTCTAAGATAAGTAATTTCTTTTAAGTCATTCATTATCCATTTGGAGTTTGAATGGATGAGCATATTTATTTCCATCTGTTCTGGATGTCAGCCAAGTTCCTTTTTCAGCAATTACCAAAAATAACACTGTTTTGTAGGTATCTGAGGTAAACCTTTCCAGTTGCTGTTTTGTTGGTGATAAATTCCAAGATCCTCAATCATTGGTATGATACAGTCTATCCTTGTGTATCTGTGTGAGGGTAAAGCTTTGGTGTAGTTATGTTGGTTTAAATGTTCACCTTGTTATTGTCTGCAGATCTACACATTTCTGTAGCATGTATCTATATAGTTATCCATTGTGGTGTAGATGGAAGACTGGGACAAACTGGTATTTGGTGCTTAATATTAACTTATCAATTTTAAAGTCTAACATTTATTCTGCTATAATAAATTTACTGTAATCATTCGATAAAAGTTGGTTGTTTTTTTATATTTTTATTTTAAGTTCCAGAAAGCTTTAGAAATGTTCAGGATACATATTCAGTATACCTCTGACGTGGTCATCCCATTTAGAACTGATTAAACAGATTAACTACTATTTTCATTAACAAGAAGACAAAATAGACTTTATATCATATAGCACATTTAATACATCATATATTGAGATTCCACTTCAAATTTTTGAGTGTTTCATAAATTTTGTACTTTATATACATCTTTTACTAGTTTCAGTCATTAGACTGCAGCCATACTGGAGCACTGCCTTGGACAAATTGACTTCTAGTCAAATGAATCAACCCCAGTGCTTACATTTTTTAAGCGTGATACTTACTCTACTGGTATCTTTTGCTAAACCACTAGGATAGGGAGGATGTAAACACACCAACACCAGTTGCCAAACATTGGTAGAGGACAAACACAGCCACAAAGACACACACACACACACACATATATATATATATACAATGGGCTTCTTTCAGTTTCTGTCTACCAAATTCACTCAAATGGCTTTGGTTGACATGGCTGTAGTAGAAAACACTTGCCGAAGGTATCACACAGTGGGGCTGAAACCAGAACCATGTGGTTGGGAAGCAAGCTTCTTACACAATGTATATATTGTACTGTTCCATTATTGGTAGGATCCATATAAAAAGTACTTCCTTCAGTGAAAGATACTTGTTTAATATACACATGATTTAGATGTGAGCTACTATAAGTTTCATGCCTTTGATAATCCAGCTGTCAGATGAGCTTGCATAGTGTGGCATGTATTATCATGCAATCATCACCCAATAATACACAGCATGTTATACAGGCTTGTCCAACTATTGTATTATCAGAGGCATGAAACTAGTAGCTTATATTTAAATCCTGCATACATTAAATGTTGTGTGTGTGTGTTTGTGTGGATATAAGATTTTCAAAAATTCTGTATGCTCAATAGTATTTAAATTACATTTTGAATGAGCAATTTGTTCAATACAAATAAGTTCTACATTCAGTACAGGTGTCATGTGTTTAGGTTACATTTTACTCTATATGCCTTGATTCACCTATCTGTTAAAAATAAATCCAACTTAATCTGGAAGTATTAGAAATAGTCCAACTTTCCATTCAGATGGAGTTTCTGATCCACATTACATCAAGAAACTGGAGTTTAGCACCTAGTGATAAAAGTTATTTCGTCCTTATCTACATTTAAAACTAATTCAGTTCATGTCTGGTCTTCATATTGTTACCATCATATATTTCATCATAACTTCTTGAATGCCACAGGCTTCAAATAAACTTAAAGTTTATTAGATCACAAGTCTATAATTTAGGGAAGATTTAGCATTTGGATATAAGATTTCATTTAGCTCTTTGAGGTTTAAACTTTTGACAAACTAACCAGTCCTTGTGCTATCTAAGATCAACAAAGCAATGCAAGCTGGATATCATCAAAAGGAGCTGCAAAGAAAAAAATAGGTAATATTTGAAGCAACAAAACCATCTTAGCTTCTAACATGGAACAACTTCTATCAAGGTCCCAACTATTGTTTTCAGAATTTTGAAGAAAATTATATGTAAATGAACAGCAATTTTTCTAATTTACCATGGATTTGTGACATTTTTTTCTTCTTACTAATCAAATGCATTTTAATTACCATCTGAAATTCTATTTCAGTAATGTTTAAATATTTGAAACTGTTATACAAATATATAGGCCAACAGCTGAGATCTTAAGTGTTCAGCTTTTTTTTGTATCCAGTTTTATTCATTGTTGATATGGGTTATACATTCACTCTGTATCCTTTATCAATTCTTAGCTTATATCTATTTGAATTATTCATTTGTATTTCATTGACCAACAAAATTTCTTTACCTAATATATCCTATTTACTCTCATCACATACCCATACCAGTGTTCTTTTCTGTGCTTCTAGTACATCACACTACACATCCTATTTCACATTCCATGTCCTGCTCATTTTTGTTCATCCTACATAACTCTTCCTCCTCACTACCTTGTTTATTGTCATAAAGCATGACATGCCTAGTATTTGCATTATAAAACTTCCATTTTGCATGACAATAGATTCCCTTTGTCAGCAATAAAAACAGCGGGTTTCCAAACTTCAATCATGATATAAAGCTAATTCCTAAGAATGTTCTTTTTGACCATAAATTTCAGGGAGAATTAATAGAAAGCAAAAATGTCTAGCAAGCATTTGATTTAGTCTAATTAACATTAGGTCATTAAATTTCAGTCCTCTAATTATTTTCATATGAACTGTAACAAAAAAGTGTTACTACTCAATATTAAAGAAGTAAGTGTATAGTAATTATGTGCTCTACATCCTTCCATATTAAAAGATCTTTTACAAGTCACATAGATTTTTCTCATAAAACAGAAACAATGACTTGAGGAATCCTTAAATTAAAAATAATCTTAACCTGTTGATGTATAAGATCTGATTTATAAATCATTTTACCATAAATGAAGGCTGATGCCTTTTAAACAGCTTTGCTATTGCTCCTTTGATTCTTTGTTACTTACTGATACTTCAGTACTTTACTATTTTTCATCAGATTCTCATTTGGACTGTAGAATTTCTTTCATGTCTTCCCTTTCTTTGTTGAAGTTGTTGTTTTTGCTTTCATTATTGTCTGTATCTACATGTTTCATGGAAATTATGTCTTGTATAAGGTATAATTTATCCTTATTTCTGTGTTTTGGTTGATTGTTAATTAATTTGCATCAGTCTTTGTATTTTTTTTTATGTAAAGATTGGGTCCACATCCTCTTATATGTTCCAGTATCATCTACATGTAGCACATCTTTGTTCTTATGTTTAAAATAAGCTATATTATCATTAATATTCTTGAGGGTTTGTTACTAACTTCTGATGAGCTCTTACCTTCAAGAAATATATATGTATATATATATATGTGTGTGTGTGTGTGTGTGTATACATATATATATAATATGTTTTGAATTTTTTTATGCCAAACTATGCAAGTTATAAGAAATAAATCAAGTTGATAGTTTATACTTTTACCCTGTTTTTCAGTATTTCAGGTTTAGGGCCTTTCTTCAGGAAATCTTCAAAGAAGCCAGCTCACAACACTATTTCTCCAAAGATTTCCTGGAGAAGAGGTCTCAACCCTGAAATACTGAAAAGCAGGGTAAAAGTACAAACTATTAACTTGATTTATTTCTTATAACTCACATTGTTTTGGCTTCAAGAAAAGAATTAAAAACACCTATCTGTATCAGACAATACTACTTTCTGTATATATATGTATTACTCAGCCATTACATAATAGAAGCCTACAGTTACATAATTAAGTGGGTTTGCAAATTATCTCCTCAGTCATTTAACTATGTTGAGTTACAATATCACCTCTCATCATCACTGAGTGATGTTTGTAACTACTTGACAGAAAACTGTCATGGTGTCAAAATGAAAATTAGCAAGAAAGGGCAAATCCTATCTTTGAAATGGAAGTACTTCATGTAGTATGAATAATTATTTGAAAGCTTCTCTAAATGATCAAACAGATTAGATGAAAGCAAAATCAGAAATATAAATTTTTATCCCAAAGTTTATCTTTAAAATTGTTGCTTGATCCTTTTTTTTTTTAATGCAAAGTCATTCATCATTTTTTTTTTTTCATTTTATCTCATTTATTTATCATAATGACTGTAATACTTTGAAAATGTCCTTTACTGATTTGCTTTAAAGCACTCACTGCTCATCCACACTCAGTACAGTTATTTACATTTTAGAATAGAAGTCTTAAATCTACATGCAGCATATTTCAGTTTTTATGTTTTGAATAAGCTATATCATCATTAATACACTTAAAGGTTTGTTAATAACTTCTGAGATCTTTGAAATATTGCTAAAATTGAGTTTGTTGTGAAATCCTGGCAGTAAAATAATTATACTTCAATTTGAATTATTTTTTTTTTAAAGAATTTCCTTTTATATAATCATTCTAATACTTTCCT
>NC_068998.1:19428650-19433422 GCF_001194135.2 Octopus bimaculoides | reverse complement strand
TTCAAGAACTTTAAAGTTGAATTATATAAAAAAATTAATTTTTTTCCTGCTTTTTCAATTCAAATAAAAATGAAAAAATTCTTGGCTATAGCTCTATAAAGTAACTGTGTATTGTGTAATAATTTAGTTTGATTGTCGATCTGTTTGTATGTTTTCTTGTTATTGAAAACGTTTTAGTCAAAAGCTTGGACAGTTTCTTTGGTGTTAGTTTTATTTCCATTTTTGTTGACCCTCCCTTTACCTAATAGTTCGTGGAAGTAAGAAGATTTGTTTCAGTGTGTAAAGAACATTGTATCTCATTTCACATTGTGTTGGATGAGAGCACAATTACTGACCAAAAGAATTGAGTTTTTAATTTTTGTTTCAGGTTGGCTGATATGTAACCAGTCGATCAACTCATTTACTTGGATTATTTTTTCTTTGATTTATTGTTCAAGTTGTCATTAATGTAATAACTCATCACTATGTTTATTTTATTTTATTTTATTTTCTGTTATTTCACTTTATTTCTAAATCACTCCTAACTGTGTACCTAGGTACACAAGGAAAAAGAAGGAAAAGGTTGGGATAAAGGGGACGAGAAAGAGAAAAAAGAGAAGGACAAAAAAAATCCCAAAGTGAAGGAGTGGCGCCAACATGGTAAAGTAAGTGCCAGTTTGATGATGTTGTTCCTAGACTGCTGACCTTTGGTTGATACAGCAACTGAGTATTGTTCCCTTGTTCGCTAACTCACAATTTGTTTCATTCTGTTATACTGATCACTGCCAATTCTGATGTCAGCAGCATTGAGATTGATTGGTTTTAGCTCTAAGCAATGAGGTGTATCAGCAAAGTTTTGTATGGGCTCTAAACAATCATATCTTCAAACTAAATATCTAGCTAAATCTGAGAAGTCACTGTCTAAATACAATTTGTAATTCTGGAATATGTTGATGAAAATATTTCCTATAATCAATGTTTTGTTTTTGCTTTGTATTTTTTTAAAACTATATAGTAGTTTTTAAAACACTTAGATACTGATAATAAGAATATTGGACCGCATCCAAATGAAGCATAGCATAGAATGATTGCTGAAAGAGTTGCAGATTTTGTAATCCTTAGTCTAGGTATGAGTTGATACAAACTTTTGGAGAATTAGATATTATATTTGACTGGAAATTCAACTGCCCTAATGATTGGAAGTATGACTTCATAATAGAGGATGGAGGGATTTTTGTCCTACAAAGGAATGGAGATTACAAACAGAATTATTAGTGTGGTAAACTCTTTACACACTTTTGTAAAACAAAAACAAAATTACCTTCACTTTCTTTAAATATCTTTCTAATTTGTCACAATTTGTTTTCCAACAATTTTTTTTTCTTAACTGCCTTAACCAAATCCTTGAGGAAACTATTCCTTTATTCTTTCAAACAAATGGAGAGATTTGAGTACTTAATGAATAGCAAGACATAAGTTCACTGCCAACAAAACTACTGTAGTCTCTCCATGTTTCCAAAATTTATCTACATAAATTAGAACGTGTTATAGAATATTTATCCTGTCATTAGTTTAGAAAGAGATATATTGTTGATCAGACTGAACTTATTTCTTAAGAAATTCTTATTGATTATTCTACTTGATAGATATATCTTCCACCACTTCTAATCTATCATGTATACATGTCCATAAAAGTATATTGAATTGAAAATAGCAATGATTATCAATCTGTTCAATACAAATGGAACCACTCTTCTTTTTATAGTAATCTGCTATTTGTTAAAGTTTAAAGAGTAACTATTATTTCTATGAAGTGAAAAACATTGTAGTTATTCATAATTGTGTTATCTATAACTCTCATACTAAATAATGGTTTCGAATTTTGGTGTAAGGCCAGCAATTTTAGGGGGAAGAGGTTAGTTGATTACATCAACCCCAGTATTTAACTGGTACTTTATCTTATTGACTCTGGAGGGATGAAAGGCAAAGTCAACCTCAGTGGAATTTAAATTCAAAACATGAAAAGCCAGAAGAAATGCTACTAAGCATTTTGTCTGACACATTAACAATTCTTCCAGCTCACTGCTTTTCTCATAAGAAAAACAATAACAGCAGAATCCAAACTGTGTACATCATTTAAGTCAAGGCCAATGTGGTAACTTGGGCTTTTGATATGATACCCCTCCTGTTATAGCCAATGTCTTTCCTCAGTGTGTCCACATATATTATCTACCAAGCACATGTAGCATTACTATGTATAAACTTCCAGAGGATAAACCTTGAAGCAATGACATCATGGTGGCATAATCTGTGGACAGTGAGCCTCAGTCATTCCTTTGTCAAATCTTTGTGGTTACCTATGGTAGACCAGCACAAAGGTCAACATTGGTCATGTTTCTCATCCATGAGATAGATGCCCAGAGCCATATGATGCAGGATTCTGGTGTAGCACTCATCCAGCAAGTTCTCCTTAGCAATGTCAATTTTTAAACTTAGTTTTATAAATATGAACTGAAGAAAATTAACACACAAAGCTAATCAGGTTTTATATATAAAGCAGACTAACTTCAAGTTAACAAAGTAACTTTGATGAAAATTGCAGCCCAACACCCAGAATATCTTTTATCTAAAAAGAAAGATTTATGTTGGTTTTATTTCATAAAAAAGTTCTGTTTTATTATCTTTCCTTGACAAATAAAAAATTAAACAATGCTTGCTTTAGAATGTAGGAAAGAAAATTTTAACTTGAATTTAATTACATACTTTTAGTGATTGAAGTTCATTTGACTGTAGAAAGTATCTATTTGATCTACATTAACAATGCTTGCTTTAGAATATAGGAAAGAAAATTTTAACTTGAATTTAAAAACATGTTTTTAGTCATTGAGGTTTCTCAGATTCTAGAAAGTATATATCTTACCCTCATTAACTACCAATTGTCTGGCTGATTTGCTGTTATGTTCTTGCTGACTTATTCTGTTATTTCTGCATGACCTCTTTCTTATGTGTCTTTCTATGTGAATTGCTTTTAATGTGAAGAATCTAATTATACAACTATGAGCATATCCAACTGCTTTGACCACTCCTGTTGATCTATTGTACCTTAACTGTACAGAACCAATGGAGCATGAGAATCTATAGTATATCTCCCAAATCCTATAATTACAAATTTTCCAACTAAAATATTCTGGTTTTGATCAAAGGGTATTAATCAGAGCAGCATTACTCAATGTTTGTGTTTATTTATCTTTTATCTTTTGTTTTTCCTTATTTCAGTCATTCAACTGAGTTCATGCTGAGGCATTGCCTTGAAGGGCTTTGTCATATAAATTGACCCCAGTACCTATTTTAATATCTGCAACTTTGTCTATTTGTCTCTTTTACCGAACCATTAAGTTATGGGGATATAAACAAACCAACTCTGGTTGTCAAGCAGTCAGGTGGACAATCACAGATACACACACACACACACACATGTATGATGGGCTTCCACAGTTTCCATCTACCAAATTTTCTCACAAGGCATTGGTTGATCTGGGGCTGCAGTACAAGACACTTGCCCAAGGTACCATGCAGTGGGACTGAACCTGAAACTATGTGGTTGCAAAGTGAGCTTCTTGACCACTCTGTCATTTCTATGCCCATTTTCCTATACATTTTCATTAATACTTTAGGCTTAGAGGTTAAGTGAAACTACAGGTTAGAAAGCTTCCATAATTCAAATCTAATAATAAATATAACAGTAAGTTTAACCTTTTAGCATTTTCATTACTCTATCAAGTGTAATGCTTATTTATCCACTTTGTTTTGAATTAATCACACATGATCTCATAGCTTCAAGATTTCAATGATGTAATTGTTTATTTTTAGAATGGTAATGTAGGGTAAGTGTGAAAGGCTGAATCTGGCCAGTTTGCACGTAAAATAGGTAGAATATTTGGGCCTGATATGGCTAGTTTAAATACTAAAATGTTAAAGTATCAGAATAGAAAACATTGGATTATATTAGTGTTCTGTTAAGTTTCTCTTTCAAGTAAGAAATGTATATCTAGCCTCACTTATAAAATCTTTTTATTTCTTTATTGATAATAGACAATTGTTTTATTTATTCCTTATGATACCAGAGATTTCTTGCAAAGATTTTTAATTAAATATTTTGTAAGAGTGGATGTTATTAGTTTAGTCTGGAAGAATGGGCTGTATCTATGGCTTTCAGCTGTTCTCTGAAACTGGTGAGATCAATACAGTTAACATTCCTTTTGAACAGTTGTAAGTTAATGGCTTTGGGAATTATAGAGAGTTGAGGGGTTTTCTTGAGGAGAGTAAAAGACTGGGCATAATGGTTAATGAGGGGACGACTGGGGAGAAGAACATTATGGCTGATAGGAATTGTACACAATTTTTGTGATAATTTTAATTATCATCATTGTTTTAACATCTGCTTTTTCCATGCTTGTACAGGTTGGACGGGGTTTATTGAGGCAGATTTTCTATGGCCAAATGCCCTTCTTGTTACTAACCCATGTCTATTTCTAAGCAAGATAATATTTCCCCCATGGTCAGTCATGTTTTTGCAGAATATTGGAAATGAAGGACTTTCATTTACAACAATCACACAGTGCCAAAACAGGGAGAGAGAGAGAGAGAGACACACACACACACACACACACACACACACACACACACACACACACACACACACACACACGCACGACAGGTTTCTTTCAGTCTTCATCTACCAAGTTGACTCACATGGCTTTGGTTGGCCTTGATGCTACACAACAGGACTGAAC
>NC_068998.1:19411374-19427920 GCF_001194135.2 Octopus bimaculoides | reverse complement strand
ACCAATCTGTCTGAGATTATCCCTGGTTTTGTTACACAAACTTCCTTTTTTAAAATAACCTAAACTAAAATCTTTCAACAAAATTTCACATTAATTTATGTTTCAAATACCAGCTTAATAATGTCAAGGTTATTTTACAAAATACTTCATTTTTTATTTTTATCATTTGCAACAAAGGCAATGTATTTCGATAGAAACATGGTAACAAAAGGATTAGCAAAGTTTTATAAATTTCCACCTATAATTAAAATTTAAATTACCTAAAAAAAAAAAAAGGGTAGTAATAACTTCTTTATTCAATAATTACCATGCTAGTGTCATGAGACACTGTTTGGAAATCACTGCAGTGACGTTTTGTTTGAGGGAGATTTAGCTACTATTTCTCGCAGGTTGAGCAACTTGTTTTAAATGAAAAGCTACAAGATTTTTCTATTTCACATATAATTTCCCTGAATCATCAAAAGGAAAGTTGTATTCTTGTGACTTTCCAATTTTTAAAAACAAATATTAGAAATGAAACCATGTTGAATTACATTCATAAATGAGAAATTCTTAATTTGTTGGATAGGGTGGGTTTTGAAAGCAATTTAATTTTTTTTTGTTTATTTTTTGATGTTTAAGATATTTCAATTTTACTGTATGCTTGTTTGCTTGTGTTATTGCTATTATCTTTGTTTATCACTGGAAATAAACTGCTAATTGACAAATATAATTTTTGCTTATATACACCTTACCTTGGATAACTTCTGATTTCAATTTTGTTTATACTTTTATTGCTTAGATTTATGCACCTGTACAAAATTTTTACACTTAAGATTTTTGCCACTACATTGCACTCATGTTTCTTATTTTCAGGGGTAAAATATTGACTAAACTCAAGATTTAGTAACATTTGTACTAATATTATATATATATCCCTCCTCTCTGTTAGGAGGCACAAGCACTTACATACACATGTACACACACAATGGAAGCTTCCACCCACCAAATTCAATCTCAAGGCTTCAGTCAGCCTAAGGTTATAGCAGAAGACACTTACCCAAGGTGCCATGTAGTGGGACTGAACCCAAAATTATGTGGCTGAAAAGCAAACTCCCTAACCACACAGCCATGTCTGTGCCTACATATATATATATATATATATATATATCAGGATTTATTTTTCGTTATGAGATAAAAAACAAGACTGTGTGCATTATAGAACATTTATAAATAGGTCTTACAGCTGTTTCTTAAGCAATACTTAATTTATATATATAATTTATATATATAAATTATAGTTAATTCATATATATATATATATATATATATATATATATATATATATATGAGAATACAATTAAACAGAAGCTTCAGTTAAACTCTTTATTATACCATAGATTACATAACTTTTACACATGTTTCGCTAGTGTGTACTTGTATGGTAATCCTTATAGATAGTTATATAATTACCTTGAAACACCAGATCTTCTGGCAGTCATCTATGTACTGATTGCCATGCAACAAACTAATATATGCTAGTGAAATATGTGTAAAGATTATGTAATTCATGACATATAATAAAGAGTTTAATTGAACCCCCTGTTTTATTCTGCTATCAGAATATAAAACCAGAAGAAATGCAGCTAAGCATTTTGTCTGCCATTCTAATGATTCTGCTAGCTCACCACTTTAGCTTGACTAAGAATAATGTTACAGAAATCTTGTATAAAGTGATGTTTCAAGGTAACTGACATTTAGTTAAAATTTATTGAATTGTAGGCCATCATAATATCTGTGATATGATCTTAAAATATACATTGATATATATTTAGCAACCCAAAAACTCATAGATTACATGCAGTGTATCCTTGTCAGTGACTAGGTGACAGTTCACATAATGAAAATTTTGGTACCATGTAACAAATAATAAATGCTTAAATGTATTTTTGGATGGTTAACATGTGTCATCCAGTTGTACATTGCAGTTGTACATTGATATAGAGAACTCTAATGAAGTACAAAATAGTTGGGTTGAGGTCAACCATTTGGATTATTAAAAAGGAATACCATTTCTATTAGTATTAGGCACTATTATCTCAATCAAACACCAACAACACTCTCTCTTAACTTAGTATAGCAGTAATAAAATACATTTAGGAATTCTCCAAGGTTCAGAAAAGAAAGATTACAGCAAAACAATGTTTTTAAAATCATATTTTTTTCTTCAGCCATCATCTAATTGGAAAATCTAGCTATTTAGAGTCAATGTAATTTTCATTTAATATATTGCTGCTTTCTTGTGCTTTTTCTCAGACCTCTGAAACAGAACGTGTATTTTCAAAGGTAAACTAACGAACACACACACTTATGCAGTAATTTCCTCAATCACTTATGATGGAACCTCATCTACTACACTCAATAGTTTTGAGTATAACTCATCAGGCCAACAGAAACTTTCTGTTGGTCATCATATATATTTTCTCTTTCTCTCTCCTTCCCTCTCTCCCCCACATCAAGATTTTATATTCATCTGTAAGACTACTTGCCTTCTAAGCCACAAACAGCTAGTGGCTTCTACTTTTCTCTACCATTATTCACAGTCAGTAGCCTCCTTAGCTCATACTCCTGTATTCTGCTCGTACCCAACAGCCATCACCTTTCTCATTCACTTTCACCATCTACTAAGGTAATGCTTTATGCCTATTCTCTTCAATCCAAAGACCTTCATCTTTGTCATGTACTGTCCCATTACATGGAACTATACATGACCGCACTCCTATCTTGTCAATAGATATTTTCAATAATATAACATTTAAATGCTCTCGGCATCAGTTTAGTTACCGCAATACTTCCCATTACTTCTTTTTTCTTTCTGTTCCTCCCAGAGAACCTCCCTTCTGCACACTTCCTGTAAATTATGCATGCATACGAGTTGGTATTTGGAACAACTTTTTATTCTCTTTTCTGGTATATGGTGTTTTCTGCTGATTATCAATCATTGATTAAAAGCTACATGTATATACATGTTCTGTATGTTTCTTTTGTACATTTGTTGGTTTGGTGAGAAGGATGGCACCTACACTCTTCTCATAACCTCATAATCATGGCACATAGAGGTAACTGAACAAGGTTAATGGAATAAATGTTTACTCTGAACTCTTACAGGTTAATGTTCATATGGAAAACTTACATGAAGAAAAAATGGAGGGATCTCAGTGTTCTTAGACTCTTTTTTGCCCCACATCTCATCATTGATTTAAAAAAAAAAAACAATGTGCACTCCATCATGAATGGGAAAAACTGATATGTAGCATATATATCTTCAAAAGAAGTTTTAATCAAAACTTTATTGCAAGATTTATTAACTTGTTGTTTACATACACCGCATTCTGATGTAACCCTTCCCACCAAAATACTGCCTTAAGAAACACTTGTCTAAAAGTATGCAACTTTGAAAGGTTATAAAACTTATATATCTCGGCATTCTGTTGTTTCCATGTTCTGCAGTACAGCGACTAATGTATAAAGAAATTATCATTTAACACTATGATGTTATATGTAGAGTATCTGACATTTAAGCATCTACCAGATCAAATGTCCCTTTTAATTCATAGGTTACAGGGTTTTATAAGTCAGAGCAAAAAATATATAGCTATATTAAGATAATCCTTTTAAAAGAGAAAGAATCCAAAATGTTAGGCATTTCCCTTCCTTTAAGCTAATATATCTAATGATTTTGGTTTAACTCCTTGATTAAGGTCACCCCTTGTCTCCTGATATTCTAGTGATTTATATTAGATATTTCAGCTCTCAGTCCTAGTCATTTCACTTCACTTTTATTAATACCCTTTGGAACACATTATATTGATTATTTTAGGTATTAAAATCTATTTTATCATGTGTTCTGGTTGGGAATTTTTAAGCCATAACATGCTATGGTTTCATGATTCTGTGTCATGAGAGTACATGGAAATGGTTTACTATCACCTCTGGATAGACATGAAGACTAGAATTTTTACTACATATATATATTTATATATACATATATATATATATTTATATATATATACATACACACACATATATATATATATATATATATATATATACGAAGTAAGGCTGTCTTGCTGTCTTTTGAAGAAAGAGAACTCAATATATGTGTACAATTTATTGAGATGAAACCAGTCAATAACTGTGAAGAAATCTAACTTCAATACCCTCAATAAAAAGTGTGTATGTGCACATGTGGTGTTTGTAAAGGGGCAAGGTATCTATCTTAGTAGTTTTTTATTGTTGTTTTTTTTATGTTTAGGAAAATGGAAAGGAGTCAGAGTTATTGTATTCTGTGGATATTTCTTAAAAAAAAAAACAGAAACTTATTTGAGCTTTAGGTTAATTAGAATGTTTAGAATTAAAAATACAGCAAAATTATAATGGACAATTGTAAAATTGTGTCCTAATTTAAGATTTGCAATAATTAAGTAAAAAAGTGCATAATTTACAATGCAAAAGTAAACATCGAGAAAACAAAGGCAGAAATAATGAATCAATTAGAGGTGTTGTAAAAAATTGTTTAAGATACTCCAAAACCTTCATGACATTACTACAGGTGATTGTAATGCTGAGGTGCTGGAACAACGAAGCACCTTCCTGATCAGTGTTCCCTTTAATTTTTTGCTATGGGTGTATACAGAATTTTATTACTTCAGCCCTTCTCTCCTATTGGAACATAGACCATCAAAGGCTCTCACCACTGTTCTTAACTTTCAACTGTCAGGGCCATGCCCTCACTATGGAGGGACATTCTTATCTGTGTGTCTGAAATGTTTCCCTGAGGGAAGGTCTTCCTTTGTCAGGCCTTGTTGGTTTTGAATTGTCATCGATGCTTCTGTAACTTTACTTTTTCCTAGGTAAGGGTGTTAGCATTACACAAACCTATTTTCACCTCTGGCCAGCATGGGAGTCCCAGTAGGACTTTGTGTTCTGTGGGCATAGCTCTCAGAGACATTAAGGTACACAAGCCATCACACTGCCAGGACTGGACCTCATGGGGGATGCCTATATGCAAATTTTGTCTTATTTTGCTAAGTATCAACTCCGCCATGTGAATAACCATCTTCACTTTAAAAAGAAAATTATTTCATCTTGAAAGCCTCATGTGTGCACATTTTTGTGTGTGTGTTAGCTGTAAAAAATGTGCACAGCTTGAGAGGAAACATTGCTCCTGATCATCATCGGAAACTTCAGTGAAGTAAGACACTAACAAAGTTTAAAACTTCTTTGTCCAACACCACCCACAGGTTGTGAAAACGTAATTTACCAATATATTGCAGTATTTCAGTGCCTTCTTCAATTTAGCTACACTGATTGTTTCTAACATAAACACAAAACTAGAAATTTGCCCAATTAATTGATTCAAATACTTAAGTAGTACTTCATTTTATCATCCATCGAAAGATGGAAGGCAAAGTTCACTTTGGCAAGATTGAACTCAGACCATTAAGAATTGCAGTAAATGCTGCAAAACATTTTGTCCAATGCTCTGATAGTTTTACCAGTCTATCTTCCTTACACCAATGCCATATTAGTGAACAGTTTGAAATGTCTTCCATTATCATTTTTCTGTTTCAATGGTTTTAACATTTCTAATTAACCTAAACTTAAATAGATCCCTTATTTCTATTTCTACACACACACACTCACACTCATGCACACACTCTGATCATTACTGATAATTTTAACCTTTGTCTCCATTACTTTTCTAACACAGAATTTCACCTTGCAAATCATCATTCAGTTTTTGTAAGGTTCTAGTTATTTGTTTTAATCAACTTACCATCACAATATACACACACACATATACACAATCACATACAAAGACACACACACACATATAGTGGTTGGTGTTGCATTTACAATTGCAAGGTTGTGGTTTCAATTCCCAAACCAGTTGTGCTTTGTGTCCTTGAGCAAAATACTTCATTTCACATTCCCCTAGTCCACTCAGTTGTAAATGGGTAACTTTACCATGAACTGGCATTCCATTCAGAAGGGGAATGTGGCATTATTTGAAAACTAAGACAATTTGAGGAAGCACATTGTGACCAGTGGTGTTTAACATCCAATAGTCTAGTCAATACTGATGATGATATATATATATATATATCATCATTTAACATCTCATTTTTTATGCTGGCATGGATTGGACAGTTTGACAAGAAGAGACAAGCCAGAGGGCAGGACCAAGTTCTACATTGTTTCTACACCTGGATGCCCTTCGGATGAATATCTATCAGTTTTTATGATGAGGATTCAGTTGAATTACCTACTCAATGAATTAGTGTACAAGCAGCTGACCATTCTGCAGATATGTGTACCTGCCTTTAAAGCAATGTTCAAGGAGGATCAACATGACACAATGTATGACATGACAATACCATCCAGTGGGTGTATACATATATATATATACTAAATGATAAGAAGACAAAAAAAATTCTTTAACACATCTTCAATGATTCTTTACAATTGTTTGTGTTCAGTTACTACAGAAACAATTGTAACAAATCATTAAAGATGTGTTAAAGAATTTTCTTTGTCTTCTTCTTATTATCTGGATTATTTACTCTTCACCAAACCTACTTTATAGAGAAATCATTGTGAAACTTGGATTTTCTACACCTGAGGAATTTCAGCTTTGGCCTGGAACCCAACAGTGTTGATAGCCTAGTATTCGGGTTGAGTGCTTCTCTAAAAATGACCCTAACTTTACATACTACCAGACCTTATATATCTATATATATATATATCTATCTATTTATCTATATATATATATATATATCACGTAAAAGCACCCACTACACTCTCTGAGTGGTTGGCGTTAGGAAGGGCATCCAGCTGTAGAAACACTGCCAAATCAGATTGGAGCCTGGTGTAGCCATCTGGTTTCACCAGTCCTCAGTCAAATCGTCCAGCCCATGCTAGCATGGAAAGCGGACGTTAAACGACGACGACGATATATATAAACAGATAGATATGAGAAATTATGATAAACTCGAGTTATATCGTTTATATCGCCATTGAAGTTGTTTGGAACTCTGCAAATGGATGCTTAACCACAACAGATCATCTGTGGAACACTACATTTTCTCTGTATGCCATGACAAAATAGTGTTACTAAGTACAGTAGTAGACAAACCATTCTACTGGAAACAGAGTCGACGATGATAATCTTCATAGAACTCTAAACCCAACAATAGCAGTCATACATATATATGTATGTTATATATATACTTAGACATCTGTTTACACACACACACACTCATATACACACACATGCACGCATATTCCAGTTTTTATATGAATTTGAAGTGTGAGTTATACTGTCAATTATTACTGAATTATCATGCTATAAATTTTCTGTTAAAAATAGTATTTATTTATATATATTTAGTCAAACATGTTTTGTACCTGTTTTTGACCTTTGTTCTTGGCTTTTTGCAACAAACCCCTTTTCATTTCTGCTTCTTTTTATTCCTTTCATTTTTGTTTTATTATATGTTGTAGTGATGATCATTATTGTAATTAAATTATCTCTTTCTCTGCATGATGGTATTTAATATATTCATATTTTTACTATTGTGGTATTCTACAGTTGGGTATTGTTATTGTTATATTATTTAATGTTTGCACTTGGCTTTGTTTATTTTCTATCAGTTTTTTTTCTCTCAATCTTCTGTACTTACTAAAATCACTAATGATTTAATGATTAATAATGTAATCTTATATATATACAAGGTTTCCATAAATAATTTTTTCATTCTCTATGCTTCAAACTGTAAAGATAATTTATGAACACCCTGTGTGTGTATGTGTGTATGCCTCTGTGTGTGTGTGTGTGTGTGTGTATGATGTGTGTATATAATGTGTGTGCATTTATATAATACAGTTTGATTGTATTTCATTGTTTATTAATGTTTTGATTTTGTTTTTTTGTTTCTTTGTTGTTGTTTTTTGTTATATCTTACTAAAACTGAGATTATAACATACAAAGAAGTTGATCAATGTTTAAATGAAAAAATAAAACTATCCTAAGCTTTATTATAACTTTTAACTTTTGAAATTTCCAAGACTTTAAGGAATAAGTTTGTTGACAATATGTAAAATTGTATGTTGACAAATTCTTTTGAAAACACTAAACTCTACTATTACTATTACCACTACTACTATTTCTTGTAAACAAGTAAATTTTTAGTAAATTTTATTTCAAATCCTGTGGAATTTGTTTCAATAGACTTTTATTTCATCCACCAAAAGAAAGAGAATGGCACAATATCTAACTAGAATTTACCATAACAAACCTAATTTTATAAGTTTTACTCTTAAGTTTGTTTCGTATTACAAAGAGAAAATTAAGATAAATAAATGAAAAGTGGTAAGGAGCTTGTTTCTCGAACACATAGTTCCAGGTTCAGTCCCACTGCATGGCACCTTGGGCAAGTGTCTTTTACTATAGCCTCGGGCTGACCAAAGCCTTGTGCATGGATTTGGCAGACAGAAACTAAAAGAAGCCCATCTTATATAGATATATATATGTATATATCTATGTTTGTCTGTCTGTATTTGTCACCCCCATCACCACTTGGCAACTGGTGTTGGTGTGTTTATGTCCCTATAACTTAGCTCTTCAGCAAAAGAGACTGATAGAATAAGTATAGGCTTAAAAATTAAGTCCTGGGATTGATTTGTTTGACTAAAATCCTACAAGGTGGTGCTCCAGCATGGCCACAGCTGAATGACTGAAATAAATAAAAGAATAATAGATAGGTAACAATACTCTCATTGTGAACATGAGTTAGATTTTATGAGAAATATAACTAAATTTAACACTTTATTCAAACCAATATCAATAAATATGCATTTCTAGTGCTGGTGCTATGATAAAATGCATGTATTGTGCTTTGTAAAATAGTTGGTATCCAGCCATAGAAACCAAACCAGAAACTGAGACATGCAAATGAGATATGATCTTTTACCAAGCTCGGAGAACAGTAACACCAAATGACTTTGATGGCCTGTCCATCCCATAGAAAACAAGTGTAAAATTAATAATGGTTTATATACTTGTAGCACGACTCTTGTCTATAATTCAACTTTCAATTCACAGAGTGAATTTATTTAGAAAAATGTAATAAAAGTAATTCTCTTAAGTTATATCAATTCAGAACTACTTTGACAAAAAAATTTTAACCATTCTTATACAGTAAGATAGCAGTAGCTTTGTTCGAATATACAATGGAGTAAATACTTATCAATATTGTCACCTTAATTTCTAATTGAAATAAATTTTTTAATTTATTGGAAATTCTAATTCAAAGTTTACTCAAAATTTTATGGTGTATTTTAGAAATGGTGTAGTTTAGAAATGTTGTGAATGTTAAAAAAAAAAAAAAACTTCAGAAATCAATATTTTGCCATTTACTTTATGAATCAAATAACACTGTTTAAATAAAATCATTAATCAGAACAATCCTATTGTAAATATAAATTTATTGAAAATATTTCATTCAATTCTAAAACAAAAAACAATTATTTGTTCACATCAGTTTTACTTTATTTATAATCTTTTTGTATTATTTCTTGCAACAATTGCTTATTAAATTTCTAAACAAATGATAGTATTGATTCTCTGTTTCCAGGTATTTCAATGTAAGCATTAACTAATGGATTGAGTTTCGTTTTTTAAAAGAATATTTAAGTTAAATTCATGCAGTAAAAAAATGGGACGTATTAACTTAAATATTTCATTCATTATGAATCATTGCCATATATAAAAAGTGATGTTTTTGTTAACATCTTTCCATGGTTTGTTGATATCAGAAAGGACGTCCAGTTTATACTACACTACCTCAAAACGTCCCTTCCAATATATTGCACTTAAAAATGATGACAAATAGTGATGGTGATGCTTTCTCATTAACTGAATTATCATAGACCATTCATGCAGGCCAATGATTCATAATGAAATCAAATGTTCCTTGATATTATAAACATTTTCACTTACTTCTCTCTCTTTTCTCTCTCTCTCTCTTTTCTCTCTCTCTCTCTTTTCTCTCTCTCTCTCTCTCTCTTTTCTCTCTCTCTCTCTCTCTTTTCTCTCTCTCTCTCCCGCCCCCACCCATCCATCTTTAGATGAGAATAATCTAATTTGTTCTGCAGTATTTGCAGTTACTTTGCCATGTAAAAGCATGGTGTTTTAAGAAAAAGACCTAAAAATTAAAGTCAAAATAACATAACAAATCTACTGTATTAAATAGTTAAGAAACTAAGATTATTTCTCATTATTTTATTGGTGTTTAACCATTGCTAAATAGGTTAGGAAAGTATAGTAGTGATTTTTTTTTTTTTTTCTGCTTTAAATATTAAATAAATGTAACAATCTTCTGAAGAAAACAGGTTTTAACTCAAGCAAGTTGAAATATGTCTGCAAGTGTCTAATAATGTGATAATTTTCCCATCTTAACTTCTGATTTTGTCTAGAAAGTAACTTGCTGAATTTTACAATTACAAATATTTCTTAACTTAAAAATTCTTGGGTGTATCTTAAGACCTGAAATTGAAGGCAACAAGATTATCACATCATAACAATGTACCATGCTCTACTGAAGCATCATGGATTACATTCTACTTGTGTAACAGTGAAGTGGCTGCCTCAGAAGAAGGGGATACTGTGAATAGTCCTCCATGTACCTCTCTCAGCATAGTGCAGCTGATTCTGAGACTAGGGTGGGGATTATCTCACTATGTGACAGAGACTTAATTTAGTATTAAGGCCATTTCCCCCTGTGAAAGAGAGATGCCCTGTAAGATTCCTGTGCTGGTGCCACAAAAAAAAGCAGTTGTATTGGTACCACTTAAAAGTGCTTATGTGGGTGCCACATTAAAAACACCCAGCACACGTGTAAAGTGGTTAGTGTTAGGAAGGGTATCAGGCTGTAGAAACCAAGCCAAGTGAGACTGGAACCTAGTGCAGCTCTCTAGCTTGCCAGCTCTGGTTCAAACCATCCAACTTCAAGCCAGCATGGAAAATGGACATTGGAGGAGGAGGGGGAGGATTGATCTCATTAGGATTTGAACTCAGGACACAAAGAGCTTGAACAAATACTGATGTAGTGACAATTCTGCCATTCAGTAACATAGACAGCATATTCTCAATAAAAATACATAAAAATAAGTGACTATTTCCAGGATACTGATCAGACACTCAAGTTCAATGCCAAGACTTCATATATCAGAGGAATTTTATTGTTTGTTTGTAAATATTTGATGCTGATCTCCATACTAGAGATATACACAGACAGAATTAGCTGTGATTACTCAATAGCAATATGTGGTGTTCAAAACATTATCTTAAGTGAAGTATATAATCAGAATATAATGAGTTTTCTTTTTTCTTTTTCATAGATCTTTCAGTTTTTACCATCAAATTTTTATAGCCATCCTTTTGTTCTTTTTTCATCCCTCTCTCTTTCTCTCTTCCTCTCCCTTCTCTCTCTCTCTCTATCATTTTGACCCAAAGATCAATTGAAAAATTGATAACCATAAATCATAATTCATAAATTAACTTTTTACTATAGAATTAAAAAATTTTTTTATTTTTAGGCTTGTCTCCAAGTTGCAGAATCTGAATGGTCTGACAAGTTTTCACTGGACACTGTCGGAAGCTCTGGTACCGTTCAGTGCAAGAACAAAGCTTCTGGAATCTATGAAGTATATAGTTCTTTTTTTCTTTTTATTTATTACATTCATTATTCTTAAATCTACTAATATTTGACTAAATTGATTTGTCAGTTGTATACATTATCAGATTTCCTCAATTATTATGCTTTTGGGGATAATGTCTCAGAGATCATACGACAGACTATATCTTTAGAATAGTTCATTTGTTTTCATTACTATTACCAATAGTTATTTCCAGATGTCACTGAATCCATGTTAGAAATGAATCTTTATCTGTGTTTGACTGTTTTAACACCTGTCCTCTTTCATTAAGAAACTTCACCTGTTATTATCATAAGAGCCAGAAGATCACTCAGCTGGCAAAAGTGAGTAATCCTGTGATGGACCAGTATCTCATCCAGTGGGGAATATAAGTGCCACGGAAAACAGGAAACTGACCCAATGAGTCTATATGACTCGGGAAGGAACTTTCAAGGTGGCAAGCTGGCAAAGCTGTTAGCATGCTGGGCAAAATGATGGCAGAATAGAATGGAATGTCCTTTGTTGTTTCCTCCAGGTCTTTGTCTCTGTCAAAAAGCATGTCCACATTGATTCAGTCCTCTTTCCTATATGGAGTATCCAGCTGGAGAACAATTAGTTTCCTTTATATTCCATGAACTCACTCACAATGTCCAATCAGAGAACAAAACAATCAAATAGCTATATATATTTTCAACCTCTTGCTTGTTTCAGTCATTGAACTGCAGCAATACTGGGGTGCTACCTTGAAGGTTTTTAACTCCAGACCTTATTTTTAAGTCTGGTACTTATTCTGTTGGTCTTTATGCTACACTGCTAAGTTATGGGGATGTAAACACCAGTTCTCAAGCAGTGATGGGGACACACACATATACATACATGCACACACACGCGCATGTATGTGTATGATAGCCTTTCCATACAGTTTCTGTCAACCAGATTCACTCACAGGGCATTGGTTGACTTGAAGCTAAAGTAGAAAACATTTGCTCAAGGTGCTATGCAGTGGAACTGAACCCAAAACCCTGTGGTTGCAAAGTGAGCTTTGACTCTGACCACCAAAGTTGAAAATTACAATTTTGTAATTAGGAATATATAGATACTGACATATGTGAAGAATTCAGTCTGCAGTAAACCTTTTGCTTTATTTGGAAATCTTGTCAGCATATAGCTTAAAAACTAACACCATAAGCATGTTAGAAAACTCCGCATAGCAATATATTTTGTAACTTTCTATTGCTTAAATGTGGTGATGATGACTGAAACGTGAGGGTTCTTATTTCATTTCAAAACTAGTTAAAGCTGACTTTACTTTTCATTCTTCTTTTATCAATAAAATAAGTAGCAATGATATATTGGAATCTCTTAAGTTTGCTTTACACACTTTTACAAATTTGTCATTATGCATAATCAAAATAAATCCTTCTTGTACAGCTCCTTTATATTAGTCTTAAACACCTATAAATTTGGAACTATAGGTCCTTATTGCTTTGTACACTCTATATAAAACAAGAATGCATGAAAGTTTTATAACTGTTACAATTATGAAATGTATTTAAAACATTTATCTCTCTTTTTCTTTAGGTTGGTGTTAACATCCGTTTATCTTCCTCTGGTTTAACAAAAATCGTAACCTTCACCCCATACCACATGATGCTAAATACTTCAGAGGTAAAATGGTTGCTGCTGAGCAAATTTTTTCAACCAATCTTTTAAAAGTTTTATCTAATAAATGTACATTGCTCAAATAATTAAAATATATATTATTAATCTTCAAATGAAATTCAATGTATTTTTGATTTTGTTTCATATAACTACTATTTTTGTGTGTGTTTCTGTTTTCATCTTAACTTCTTACATCTGAAACTGAGACAGTATGCTTGATAATACAGAGGGGGTTTTTTGGGGTCTTTTTTGTCTATCTCAAACTTAATTTACATTCTTAACTACAATATCTACAAATGATGGTGCATTTCATAAAATATTGAATCATTGGGGCATCGCTGGAGTTTTTGTAATGTATCTAGGGTAGTCTAACTATGGAGGATCCACCTCCTTTCTAAGTTATACACATAGGTGGAGTTAAATTCAACACTTTATGCTTAGAAAACACTCCCCTCATTTTTTACAGTGCCATTCGATAGTTCCTTTCCTACAGCTTTGTTGTCTTATCCTGTAAGAGTTATTATCCTTGTGTATAAATGGACCAACTCTTTAGTCCTACATATCTTGAAAACTTATGCACAATACATGCTCAATCAGGACTAATTTGGAGTTAAACAACAATCTGTTTTGTTGTCTACAGCATTACACCTTCCTTATTAATAATCCTCACACAACTGAGAACTTTATAACTTTACAAATGCTAGACTTTACAAAATATGATGCCTTTTTCTGATGACCACACATCTGTGGGCGTACCTGAAACTGCATCTAAAAGGATGGGTTTCCTCTTTAACCCTTTAGCATTAAGATTACTCTGTCGAATTAATGCATATTTGACATTGTTTTGAATTAATCATGAATTATGTTGTGTGACTTCAAGATTTTGATGATGTGAGTGTTTATTTTTAGAATTAATTTTAAGGTAGATGTGAGAAGCCAGATCAAGCCAGTTTGTACATAAAACAGGTAGTATCTTGGTTGGATATGGCCTGTTTAAAGGCTAAAAGAGTTAAAGCCTAAAAATACTTCAGCCAACCCTGCTGCTGTCCTCTTTTAAGCTGAAGTGTCCCCCATGGTGAAGCACTGCTCATATATCTGGGACAGATCCAATTCTACTTGCACAAATACTCCTCTATATAGCAAGCTATGTACCAACTAAGCTCATCCAATGCACATCCCTCTCCCTCTTCTATCATCTATATTGTTCTACCTGCTACCCTGACACTTCGCATTATTTAATCCTTTCACTCAAAATCTAGGGATGCCTGCAAAGGCTTTGGGCACAGCGGTCTCTCAGCCTTCAACTGTGCATTAAAACAATATAAAGTTGGTTGTCCAATATTATGTTGATTTGGCAAGCCTCAACTGTCATCAGTCTCAATAAAAATTTACTACATAAAATAATTAATCAATATACTTAACTGTTGTTAAATTTCTTTTTTTTTTTTCTCTCAATTTTGTATAATTTCAGCTAACATATTTAGTTCAAGAAATAACTCCTGATCCATCTAGCTGGATTGAAATCCGTCCACAACAATGTATACCATTCTGGCCTCTGACAACAAAGATCGAATTGAAAGCCAAAGTTCTAGATACAAATGAAGAGACCAATGTCTTCTCCATAATCAAACCTCATTCAACTCTTCTTAAATTGGAAAACAATGTAATTTTTATTATTTTTCTATATTTCTTTTCTTCTTTTTGTAATTTATTTGGTGAACAATTCTGTCAATGGTTACAAGTTTTTAATGGCCCAATCATTGGTTCACAACAATTTATATGTCAAGTATATCAAAGGATTGCAATTCACTGTAAAACTAATACTACACAGTAATTTTATATGGAAACAATGATTTTTCAGTTTTCTCAACAATGGTTACATCTTTACCTCATATGCATGACCAAAAAACATTTACACACATATATGTATTACACCAAACACACATGCACACACACACACAAACTTCTGCACAGTTTTTGTCTACCAAATTTCATTCACAAAACATTGATTAAACTAAAGCTATAGTAGAAGACACTTGCTCAAACTGCTGCATAGTGGAATTGAACCTGGAATCATGGTTGCAAAATAGACCTCTTAACCCCACAGCCATACCTATGCCCATAGACATCCACATCAACAATATTTTCTAGAAGAATAATTAAATGACTTTGGCCCATGATTGTATCAGCTTTCACTTTATGACCACATTTTACCTCATGCACTGTTCTTCACTCGACTTCCCCCAGACACTATGTCTACAATTCACTAAATTTTTTTAAGGTAAATTATTATGGTGGAAACAGGAGTACATGCCTTTCTCAAGAACAATAACAGTTTTATCATCATCATCATTTAGCATCCATTTTCCTGGGTTAAATGGTTTGACTGGAACTGATAAGCCAAAGAGCTGCATCAGGCTCCAATCTGTTTTGGCTTTGTTTCTACTGCTGGATGCCCTTTCTAATGCCAACCACTCCATAGAGTGTACTAGGTGCCTTTTGCATGTTAATGGTATGGGTGCCTTTTACATGTCACCAGCACAGGTGCTTCACAAGTGTCACAGGCATGAGTGCCTTTCATGTCACCAGCATTAACCATGATTACACTTAGCTTGACGTGTCTTCTCGAGCACAGCAAATCATCAAAAGTCTTGATCTCTTGTCATTGTCTCTGTGAGACTAAACATCTGGATATCATACTTCATCTCAATTTTATTCTATACAGCAATCTTTGAATAATCTCTTGTTTATTCATTCTTTTTTCTTTTGTTTTTCCTTTCACTACAACTTATATTGAGTCCATTATAGTTCTTACTAACTTCTTTTTAAGTCTTTGAACTATCGTTATTTTTCAGTATGGAGGAATCAACATTGATTGCCAAATAACAGAAACTTCCTTTATTACAACACTGACCAACTACAAATCTGGTATGGCCTCTGTTCTTTTGGTGAACCACACCGATAGGTGTTCAGTCCAGTTTAGCCAGAAGTAAGATATGCTGTTTGCTTTATTTTAATTTGCTGAAATTTTCGTCAAAAGCAAGATATCATTTTTTAATTACTTAAGAAATTATTTCACCTTTGAAATTTATTATTTATTCTTGTATGTATATATATATATATATATATATATATATATATATAT
>NC_068998.1:19391254-19411049 GCF_001194135.2 Octopus bimaculoides | reverse complement strand
ATATATATATATATATATATATATATATATATATATATATATATATAATATGTTATTTTCCTATGTTTGTTTAGAGATGTGAAAACCACCCATATGCTAGGATCAGAACAAGCCATGCTATATACCTGGGAAAATCCTTCAGGAAACAGAGAACTCATCTGGACATGTGGAACTACCAAAGAATTAAAGAATAATCTCACTCAGGTATGTCAGAATCAGAGAGGGAGTGAGAGAGAGAGAGAGAGAGAGAGAGACAGCACACATGTGTGTTTCTGTATGGGGAAAAGAAATATTTTCAGGAATATTTGAAATACATGGTAATTGTATTAAGCAACATCATAAGGAGAAATATTATAAGGGGTGGTGTAATTTTTAGAGAAAATACGAATGAGAAGCTGGATTATATTCCAAAAGATTAATTTTTGTTATACTGCTTTAAAGTAGACATAAAAGTGAAAGTAGAATCGTATCATTACTTCCTACAGACCACTGCAGGACTTGAACTTGACACTGCAACCTAATTTTAATGCTCATTATTGCCTACAGCAGAGAGCCATTGAATGATGGATTGTGCAGTTGATCACAGCAATAATGCATCACCGGTGACATAATATGAACTGCCAATACGTTGACTACTTAATCAATTTTCATCGAGTAAGCCATCATAGGTTCTCATTCCACCATAAATGAACCAGCAAGGGAGCCTCTGCAAGATCGTTTTGATCTGCTAGAAATAGCAACTAAATCTCTCTCAAATCACACCCTCTTAACTCTTTAGCATTCAGATTAATCTGTCAAATGCAATACTTATTTATTCATGTTGTTTTGAATTATTCATACAATATTACATAGCTTCAATGTTTCAATGATGTGATTGTTTAGTTTTAAAATGACATTGTAGAGTAAGGTATGAAAAACCAGATCTGCTCAGTTTGAGCATAAAACAAGTAGAATATTTTGGCTGGATATGGCCGGTTTAAATGCTAAAGGACTAAATATAAGAAGGAGACATTGAATAATGTAGTTCTAGACACAATGTCTTCAAAAATATTTTAAGTAGACGGGATAAATAAAATGCCTTCAATCATAAAAGTACAACTATAAAAAACCAACAACAGAGATAACCTGCAAGAGATAACAGTCAAATTTCCGTCAAATAAGATCCTATCATCATTAATAAAGGAAATACTCATTAACTGATGTAGTCCTCATTACACTGTGTTCAAAAACAAAGCAGGTGATCACGGCTGGAGGCCTTTGATCATAGATCTACTCTATCAAATCTCTTAAGCTTTAGGTTGTCCTGCATTATACAGCAAGCTTCCTTCACAGGGTTCAGTTGGCAGCTACTCTTGCGTATCCATTCCACATAACATTAACTGTTTTCAAGGTTATCTTAAAATGTCCACCACCAAGGGATCTTCAACTTACCCTTTTAACACCTGCCAACATATGGCACCCAATTCATAGCTGTTTTCATTTGCATTTTATCAGCTACAGCAGTGGTTCTCAACAGAGGTCCATATAAGATTTTTGGGGTCCAAGCTAGCAAAATAGCAAATTAGGGATCCACAGTAGTATTTTAAGGGTCCATAAAAAGTTTTGCTTTAAATCTATGTATTGCTAGAAACAGCTTGATTTGTTTCTCTAACATTTTATATAATTCAACCTATGCAAGCAAATGAATGAATAACAAAATACGAATTTTGAAATAAGTATCCATAAAATTAGTTTTTAAGCATCAATTGGCTATGGGGGTCCACCAGAATAAAATAGTAAACAAAGGGGTCCATAGGTAAAAAATGGTTGAGAACCATCTGGCTAGATGAAAAATATAACCAATCAAATTTAACCTGGGGCTAATCAACTGTAACACCCCCCTATAATATTAAATGTGTCTTGGTTTGGGAACTGGGAGCTGGGAACATGATTTCCATATCTCTAAAAGAAGACCGAACTTCAATCTTTGCATTAAGAATTACAACAGCGGCAATAGTTGTATTTTTATGGACATATATTACATATATTATGCTATGAGGTATTATAATCAATTCTATTTCTAATTTCAGGATGGAATTGGAGAATTCTTTGCAGACAATGACACCAAAGTGTATTGGGTGTCTTTCTTGGATGGAATGCAACGTGTATTATTATTCAGTCAAGATTTAGCTCTGGTTACAATTGCTCAACAGGTAAACAAATTTTCTAGGCTCTTTTTCTAGACACTAAAAACTTCTTAAAGATAAGATTGTTTAAATTTTTTTCTAATTCTGTATCTAATCTGCAGGCTGGTGAACTTGAGCGAATTGAACAAGAAATCAACTTGTTTATATTTGGATTAGGATTGTCTTTGGTAAATAATTACAACCAAACAGAAGTGGCCTATCTAGGTATCACCAGGTATGTAATCTTGTAGCTTCTTGTGGCCTTCCATACATTTTACTTTACTTAGTAACAAGTGTTAGAGTAAACATTGCACAATAGCTTACTGGGGTTGGTACAGCATACATTTTATGGTTCTTATGATTTCTCATCTTAGTTCTAACAGCAAGTTTCACAGCATCTTTCTGTGGCTTATAAAGTATACATTTCATGGTATCACACTAGTTCATATAATATATATTTCATGGCAGTTCTTTGTGACTCATAGAATATACAGTTCACATCTCATTTGGTTCAGCATAGGGTTAGCTATATATCTCCTCTACTGCAAGACACATGTTTCTATCCCTTTATCATACTCTAACCTCTCATCTCCTGGCACAAAGCTGTTTCCCTTAGTACTACTGCCTCTATCCCATCAATTGAGGGGTATTCTCTTGTAAGTTACTTGATAACCACACTAGTGCTACATAAAAAGCACCCAGCACACTCTATATAGTGGTTGGCAATAAGAAGGGCATCCAGCCACAGAAACCATGTCAAAGCAAGCAGCAGAGGTTGGCATGGTCCTCTGGCTTGCCAGCTGCTATCAGACTGCCCAATCTATGCCAGCACGGAAGGCAAACATTGAATGATGATGATGAGATATATATATATATGTGCACACACACATGTACACATGTACATACACATTAAATATTTTTCAATATCTTTGGGAAGAGACATGATACAATCTTTTTGCCCTAATGCTAATGTAACTTTTGCCTCTTGAGGTGAATTTTTTTCTTGTAACAATTTGTGTGTGCACACATGTTTTATGATGTAACATTGTGTGTGTGTGTGTGTGTGTGTAAAAAAACTGAAATGAGCAAAGAATAACTCATTTATTCCTTTGTCATCTCATTTTCTTATAACTGCTCTCTATTCAACTAATGCTTCATTCTGAAGCACATGTATATTGAGTTCTATACTAGGTCATTAGCCTCACAGTGCCTAAGCAAAATATCAATATATATATATATATATATATATATATATATATATATATACATACATACATACATACATAATCACCATCATCACAGTTTAACATAGATTTTCCATACTGGCATGGATTGGACTACTGGTATCACATCTCATGATGTAATGATTTCCCAGGTTCTATTGTGCCAGTTTAATCTATTGTTTCTGTTTTAAATTTAACATTCTTCCATGTGCAACAGTTTAGTGTGTATTCATCCTACAGAATATTTCCTTATTTTATATTTTTACTGAGATATTGAAATTGGCTTACAATTCATTTTTAGTTCTGGTGTCATTTGGGAGGAAAAGAAAAAACGGTTCAAAGCCTTGAATTTGAAGTCATGCGCCTACTTGGAAGATGGTTACCAAAAATATCTCAACGAACTTTCTCTAGGTAATGCAGCAGCTTCATCCCGCAAGACTTTAGAAAATAAATTTGAAGTAAGTACAAATTTTTTTTTTTTAATCTTGTGAAGTGCTGTCTTTTATCTTTTGTTTTACTTGTTTCAACCATTGGACTGAGACCATACTGGGGAACCACTTTGAAGGGTTTCAGTTGAACAAATTAACTCTAGTACTTCTACCTCTGAGAATAATTTAGAGTGATACCAAATAACTATATTTTTTTAACAATATACTCATCCCACCTACTAAATGTTTCATAAATATTTATGAAGTTGTTTTCTTTTGCTGTATTAGCATTTTGGGACACAGGACATATGCATCACAACTTTGAGTAATATTTACCTCAATATCTTGTTGGTCATTTCTCTATTAAAAGTTCTATGTTATTTGGCACATTTATTGGTGGAGGTATGACTGTATAGTAAGAAGTTCAGTCCCTCTGCATGGCCTCTTGGGCAAGTATCTTCTGCTAAAACCCATGGGCCAACCAAGTCCTTGTGGGTGGATTTAATGATAGAAACTGAAACTGAATAAAATCCCATTGTGTATGTGTGTGTTCTTGTCTTGACATCATATGATAGTTGTGAAATTGTTGGTAATGTCATACAAGCAGTGTCATTCATTTCCAATATTCTGCAAGACTGTCTGGCCATTGAGAAATATTACCTTGCTTGGAAATAGGTGAGGGTTAGCAACAGGAAAGACATCCATCCATTGAAAATCTGCCTCAATGAACTCCATCAAACCCATGCATATATGGAAAAGTGAATGTTAAATTGATGAAGTTGATGACATTTTTCAATAAATTATGCATATTATTAGTAATGTTTGTTATTATTTGTGTATGCTGCTGAGCTCTCATCCCACCAAGGTCAACTTTGCTTTTCATTCTTTTAGAGTCAATAAAATAAAGTACTGGTCAAGAATTGGGGTCTATGTAATTGACTAATGTAATTAGAAATTGACAATGTAATTGACTAATCCCCTCTCACTAACATTGTTGACCTTGTGTCAAAATTTGAAACAATTATTATTTATGTGGATGTCTGTGAGGTGGGGGTCTGTACCTGAGTGTGTTCATTTCTGTTTTCCTGAGCTCAATTTTTTTTTTACAACTACTTTTGTTCACAGTTGTAGATCTTGTGCTGATATACATCCATGTATGTAAGGCAGCATTGTTAGTACACTAGGAAAAATACTTAGTGGCATTTCATCTGTCTTTACTCTCTGAGTTCAAATTCCACCAAGGTTGACTTTGCTTTTCTTCCATTCAGGGTCAATAAAATAAGTACCAGTTGAGTACTGGGAGTTGATATAATCAACTACCCATTCCCCAAAAATTTCAGGCCTTATGCCTAGAGCAGAAAGGATATATATATCCATACATACATTATCATCTTCATAATGTCTGGGGGTGAGGGAGTCCCCATTGTTACTTTTTTTATTAGTTGTGACATTAACACATTCTCTTTTAAAATCTCAGGTTGATTTCAAAGAAATGATTATGACTAAACCGAACAAACGCATCATTAGACGAAGCTTCCAGGATGGAATCTGGTTACAATATAAAACTTCACCTCATCAACTACAGTTGCATGCTAAAATTAATCGTCTCCAGGTAAACCATGACTCTGCTACTTTTTAACCCTTTTGATACCAACCCACCTGAGAACCACCTCTCATTCGATGAATCAATCTTCTTGTTTTAAAGTGATCTAAGTTAAAACCTACCATCCAAATTTCTTGTTAATTTATGTTCCATAAACCTGATTAATAATGACACTTATTTCACTAAATTCTCCATCATTTTCAGAATTAATTGAAACAAAAGCAGTATAGTTTTAAAAAATATAGTCAGAATAGGATAGGATTAATGCATTCTTAGCTTTTTCTTTTTCAACCACCCACCCATTTCTTTAACCCTTCCAATACAATATCACTTGAGACAGCCTTCGACACTATGATACCAATTTACCTAAAATTATTTGTATCAAAATTTACATATTTAAATTAAAAATTTCAACTGAAATTTTACCTCATAAGCAATAACAGCAGATTTCAGAAAGTAAAACTTTTAAAACTGTATTTTTTTTTTAAATCACCTATCTACTAACCTCATCTTTAGTGTATGTTTTTACTTCTGCATTTACATTATGTTTGAATCTGATTGATCTCTGACATCATCAGTTGTCTTATTCCTGAATATGTACTTAGTCCTAGACTAGAAATATGTATTTGTAAATTTATCCTTTGCCTGTCCTGTGTATTACATGTGATACACAACATATTTCCCTGGTGTCCATGCATCATATATGATATACATTCCCTTAGGACTTATGAAAAAAGTTTTATATGACTTAGGATATATGAAACAAGAGCTAACTAAAAGTCTGAAAACAAGCATGGATATTGAGGACAAATTATAAAAATGCTTTAAACTGGCAGGGGTTAAAATTAATAGCATGCTTATCCAATGACTCATTATCTTAAAATAACCATTTTAAATTCTGGATTATTTCAAAAATTTTATTGAAACATAATAATTCATCTGTTGTTATTAGAAATATAGTCATAGAAGAATTAAAGAATAATCATTATTGTACTAGTTCTTTATTAATCTTCATAATCTGATTTTCTATTTCAGTTGGATAACCAAATCAGTGGAGCAGTTTTTCCAACTGTTTTGGCACCAATTCCACCTCCAAAATCTGTAGCAGCTGATAGTGGTTAGTGAATATAAAACATTTCAGTTTTTCTTCTTTTCTTTTTTCGTTTATTTATTTGTTTATTCATGTATTTGTGAAGGTACATGGCCTAGTAGATAGGATGTTGCTCTCATGATCACAAAACCATGGTTTCATTTCCCAGACTGGTGGTACATCGTGTTCTTGAGCAACACTCGTCGTTCCATACTGCTCCAGTCTGCTCATCTGTAAATAGGTAACTCTACAATGGACTGGTGTTCCATTCAGAAGAATTTCAGTCTTCCCACCCAGTTAGCAGGGTGGCATCATTCAAATGCTACATTTTGATGAAAGATATTGTGATATCAGTGTAAAACAACAGCTGACAATCCGATCAATACAGTGATTCGTGTATTTGTAATATTGGTTTCAAATTTTGGCACAAGAACAGCAAGTTCGGGAGAGGGGTAAGTCAATTATATCGACTGGTACTTATTTCATCAACCCTCAAAGTATGTAAAGCAAAGTTGACCCCTAACGGCATTTGAACTCAGAACGTAAATGCAGACAAAATGCTACTAAACACTTTGCCTGGCATGCCAACAATTCTACCAGCTGCCAACAATTCTACCAAAGCACAATGCCATTGTTAAAGTTGTTGTAAGATTTGAACTTGTGACCTGTATCCAATCAGTAGTCCAACTCCAGAACCTTAGCCTCACAACCACTGTGCCTCAGTTTTACAACTGATATTGTATAAAATGTTAATTATCTATGGATATATATATACCATAAAGTTCAGTATAAAATTATTGATATCTTTATATCTTTAATGCTAACTGTTATTATTGATGTCATGATAACCATATTACCTCTCTTACTTTACTAGTTTATTTTAGATACAAATTTGAAAACCTTGTATCTTAACTGTGTAAAGTTAACAGTATCTTTCAAATTGAAATTGGTCGTATTGATCTTGCACTTCAGTGTAACTACATGATGTTAAATTTGGAACTCCATTGATTGCATAATCATTATCATCATCATTATTTGACATCCGTCTTCCATGCTGGTATCAGCTGGACATGAATATTGTATTCAACTTAAAACTCTGGATTCCATTCAGATTTGCTTCATGTTTTTGTTTTGGTGGGTGGGGTGTTTGTTTTTTTCATGAAGCAGAATATTTATTTTTATGTGCCTCACCTAACAGTCTAGAATATATACTAGATTATTGTAGTAATATTACTTGTGATAGACTACAGTGCGATATGTATATCAAATATACTCAAGACCATAAAAATCAACACTGAACATTGCTCCTTGTAAGCCTCTGTGCTTTTTAAGAAACATTTATTTCTTTATTTTTACCAAGAACTTAATCATTAAGGTGTATTGATTTGACTTGGGTTTCCTCCATCTTTTTCTTTCAGTTCCTAAACCTTTCACAGAAATCAGTATTATGCAACGAAAACATGAACACAGCAATGTTGTTCAAGTCAAGTAAGTTGCTTTTCTTTATAGTTTTTTAGGAATTTGCTTTCTTTACTCTAAACATTTCCAAATTACACCAGTAAACGTTATTATTAGTGAGGTCTTTATTTTTATATAACATTTGAAACATATATACAGGATGGATTTTCTATTTCAATGATATTTTAAGCGGTTGATATCTTTTTATCATTTACTTATTTCTGCCATGGTTGGGCATCACCTTGAAGGACTTTAGTCCAAATAAATCAACCCCATACTTATTTGTAAGTCTTGTACTTATTCTAATGGTTTCTTTTGCTGAACTACTAAATTGCAGGACATAAACAATCACCAGTTGTCAAGTTGTGGGTGGGAGGGCAGGATGCAGAAACAAAACACATACATGATGGGCTTCTTTCAATTTCTATCTATCAAATCCACTCACATGGCTTTGGTCAGCCCAGAGCTATAGTAGAAGACACTTGCCCAAGATGCTACAAACAGCAATGGTAATCACACTGATTGAGATCAGCACCCAGTGTGAGATAACATTTGGCATATATTTACATCAATCGCTTTAGTGCAAGTATTGTTTATGTACCTAAACTATATCCCTATGCAGAATGCTCATGCAGTATTATTCCTGAATAAGATCACTCGACAGCATAAGTCAGATCAATTTCATGTATTTACAATCACATGAATTCAAAAATTGACTTTAGTGTGGTAGAGTTAAAAACAGAGTACCACACACAGTAACATATCACATTGTGAACAATGGTATCTATTTTGCTTTACATACTGTGCATCTCTTTGAAGCATTTGTCTTCTTGGTGGCAGGGGGAAACAGTTGTGGAAAATGTCCACGTCCCTCCACCATGCAGCGAGGAGAGAGTCTAGCATGGGGACATCCATGCTTTCTGTACTTTGGCAGGTTTGATACTTCTATCATTTCATGGAACAATAGATTCCTGAATGTCAATCCATCCCCCACACCGCCAAGCATCTGCCAAATCAAATGTGAGTTCAGGACCCACATGTCAACTATATACAAGAAAATGTTTTTGTACCATTTCACAAATTTTCTCACCGATTTGTGTGTCGTTGCCAGCTGTTCTGAGTGATCAACCTCACCCATCCCTTCATTGTATAAAACAACTACTGTCTGTTTCATTATGGTATTACCATCTGCATCTTGTTTCCTAATGTCCTTCATGCTTGCAGAATGCATTGTGGATAGCATGCAGACGTTTTTCTTGTCACACCACACTAGAGCAAAGTTTTATCTTGTGAAGATCAGGCAACATGTTTTTTCTGTGTATCCGCACAGTCTCACAGGCATTAGTCCTCCTCACTTGCAGCTGCAGGAAGAGGTCTGGACTGGAAAACCAGTTGTCCATATAAATATTGTAGCCTTTGTGGAACAAGTTTTCATTCAGCAACAACACAACATCAGTTGACACTACTAGAGTAGCGGCTAGAAGATCCAATCTGTCCTGATCAGTGTCGATTTTGTTATTCCACATGTATCCACAGGCTCTGCCAGCTAACTGGTATGCTTTATAAACCCTGACCCCAAAGCGGGTACATTTGGTTGAGTTGTATTGTTTGAATCAGAGCCTTCCCTTGAATTTCCCCAAACTCTCGTCCTCACAAATGTCCTGTATGGGGACATACACTGTTCTAAAATGTTCAGCTACTTTGTCAATGATAATACGTATTTTGTGCAGCCTGTCATCCTAGTTCTTGCCTGAGTTGAAATGTAGATTTTGAAGAAGTGCCAAAAATCGATCACGTGGCATCATTTCCAGAAAGGTGTCAATGTGGCTGGATCCTCATTCCAATATGACACCAGGGCTGGTTTCTTCATGATGCCCATCAGTATCAGCAGGGCAAGCAGAAGTTTGATTTTGTCCCCTGTGGTTGGAAACCAATCACTGCCATGCCCAGGTCTGACATGCTGGGGATGGTTTTCAACATAGTCATTCATTTTGTCCGCTTTATATTAGAATATTTCATCCATCAAAAACTCGGAGATTTCCAATGGCAAACTTCCATGCTCAAGGTTTGCCTTTATGCCAGGCATACCAGTAAACCCATGCCATCAGACGAAATTGTCTGTTGCTCGCCACACAACACTCTGTTGTCCAGGGCCATTCACTGCTGCCTGCTTGTACCTTTCATTCACCGGAATATCATCATTGCTATTGGAATCATTTGATTCTGAACTAGGAAAATACTCGTTCTCCAAATCATCATCCGAACCAGAAGAAACAACTGATGAGGTGGTGGAGCTTGCTGTTGTATGGCGTGACAACTGTAAATTTGACGAAACAGGATGCGACAACAAAGTTGACAGTGTAATCGACTAGTCTCCTCCCCACAAGTTTCAGGCCTTGTGCCTATAGTAGAAAGGAATATTATTATTATTATTAGTATCAGTATTAGTATTATTATTATTATTAGTATTATTATTTGCAAAGACTACAATATTCTTGAACCTATTTACTAATCATGTAAAAACATTTTCATGCAACAAATAGCTTATAGCTTAATACATTTTATACAACGTAACCTTTTAGGGTAGGGTCTTTGGTACACATTTTGTGTAGATTTTAGCTATTATGTAAAAAATTTATTTGGATTCAACCATTAACTACCATATTTAAACTATATTCCCAAATAATTATTCCTTTTCAGATACTTTAAGGTGCTAATTCAAGAGATGTCTGCAAAAGTGGACCAGAACTTTTTGAATGCTGTTCTTCAACTATTCTCATCTGATGAAATCATTTCAAACACTGAAGAGGTATTTATCTGTTTTTATTTTTTCAACTTCAGAAGACAATTGCATTTGTGTGGTCAGTAGAGTCATCAAAAAAATGTTAGTGTATACCTATGGTTATGAGTTCAGATCCTATTAAAGTTGACTTTGCATTTCACTTCTCCAATTAGATAAAATAGTAGTAGGGTACTGATCATTAAGTTGTTTAATTATATAGTCACAGGAGTGGCTGTATGGTAAGTATAACTTCATCACAAGACTTATGAGAGTTTTAGATTTGTGCTAGAGATATTGTTGTATTTCTTACCAAAGATTATAGTTTGAAATTCTTCCCCAGGATAACTTTTTTTTTTTTAATCAAACCTATGAAACACATGAGACCAATTATTATTTAAAAGCTAACTATAAAAATTCAGAAGGATATTTTCAATGTATGAAACTATTAGTAGCTCATAACTATATACTGTGTACATTAAACAATATATGTTGAACTGGTAATAACCTCGTGTGTGTATATATATATATATTGTTGTTGGGACTCCGTCGCTTACGACGTCGAGGGTTCCAGTTGATCCGATCAATGGAACAGCCTACTCGTGAAATTAACGTGCAAGTGGCTGAGCACTCCACAGACACGTGTACCCTTAATGTAGTTCTCGGGGATATTCAGTGTGACAAGGCTGGCCCTTTGAATTACAGGCACAACAGAAACAGGAAGTACAACAGGGTTCACCACCATCCCCTGTCGGAGCCTCGTGGAGCTTTAGGTGTTTTTCGCTCAATAAACACTCACAATGCCCGGTCTGGGAATCGAAACCGCGATCCTATGACCGCGAGTCCGCTGCCCTAACCACTGGGCCATTGCGCCTCCACGTATATATATAGATATACACACACACACACCTTTAGCAGGCTGAGTGTTATAACCAGTCAGAGAGTAACCATTGGTTTCACACCTGTAAAGTGCTTACCTGTATCTAGAAACCATAACAATCAACCTTCTAAATACATTAATGCTCTAATGTTTTAGAGTTTGCTTCTTTTCCAGGTTATATGAACTACTGATGGTGTGTGTGTGTGTGTTTGCGCATGTGACATATTTTACCAAGAGGTTCAAATGTTGCTTCCTTTCCCATTTCCTTATTCTTCAATTGTTATAATTTAGCCTCACTTTCATTAACCCCAATGAATTTATCCTGCAGCATAAGTTAACATTTCTTTCATTCTCTGAAAGTTCTTCCCAAAACGATAGACTTCTTCCTCATGGAATCAAATTTTATCCCACTGCTTGTTCACATGTTAAGCTACCAGCTTTATGAATACAATTAATAAAAAGATTAATTTAGCAATGAATTTTTTTTTTTTTTGCATTTATATATATGTTCAACTCTGCATCAAACCACTTACCCTAGATAGTTTCTCCAACGTTCTTTTAATAGTTTCTTGCTTCTGTTTACATACTAAACAATCCAACAAAAGGGAATAATTACCAGAGGTAGTTTTTTAGTTATAATTTCTGTTCTGACTTAAGACAACTCATTAGAATGACATTACTTTTGACAAAATCACTACTACAGAAGCTTTTTTTATTCAGTATGTGAATAGTTTAGCTCTCCACAGTTAGAACTCATTCTTTTTTTTTTTTTGCTCTTAGTTTTCTTTCTTTGCATGTTTTGTCTGCTTTCATTCTCTCTTTCTCTCTCAATACCTCTTTTCTCTCTTTCACTCTCTCTCTCTATTTTCTCTTTTTTCTTCTCTCTCTCTCTCTCTCTCTCAACAATACCTTCAGCAATTATTTCACTCAATCTATATAATATTTTACCTGTAGACCCGTCTGTTCCTTGAAGACTGTAAGATAACCCAGACAGAACTTATTGATGTGGCTGGTGTGTCTCTTGTTGAAGAACAAAAGAACTTCTATGACTACTTACACTTCTCACCTATCAAGGTAAGCTTCTATTTATAATTTTGTTTGTAATCCAAATATGGGAAATGTTAGCTTTCCCAAATACAAAGTTCTCATTTAAAATTGCAATATAGATATTATTCAACGAAAGAGATTATTGTGCTTTGCAGTACTAACCATGTTCGACAATTACTAGTCTTCTACAAAGATTAACAAGGCCCACAATGGAGTAATGATCCAATATCAGATCTGGCCTCTCACACAGACTCTAAAATGTCGTTTTAAAAATAGACAATCACATTTACAAAATCTCAAAGCTACAAGATGATGTGTGATTAATTCAAAACAATTTGAATAAATAACGAGTTAATTTGGTAGAGTAATCTGAATACTAAATGGTTAATATTAATGCTTTGAAAATTTAAAAATAAACTAGGATTAGATATTCTATTTTTTGTTGCAAAAGTTAATGGTTTTAACTAAATATTATGAAAACAATTGTCAAATTTTCTTGTGAGTAACTATGAGTGATAGGTTAATATTTTGTTGAAAGAATTCATTCTCCCTCAAGAAAGTTAAGGTAGCACATTTATCCTAACCAGACAACATATGTATAAATTTGTGGTGACAAGTATCTAGTGAAAGTTTGCATTCAAATCAAATTCAGTCAGACGCTTGCTCACCAACTGATCTATAAGAAATGAAATTAATTAAGGACAAAAATTTATCAGATTTTTATCCAAATCAAACTCATTACTTAAAAAAATTACAAAATTAAATTAAAATTTAGTGATCAGTGGTTTGTCATTTATAAATCTCATAACCCATATCTATTCTATCAATATCTCTGTTATTTCAATATATTGTGTTGTTAGCCACTAGGATATAACCTTCCATTGGGTTTATATCCCAACAGGATATAAACTCAGTGGAAACAATTGCCCCAGTATGAAAACATGCTACTCATGCAAGTGTGATAACAAAAATTAATGTAAAAGAGTAAGGAAAAAAATTTTTTTTTTTTTTTTGCAGATTCATTTGAGTTTCTCTCTGCAAGGTGGTGGAGAAGATGGTCCAGCAGAAATTAAATCCAACATTCTCAATATTTTCCTCCAGAGTGTTGGTGTTGTACTAACTGATGTTCAGGATGTCGTTTTCAAGTAAGTCTGTTCATTTAATTCTCAAATATTGTTTTATCTTCCACTTAACTTAAAGTTGACTGTTTACTGAAGTTGAAAGTTAAAAAGATGACAAAAACATTTAAGATATTAATAGCTTGAATGGACACAAGTATGTGTCTCACATATTTTGTTCTTGAAGTGATCAATAGCAGTCTTTCCCAACAGGGTATAAACTCAAAATATGAAACAAATGTGTGTGTGTGTGTGTGTGTGTGTGCCTTATTTTTTATTTAGACACACACAAACATACATATTCTAATCTATGTAATAACTACAAAATTTTTTTTATAAACTTTTTACTGACCTCATGTAAATAAACTGCTACAATTTTATGTCAACAACAAAACTCTGATGACCACAGATAGAACACTAGATGAACAACAATTTAATCTATATTACATTTGCATATATGTGTAGTAGGAGCTGTGAGTTGCTCTTATGACTATGATTGGTTACTTCCTTGCCATAAGTCTACTCTAGAAGAACTGAGTGTTGTGATAAAGGTTGTTTTTTTTCCCCCCTTATAGGAAATAAATTGCTTTTGTTAATCTACACAACAAATTGCCATCTAGGTTTCTACCAAATTTCCTTTTGTTTTTATTGATTAAGGAAAATAAAAGGTTTTGAATCCAGAACTAGGAGTTAATCTACTTCATGTTTTACTTTTTCCAGACTTGGGTATTTTGAAAGAAATCACAGTTTTTATAACCAAAGTCAATTAATTGGTCAGATGAGTCAACACTATGCTGGACAGGTAAATGGCTTATTTTAATTAATTCTTAGTTTTATTTTAGTTTATAATTTGTTGTCAAGTTTCTATATTTTTATCTGAAAAATTTTGTAAAATAAATTGCTGATATTTAGTTAAAAAGAAAATTTGTTTGATAGTTTGCCCACAATTGATGATGGCTTAGGCAGATGCTAAACTGGCACAAGGGGTTTTTTTATAGTGAGAAAGAGGTGTACATACATCAGATTTACTCTCATTCTTTTACGCAAAATACGCAGTGTAACAAATTTTTTTTTGTCTTTGGTCAGTAAGTGTTATTTCCTATTTGCTTCTATCTAGAAATCAAAGTAAGTGACAACTATTCCCTTCAAACTTTGCTTTTGTGACCTGGACTTCAATGTTTTCAAATTGACCTATTTTCCATTACATTTCTGACATTCAGTGCTGAGTTGCTGAAGCAGAAATATCATTATAGCAAATATTCTACTCAATACCACAGATTTGCTTGTCAGTTACTTGATCTTAGCCATTTGAGCATGCCCCTTAGTGGCTGACTACATGTAAATCTCTAATTATGAGCAGGAGTAGTGGGGGAGCATCATCGCCATGTGTTGAGAGGGATTCTTTGGAGCTGGAATAAATGTAACCAAAGCAAAGTCTGAAGATAACATTAACCATTTTTCATACTTTCTAGGGATGAGCAAATAGGAAATAACAGTTGCTACCCAAGGATAAAAATCATATTAAACAGTATAATCAAGACATCTGAGCTTGTATGAGAATACAAGAGATTTCTGAAATAGCTAAAGGATTTCCAGGTTTTACAGTACCATCTAACTTGGTTGGCTATCCCAGCCATAAAACATCATTCTAGATATTTGCCCTGCATCATGACTTGTAGCCAAACATGACAGTATGTTGGTACCTTCACCACTTGTCCCTATTACCTGCTGCCACAAACTTTGAAGTTGTAGGTTACTTATTTCTTCGTTGACTAATTAGAATGAAATGAGAACATGCTACTAAATATACACACCCATATATAATGTGCATATGTACACATTATTTGATTATCATTGACTCACTTGAGTTCATCTGCCCTTTGATAGATCATCCTACAGGATGTCCACAATCACCTTCCTCACCAAGCAAGTGGGTTTGTCTGTTTATTTACCAACAACCTGACTATGCAATAGTCTGTACTGGGTTACATGTTAGCAGTATATTGGTTGATCATATTTGATTATATTAACCCAATGTATGACTGGTACTTATTTTATTGGTTCCAGAAAATGACAATGCAAACCCTAGTAAGATTTGAACTCAGAATGTTAAAGAATATAATTACCATATTTGATTGAATAAAAGATGCACAAGCATATTAGATGAAACGCACCCCAACTTCAGCTGCACATATTCAAGAGATAACTTTGGAGTGTATTAAAGCATGTAATATTTAAAGCAACTTCACACACAAGACTTGAAATGATTTTTTTTTAGACATTTTTAGGAAAAGAGTGTATTTTGTAAGCCGTCAGATGCAGTATATTGATGCAAAGCACTTGTTCACCACTCTATCGAATCTCAGTCTCTACCACACCATTGACTTATAATCAATTAATTAAAAAGAATAAATTAATAACAACTGAATAAATAGTTGAAATAACACATTTATTAGACATAAATCTGAATCCTATTGTAAACTTAACTCTGTACCTTCCTTCATTGGGATTTGCCATTAAGCTCACTTACTTACCTCAGTATATTTAACCCTTTAGCATTCAAACCAGCTATATCCAGCCCAAATATTCTACCTGTGTCATGTTCATACTGGCCAGATCCAGCCTCTCACACCTACCCGATAATGTCATTGTAAAAATAAACGATCACATCATTGAAATCTCAAAGCTGTGAGATAATGCTTGATTAATTCAAAACAATGTGAATAAATAAGCGTTACATTTGACAGAATAATCTGAATGCTAATGGGTTAAAGTTGATAGCAGTTGTTCTTTGTCACTGGTACTAACAAGTATTCAATCATAAATAATTATACGAAAAACAAGACCTGTTAATGCTTGAACTGACTTCAGGGCTATCTTTCTAGTTTTCTAAACTGTATAGTTCTAATATTAGATTTCACCAGTTTATCCTTTTCAGTTTGAGAAACAAATTTAAAAACATGGAATACCTTTAAAAAAAAAGAGTCATATTTTAAGAAATACATTTTGTTTTTTTTTTTGTTTTTAGGCAATTAAACAAATGTATGTGTTGGTACTCGGCTTAGATGTCTTAGGCAACCCATTTGGACTGTTACGAGGCCTAGGAGAAGGTTTAGAAGATCTCTTCTATGAGCCATATCAGGTAATATTGATTTATTTTTGTATTCATATATTGTGCATATATGCCTTTTCTTTTTTGTTTTATATATACATATATTTTTATATATCATTGTTTGTTTTCAGGGTGCCATTCAAGGACCAGAGGAATTCGCTGAAGGACTTGCTCTTGGAGTCCGCAGTTTATTTGGTCATGCTGTTGGTGAGATATCAAATATATTACTCTTCAAATTATTTTGACAGTACCAGAAGTACTAGGAAAAAGAATGTTCTGTTTATCAGATTTTTCAGAATCTATATAGTACAATGATCGATAAAGACTTTTCTATTCAGCCTTCAAAGCAGTGAAACAGATTTCAATCTGGCAGTTCAATTCTGCTTTAAAGTATTCATGTGATAACTGACCAGTTTCATAGTCTTCACATGATAAAAATTTTACATAATGGGATAATGGACCATCTGAGATTATTTAAAAGTATCTCCAAAGACAACTCACTGCTTGTCTAGCTTAAAGAAAACTAGTTGATGTTATCTGAGTATGATTTTACTAGAATCTAACCTATTATAATTCATAACCTCCTTTATTACTTGATTCAATGCATGATGCATTTTATTAACTCAGTATAATTTAATTAAGTCACCATTTTCGGTCAAGTCAAGTCAGTAATCTGATTTCATTTTATATATTCCAGCTAAGGTTCTTAGGAAAGACATGAACGTCACACAATTTCACTCCCTTCTGTAAATTTGTGATGTTTGTGTATAATTTAAAAATTATTATGTAATTGTAATATTGTCGATTTGGGGGTGGCAAACAATAGATCTTGAAGCTCTTGAAGTTATAAATAATAGCATATGAATATTGGGTTGAAAACCCTTCCAGATAGAAAAAGTCGAAAGATGACCATGGTAGAATGCCTGTTATACCTACAGGAGATGTGAGTTTGAGTCCCATAAGCAACCTTCAACTTTTTCAACTCAATATTTCATCATTATCATCATCATCACCATCATCATTTAATGTCTGTTTTCCATGCTGACATGAGTTAGATGGTTTGACTGGAGTTGATAAGCTGGAGAGCTGCACCAGGCTCCAGTATGTTTTGGCTTGGTTTCTACAGTTGGAAGCCCTTTCTCATGCCAACCACTCTACAGAGTATACTGAGTGTCTTTTACGTGTCACCAGCACAAGTGCACTTTACATGTCGCTGACATGGGTGCCTCTTTATATGTCACTAGCACGGGTGCATTTTACATGTCACCAGCACAGGCCCCTTTTATATGTCACTGGCACAGATGCATTTTATGTGTCACTAGCACAGGTGTCTTTTACTTGTCACCGGCACAGGTGCCTAGCTTTACATGCTTCAAGATCCACTGTTCCAAAACAGAATTATTTAGTGTTCTTTTGAAAATTAATAAATTTTTATGACATCAACAAAATGTCGATTTTTTTTTTTTTTTTTTTTTTTTTTTTTTTTTTTTTTTCAAATTAGAGATTGTTTTGATCTTTAGTCAGAGGTCAAACAATCTTTTCTGTTATTTTGCTTCTTAGAGGATATTTGTGTTCATCAATGCAATTCACACAAACAAACTGATTTTGTCTGTCTGTGGTGTAGGTGGTGCTGCGGGTGCTGTGTCAAGAATCACTGGAGCTATGGGAAAAGGTATTGCTGCCCTCACTTTAGATGATGAATATCAGAAGAAACGAAGAGAAGCTATGAATAAACGCCCTGCCAATGTCCGAGAAGGTTTTGCCCGTGGAGGAAAAGGACTTGTTATGGTAAGTCATCAAAGAAAATTTACCTCATCATTGACTTGGATCATCACCTTCATCACTGCTGTTATCATCATTACTACCACTGCCATCATCTACACCTATCTCTCCTCCTTGCACTCATCACTTTTGTTCACACCGCCGCTCTCTCTTTCTGCTGCTATGATCAGTTGGTGTTCACTCTGTGAATCGCCATGCAAGTGTTCATACACACCAACGTGGCCTGCTTTTTTCCTGCTGTCATTGGGGCAGCAGCTGTGCTTCTCTCCACTTCCTATCTACCATGCTGCCCTCAACTCAGATAAAACTACCCACCAAACTTAAGCATATTGCTAAGCAGAGGAAAACAAATCAATGAAGATTCCTTCTGTTTTCTTGTTGATTTGATAACAAACATGTATGTATGTAAAGCAAAACGCAAATACATCATCATCATCCTCACCATTTAATGTCTGTCCATTTTCCATGCTGGCATGGGTTTAAAAGTTTGAAAGACATTCACAGTTAGTATTATTAGGTTGATGCTCAAAGAAGGAATAAAAATTATAGAGTAAAAGTTATGTTTTAGACATGCTTCTTCATTGGATGATGGAAACACTGAAGAGAGAAAAACTAAAGGAGATTAAAAAAAAAAGAGAGCCAGGGGGAAAAAAACCAACATGGATTAGGTTCACTACATATATGTATATATATATATATATATATATATATATATATATATATATATATATAATCATATATAATGACCATAAGATTGTCCCAGATGGTTCCCCAGTGAAACTCAAGTCCAGGTCCAGGCTAGGTTGTTTGCAGAAGACCAGCAGTCACCCACACATACCAGTTTCGTCTCTCCATGCTGCCAATGTTGTCCAAGGGAAAGGCATAGGCTGACACACCCTGGCAACACATTTCTACAGCTGAGTGAACTGGAACAACATGAAATAAAGTGTCTTGCGCAAGAACACAACACACAGCCCAGTCCAGGAATCAAACTCACAACCTCGAGATTGGAAGCCCAATGCTCAAATCACTAAGCCATATATCTGCACACACACACACACACACACACACACATACTTTATTTATTAAGGCTGCAAAAGCATCATAAAA
>NC_068998.1:19387239-19390754 GCF_001194135.2 Octopus bimaculoides | reverse complement strand
TATATATATATATATATATCTCCATACACACACATTATGTATGTATGTTTGTCTATGAATGTATGCATGTATAATATATTTGTTGCTTTGATTTGCAGGGTGTAGTCGATGGTGTTACTGGTATTGTACGAAAACCCATTGAAGGTGCCCAAAAGGAAGGTGTTGAAGGTTTCTTCAAGGGTAAGTGTAGATGATTATTTTAGTCTCTCAATTATTGTTCTTCTCAATTTTCCAAATCCATTCCTCCTTCAAATAATTACACTCTGTATGTTTACCATTCATCTTATCACTCTTAGATCCTCTGCTAAACTAAACTCTAAAACTCCTTTTTTCCCATCTAGGCCCTGTACTAAATAGTCTTTCCACGCCTTCTTGCCTTCCTTCCTTCTTTCCTTCCTTCCTTCCTTCCTTTCATTGCTTCCTAGATCTGTATCTCCTTTGGAAAATAAATAAAAAACCCACCAACCTATATTTTGCCTCCAACCAAGTTCAAAGTCAATTATATCAACTTCACCAAGTTCCATCCAATCTTGGATGACTTTATGAGTGGGTATCACTATCTTCAAATTTTTTTATTGCTTAGTTAGAAGAGAGGCCTGGCTCTCTATTGGTTATGACAAGTGTTCTAGTTAATTCAGTCAATCAAGCAGCCTGCTCATTCATGTGGCTGAGCACTCCACAGACACACATATCCTTAATGTAGTTCTCAAGGAAAATCAGAGTGACACAGAACGTTACAAGGCCGGCCCTGTGAATTACAGGTACAACTCACTTTTGCCAGCTGAAAGGAATGGACCAACAAGAAATAAAGTGTCTTGCTCAAGGACACAATGCACTGCTAGGATTCAGACTCACAACCTTATGATCATGAGCCAAATACTCTAACCACTAAGGTATGCCCCTTCACTCCATAAAAGTGAGATCTGGCCTGAGAGCTTGCAACCCGTGAACTCTGCTAAAGGTACCTAGGGACATGGCAGCAGTGTTAAACAGAGTGATGAATTAAGTTTTCTAGCCAAGTAAACCATGGCAAATTTAAATTCAGAACACAGACAGCTGAAACCAATCCCACATCACATTATCATGTTTGATGCTCTGCTGATTCAGCCAATCCACCACTTTAGATGGTACTTTATTGATCAACCCTGGAAGAATGAAAGGCAAATTTCACACAGCAGGAATTAAACTCAGAATGCAAAGAGCTGGAATATATACTCACTTACACCTTCTGCCTATTCTCTGCTTAATTACCATAGGTGATGGCATAAATGATGCACTGCATTTTAGATGTACCCCAATTTCAGCAGCACATATTCAAAGGAAAAAGCTTTTAGTGCATTAAAGCCTGTAATATTTAAAGCAGTCAGCCGGTAACTAGTGAACATTGTCAGTGATCTTTTATTTGTTTCAGTCGTTAGACTGTGGCCATGCTGGGGCACCACCTTGAAGAATTCTTAGTCAAATGAATCAACCCCAGTATTTATTTTTTAAAGCCCACTACTTATTCTATCAGTCTCTTTTGCTGAACTGCTAAGTTACGGTGACATAAACACACCAATACTGGTTGTCAAGCAGTGGTTGAGGACAAACACAGACACAATGGCACATAGATATATGGAAATATACAACAAGCTTTTTTAAGGTTCTGTCCACCAAATCCACTCAAAAGGCTTTGGTCGACCTGAAGCTAGAGTAGAAGACACTTGCCCTAAGTGCCATACAGTGGGACTGAACCCACAATCATGTGATCGGGAAGCAAACTTCTTACCATACAGCCATACCTGTGCTATCATAATTTCTTTTGCAGTACAAGTAATAATAATGTTTAAATAAATAGTATTATTACAGAGTCAGGCTAGGTAGAAGAGACTGTTTGGATTAAAATTAGTCTATAGTAGTGTCAGAGACAAAATTAATTTACGGGAGACCCAACTTTGCACATAGGACTCGGGGTGATTTATTTGAGTCAATTCTTTTGGCAAAAAGTGTGTTTTACATTCCATCAAATATGGTAATAATACAAAAATGTTGATTCACAGGTGATTGCATTTTGAGTACCAACCTATTAGTGAAACAGTCAATGGTCTCTATTGCATCATTAGTATTTTTGACTCACAGAAACATTCTTAACATTTAATATCTCAGTCCATTTAATATCTCAGTCCATTTAATTATAAATAAGTATGTACCATGGAAAGGTACAGTTCATTAATATTAATGTAAGTCTGTTGTGTTTAATAAGTTTGCAGTGAAGAATTCATATACTCTCCTAGGATAGGGTATCTTTCTTTGAATTACAGCATGAAGACTTCTTGGGCAGTCCCCCCAATAATCCAGTGATCTGTGGAATATTTCCAACTTTCTTGACTTTTATTGTGAAATCTTTTAACACATTATTTATGAGCAAACAATGCTATTCTGTTTAATCTGTTTTCTTTTATTTTAAACAAAACCTAGGTATTGGTAAAGGTTTAGTTGGTGCCGTAACACGCCCGACAAGTGGAGTGATTGACTTTGCTAGTAGCTCCCTTGACAGTATACGCAGGTTTGTATTAATAGTTCTGTTGTGTCTACTATTAGGAAATTGTCATTTTGTTGAGGTGTTTTAGCATTTATTTATGTGACAAGTTTCATCTTGCTTGTTAAATTGGATGTTGTGATTAAAAACTAAAACATGAAGATAATTTGTTCGAAAGAGTAAAATTTATCAGCAAAAATAAACTGAAACAAGTAGAACTGTGTTTTGTCATCAGTACAATAGAATAACTGTAACATAATGACTCTTTGGTCACTGGTCTAGCACCTTAGTCATGTAACAAATGTATAACAAGTTGTAATATAGTTGTTATCATAGTTGTTTCTTAACTGTTCCTAGGCTGGTTTTATTGTTTCCATTTTTTTGCTTTTTGTATAGAATTGCTGAAATGTCAGATGAGATCCGCCGTTTGCGCCCACCACGTCGATTCCATAATGACTTGATAATCCGGCCATACAATCATCAAGAAGCTGAAGGCTATGCAATTTTACAAGTAATGCTACTTAATATTTGAATCAATTCACTAAGAGAGAGACAGCTCTTTAAAATGTCAACAGATGAAGGGCTTTATTTGATAAGCTCAATAATAGGAACATCAGTGTTGCTTAGGAAACTAATATATCATGTTTCATAATATTTAGGGGTTTGTTTTATCTAGAACAGGGGTTCTCAACCATTTTTTACCTATGGACTCCTTTGATTACTATTTTATTCTGGTGGACCCCCATAGCCATTCAATGTTTAAAAGCTAGTTTTATTAAAACTTCTTTCGAAATTCCTATTTTGTTTTGCACACATTAACTTCTATAGGTTGAACCATATAAAATGTTAAAGAAAGAAACTTAGCAAAATTTTTCAGGGGCCCTTAAAATACTAGTGTGGATCCCCAGTTTACTATTTTGTTGTGTGGATCCCCAAAAATCTTATTTGGACCCTGGCTGAGAACCATTGCTCTAGAACATGTTGCTCAAGTAACACT
>NC_068998.1:19366563-19386948 GCF_001194135.2 Octopus bimaculoides | reverse complement strand
CTCTCTCTCTCTCTCTCTCTCTCTCTCTCTCTCTCTCTCTCTCTCTCTCTCCGCTCCCCAATTTACAGGCATGTTGCAGCCTCTTTGCAATATAACCTCTGAATGGGGATCTTTACATGTTTATTTGGTGGGTCCAGTTTATTTTAATCTAATCCCTTTTTGATGAAATTTTCTTCTAATTTCAGGAAACTGAGAAAGGAATTTATGCTGCCACTGATGAATATATTGCTCATGCTGTTGTAACTAAAGATGGAAAAAATGTTCTTTTAGTGACAGATAAGTAAGTTCAAAAAAATTGTAATGTTTTGTTTTTAATTTTTTTAGGTTGGCTTACATCAGTAGGTTACATTCAACCTTGTAGTGTGCAACCAATTGAGGCACTTGGTGTTAAATTGATATTTTTTCTTTCTTTCTTTCTTCCTTCTTCTTTTTCCTTCTTTCTTTTCTCATGTTTGTGCTTTCTTCTTTTTGGATTTGTATTTTAATGTGGTTTTCTTTATTATATATGTAATAAAATAAAAAATAGTTTTTAACGTAGCCAATTAAATGCTATTGTCAATACTATTAAGAAAATCAATAAACTTCAACAGACACTGTCTGCTATCAAAAGTACTGGTTAACTGCTATTCACACTGCATTGCCTAGAAGTCCAATGAATATTAGCAAATATTTTCTCACATATCCTCATGCATATTATAGCAAATATTCTGCTCAGTACCTCAGATTTGCTTTTCAGTTGCTTGACCATAACCACTTGAGCATGTCCATTAGTAGCTGACAATATTGGAAGTAGTGGGGGAGCATCATAGCTATGTGTTGAGAGGGAAAGTTTGAAGGAAATATTAGCCATTTTTCACATTTTTTAGGGATAAGCAAATAGGAAATAACAGTTGCTACCCAAAAACAAAAATTATGTTACACAGTTGTATCTGTAGCATTTGTGTGTGTGTGGGAGGGGGGATTAATATTTAGTATATTTCACCGATTAGAAGTTAGTTTAAACAATTTACAATCTGCAGTGAACAAAAATAAGTTCCCTGAGATCCGCAGTCTATTTTGATTCACTTTTCAAGCTAGTCCACTTAAACTATAGATACCCTTTAGACAAACATAAACTACACAATTCCCCATTTTACTACCCATTGTTTGTATCATATTCATGATTGACCAAAAATTTCAGACTTGACCTCTGCTGAATTCCCAATATAGTTAGGAATTGGCAAACCCCTTGTTAAAATTTGGTCAATCAGAATAAAGATAAGTCGTCAATGCTAAATGAAGCTGTTTACAAATGTTTGCTCATAGACAGTGCTATTTTAGGTGTTGTTTTGAATATTTTTCTTGTTTTATAATTTTGTGACCATTGAAAGAAATGAAGATAGTATGTTCTGCTGGATGTGTAATGTCAGTGTGCATACACAACAGAGTGTAAGTGCCCTGAGAGAAAAGTTGGACATAAGAAGCATCAGATGTGGCGTGCAAGAGAGACAACTGCACTGGTATGGTTATATGATGCGTATGGATGAGGATTGCTGTGTGAAGAAGTGTAACCTAACAGTGGAGGGAACCCGTGGAAGAGGTAGACCCAGGAAGACATAGGTGCTGAAGCATGACCTTCAAATGTTGGACCTTACAGAGGCAATGACAAGCAACTGAGACCATTGGAGATATGTTGTGCCTGAGAAGACCCAGCAAGTCAAATGAAATTGTAGTCGTGGCCAATGCCATTGTTGCATAACTGGCCCATTTAAAAAAGCACCCTTCAGTTGTTGGGCAATTTGCCATGCTTGTGTAGACCTGTTAAACCGAGTGAAATTGTAGTCATGGCTGATGATAGTGCTGCCTGACTGGCACCTGTGCTGGTGGTATATAAAAAGCACCATTCAAGCGTAACCGATGCCAGTGTCACCTGACTGGCACCTATGCCAGTAGCACGTAAAAAACACCATTCGAGCCTGGCCAATGCCAATGCCGCTTGACTGGCACCCATGACAGTGACACATAATAAGCACCATTCAAGTGTGACTGATGCCAGTGCCACCTGACTGGCTCCTGTACCAGTGGCATGTAAAAGCATCCACTACACTCTTGGAGTGGTTGACGTTAGGAAGGGCATCCAGCTGTAGAAACCTTGCGAAATTAGATTGGAGCCTGGTGCAGCCTCCCGGCTTACCAGTTCTCAGTCAAACCGTCCAATCCATGCCAGTATAGAAAGCAGACGATGTTGAAGCTCACTGCACTCAAATATTTCCAGAAAAAAAATAAATTACAAAATCATGGGTTATTTGTACCTGATGTGCTATTTCAACTTTTAGAAGATTCTGTTGAAGACAAGGTTTCAAGCATACTGTGATAAAAAGGAAGAGCTATGGTTCTTTGGTATTGAATTCACAGACTGCCAATTCCAAATATCACCATTTTCTGAGAGGTGTGTGTATTCTGGGTATGGAGCTCAGATCCAGACACTAGTTTTCTCCCTGCACTCAGTGGTGATAGAGTTAAACTATTTTTTTTTTTGTTAAAGTTGTTTCAACAGATATTCTATAGAAACTATAGCCAGCACTGATTTTTGCTATATTTCATATCGAGATGTCAGATATAAACAAGCAATGAGATCAGAAACAAAAGTGGGTAATTAGTGTATATACCATATTTCAGGGATTGTTGCCCCTTCATCAGCACTCGTCTAACCCACTCTTACCTCTGAACACATTGCTTATATAGTGGTGTTGTTAGATATACCAATTTACATATTAGACACATTCCTGGAACTGGTTTGTAAACATCAAAGATTTGTAGGTACATGGTACTTCGTTATGCAAACACAATATACTTTGAAGTGTACTAAATGTTTTTACAAGTCAGTACTACATTCTATTGTGTCAGCATGTTTTGACTTATCACAAAAATGGACCATTTATTTATGATTGATAAAAATAATTTTCAGTTGTATTTTGTCTTTGTTTTTTAATTAATATTTTCTACAACAACTCAATCATTATTTATTTCAGACGTCTCATATTTGCTAACCGTGGTGAAATCTTTGGCCACTGGGACTGTGAGTGGACACACCTTTATAGTGAACTTAGAGAGACTCCAAAATCTCATACAAAAGGAATAGAGATCATCCTGAAAGTAAGTACATTTCTGTATTTTTATTTCTTTTCTCTCCTCTACACTTATCAATAAAATTTTGGTTTCAAATTTTTGGCACAAGGCCAGTGATTTGGGGAGAGAGGGTAAGTTAATAACATCAACCCCACTGTTCAAATCGTACTTATTTTATCAACCATGAAAGTATAAAAAGCAAAGCCAACCTCAGCAGAATTTGAACTCAGTTTGAACAAGTTTGTTTCCCAACCACATGGTTCTGGGTTTGATGTCACCATGTGGCACATTGGGCAAGTGTTTTCTACTATAGCCCTAGGCCGACCAAAGCCTTGTGAATGGATTTGGTAGATGGAAAACTGAAAGAAGCTTACTGTGTATGAATATATATGTGTGTGTGTGTGTTCTTATGGAAGATTAAAACTGAAAAATACCATTACATAAGCAGTGTTCTTCATTTCCAATCTTCCATGAAAACACACAGAAATATTACCTGGACTGGCAACTGGAAAGGCATTTGGCTATGGAAATTCTGCCTCAATAAACTTCATTTGACCCATGCCTGCATGGAAAAGTAAATGTTAAAATGATGGTGATGACGATAATGATATATTGACTTACCAACTTGTTTGTATGAATTCATTTTCAATATAATAGATTAAAGTTGATCGTTAAATAGAGCATAAATCAATTAATCGAATATTTATGCTTTATCTGCCATAATTATTTTATCTAGAGAATGTTAACTTTATTTGCAGGAGAAGGAGAAAAAGAAATTCTTTGGCAGCAATCTGCCGAAAAAGGTTGTGATGATACAAGATCAAAAAGTGAAAGAGGTAAGTGTGTGTGTGTGTGTTGTTAGTAGTATGAGTTCTAGACAAAAATTTCCTCCAGTGTACACCATCTATAGTGTTAAGTCCCTACTTGTGGATCACATGATGCTTAGCAACAATGGTTTTGTCACTAAAATAGGATAATTTTAGGAAGCTCATATCAGATTTGGAAGTACAGACCTTGTTATGAAATTTACTGACTTCAGCATTGTTCAAATGCAGTCATTTGGTAAAAGATGAAGGATGGCCATTGTTTATTAAGAACTTGTGGAACCACTTTGTGTTGGTAGCTTTGTCAGCATTATGGGGTGTGCCCTATCTAATTGCCCCATCAACAACTTCAAAATGTGCTTGGTATATGAGGTTGCCTGCAGCAAATGTGATGCATCCTACATTGGGAGCACCACCAGAAAACTGCACATTTGCATCAAGAACATATGCACAAAAACACTTCAAACCACAAACCCCTACAGAAGTGCCAGACCTAGGATTTCACAGTATCTATCAGGGATGTTCACAGACAATTTTAGAAACATCAAGGCCATCCTTATTAAAAAGCTGAGACCAGGTTTAAAAACAGAAAAGAGCTACATGAAGCAGATTGGTTGTTATAACAACACCAATCTACTTGTCACCATCTTCCTCTCCTACATATTTGGGCAATGATCTATTCCATCATTCATTTCTCCATGTGTCCTGAGGAAGAGGTCATAATCCCAAAATATAAGGTAAAACTGTTGTCCTATTTTCACTTTTTCACTTTTGTTATTTGCTTATTAGAAGTAATATTACATAATGATTCACCCTAACTATTCTATTTTAATGTATACATATATTGCAACCATGCCAGAGCATCACTTTCCATAAAGATGAAATAGTATAATAATAGGCAATATGATGTTTTTGATGTTCAGACCCTGATCAGCCTTGGACTAGAAGGCTTATCAAAGACGCTCCATTCTGTCCCAGTACATCTAAAAATACAATATCTTAATGTGTCTTTCACTGTTGCTATCATCTAGTCACAAGTTCGTAGTGATCCCATTAATTTTGGGGTCACACATGTTTATAATGGACCCATTAATTTTATAATTGTTAATGCTGCTATCTTTTAAACTCCAGATATATTCATACAGTGAAGTAGGGAGGCATCTAAGTGTCTGAATGTATACATAGCTTTTGAGTGTCATTTTTTTTTAAGAGATTTGAAATGGTAAATATGAGGGCTATGGAAATTACATGAGGAAGAAGAGTTTTGTGAGTTCATATTAAAAAGATTTCTTGTTTATAACTGGCTCTTGAAGTGGTGAATATTTTTATTCAGCTGTAACCCACCCTAATGTTTTGTTTTGTTATTAAATATATTGATGTTTATGATCTATGAAATTTAGAAGAATTAGAAACAGCCTTCTCTCACAAACAGGAATGGCACAGTATACCTATGTCGCCATAAGCAGGCTCAGATACTATCTTGGCCCTGCTACACTTTACCCAATGGAACATCAAGAATGTGATAGATAAAGGGAGAGAGGGTTGCATCATACTCTGCTGGTACTTTATCAACCCTGAAAAGATGAAAGGCAAAGTTGATTTCAGTTAGATTTGAACTCAGAGAGCCAGAATATTACAACACATGATATCCAATGTTCTAATGACTCTGCTAATCAGTAACTTTTGAAGTGAGTGTGTATATATATGCATGCACGTGTATATAGATGGGTGTGCTTGTGTGTAATATATAAATATCCATACACACTCACACATACACAGATTATTTGCTTACATCTTACAACTGGAGTTATCAATATACACTTGTAATGGAAGTGTTTACAATTAATAAATTTATCTGTGTGGTAACTAGAAATTTTAATCTACACCAGAGTTTCATACAACTTGTACTGAGACAAACTGCATTCATCTCTTCCATTGCTAAACTTAACAACTTGTCTTGCATATAGATAATGTTTGAGGTCCAAATAAATCATCATTTCAAAAATATGTTATGTTTTCATGTCTTTAGTGTCATCTGGTCAGGCAACTTGCCTAGACCAATGCAACTCCTCTATGCAAACGTCCTGATCAAGCAATGTGGCATGAACATCTGGTTTGGGTTTTAGTCATACTGGTCTTTCACTTGCTAAAATATCTCATCTGCACATGCCACAACTGTAGATGATAGTAGTTCACTAACTGAACTGGTTGATCCTAACCATTCATGGTTTGTTATCTGTTCATCTGCTCAGCATTTAGTGATATTCGCCATTGATTCCTTAAGATTCATTTGCCAAAATAGTTCACATCCATCATGCTGCATCCCATCATTTCAATAAACCCTGACTTGGGTAGTTACGTGCTATTTAACCCATAGCTGGAATCCTGACAGGTTCTACTACTCTGGGTCAGAGTAGACCTGGAAACAATAGTGGCTAAGAGGTGGTCCCATACTTCTCAAAACTCTGGAATTCTTGAGCCAGGGGCCCCACTACCAGATGCAGTTTAAAATCGTATCCATTTACTTCTAAAGCATGCAAACAAGTTAATAAAGAAATGAATGGTTTTTTTTTTTTTTTACTATTTGTGATCCACTTTCAGGATATGGCGAATACATTGTCATTTTCAAGAATGTGATATGCTTTCATGTCTTTCGTATCATGTGTAAAACATACATAAGCAAGAGAGATAGCAATTGCTTGCATGTTTTAAGCAAGATTAAAATGTGCAGTTGCCATGTGTGTGTGAGTGAGCTTGTGAGAAATCAGAAGTAAACTGACTAAATAAATTATCAATTTTTTTACTTTAATATTTATAAGAAAATTGCCTTTATTGACCAATCGTTTTAATCCTTTTTATTTCTTCTTTTATGCTGACCAGTTGTTGTAGCCTAACATATGTGACTTTCATTATCTCCTTTTAATTGCAGTGGATTCTCACCAAGATCACTGAAGCCATGGCCCGTGCTTAAAGTACTTACCATGGATACACAGTCGAAAAGTTAGTCATATATAAGTCTATCCCTAAAGAGATTTTGAAATGAAGTCTCTAATTGCTGCCTCTGCTGCTGTTTCTTCCAACAGGTCTTTCCTGTTGCTTGCCTTTTGTTAAAGAAAAAAATATACAGATCTTTGCTCTCCTCATGCTCATGAAACTGAAAGGAAATGTTCCAGAAATTGCTGCTACTTAATGCTCATGCAAAATTAACTGAGATTGCTCTTGCTCAAATAAATCTACATGTCTGTGTGTCACTTGTCAATATCTTTGCTGATGAAAAGGAAGAGAAATCTGTTTATCTATCTTCTTTTTCAGTTTTGGAAAAGATAGTTGTTTATTTTACAAGTAAATATTGTGATTTGTGTAAATAGTTATTTCACTATTAAATAAATTTTTTTAAAATAGCAAAAAATAAAATCAGCCATTCAATTTAATTGCTTTAATTTTTAAATAAAATACTTACAAATTATATATATATATATATATATATATATATATTCTTATAATAGTAACAAATATATTTGAAATGTTCCATATATGCTTCAGTAGAATATATAGTCAGTCTATCATACATATATATAGTGCAGCTATGTTGGGGAGATACTATGTATAACATACATACTTAGTAGATATGTAAAACACTTCTTTTTAATTGTTTACTCAAAAGAAAATAGAAAAGATTCAGCTTTCAAATTATCTACTACACAATGCTTTGTCTTCATTATATCAATGCGCAAACCAATCACCGAGATGCAAAGTACAATTCTAGATACACCCAGCAAAATGCTGCACTACAGCCTAAGAGATATATATATGAACACATGCAAGCAAGCACATATATTTTATTTTCAACTTAATTCAGTGCCTTTTTTTTAGCTTTCAAAAGAAAAAGAAGAAGAAAAAAAACAAGAAAAAAAGAGAAAGTGCCTAGCTGCGTGTGTTGTGCTGAAAGACATAAACGATGGAACTATTAGTTTATGCCAAATGTAAACCTCTACATATTCAGCCAATGTCACCAGCTTCTATATGTTTAGTTACTGTTCTATAGTTTCTGCTAAACACTTTGCAATACTTATAGGGTATAATTCATCAACACAGTACCATTTTATTTTGGTGAGATAGCTGGGGAATGTGATACTATTTAATGTACAGCTGCTATTGCTATGTTATAAACTTTTAGTTTATTATTGTTGTTGCCTGTTACTATACAGGAGTATAACTATTCTGTGAAACAAAATGTATGTTATAACTCTTAAAAGTCATTTCCAACTACTTTCCTTAGTCACTGCCATGCCATGTATATAGTTTTTAGTTACATCAACGAACTAGGAAAAGCTTGTAATATCTTGATTTATTTAAAGCTTCTTTCTTATTGCTCTCCCATTCATCACTAGACAAAACATTTGCATATAGGTTCAGCTATTCTTAGCAACCACTGTAATTAAAAGAATGAAAGAAATAGTAATAAACTATACAAATTTATTGCTTTCATATTTTCTTAATAACACAAACTAATCCTCAAGAAATATTTTAATGACAGCACGTTAGATATTATGAGGTGTATATTCCTGTCACTATCATTCACACACACACACTTTCCACAGAGTATTTATCGTAATTTCACAATCTGTAACCAGCTTTGGTTCAAATTTGCCAATGTTTTACTTTCATGGCTCCTAATAATCCCTCAAAATATATTGCATTCTTTCTGTTTATTACTAATCTTTCAACTGTGAAGTTATTATGTTTGTTTGGAAATGTGTCCTGTGTGTCTGTGTATATGTATCCTATGTGTATGTGTTGTTTTAATTCCATGACTGTCTCCCTGCTCTACATCTCACCTGGCTGTTGTACTGGCTGAATAAACCCAGTTATTTTGTTTTATTTTTGATGGCTTCATATTACAATCCCACCATGTACCAAACAATCATTTCACTGGAAATTGGTTCTTATCTCTGTGTTCTATGTTACCTATTAAACTAGTGGCTGCTTTATAATTCCAACTTTTAAAGATTGAAACTTGTACTCGGTTTCATGGAAAGATGAAATAAATTACATATCTTGTTTATGATCTCCACTCTAGTGAATAGATTGACAGTAACAATTGTTTAAAATGATTTATTCCGCCCAACTTCTGCTTAATTTGATTTCCTTTTGCCTACTTCAAACATTTCATTCAAACATTGAAAATATATATAGGGAAGTTTCTATCAGTAACTGATAAATTTTTCATGCATTTTTGTTTCTTTTGTAAGAAGTTAGTTTGTTGGTAAAAGACAGAAATTGAAGTAGGGATATATTAATTTATCTTTCGTCTTCTTACCTGTTTAACATTACAATTTTAAGTTAACTTTGCTGACAATCTGTGAAGCTAATGTTATGAGCTGGATTATAGAAAAACAAACTAATTTTGGAACTTTTTCATATCTTACAGTTAAGCTGTTTTAGTCAATACAAAAATTATAAATGGTATTAAGTTGGTCCTCATCACTTGATATGAATAAGAAAATCCTGTCTTTATAACAAATGGAGTTAAAGACATAATATTCTATTAGAAATAAGTTTAAGAGTGGCTGCTCTCTTCACAACCAAGAATATTCAGATATAGTTCAATTTATATAACATTAAATTTAGAGATTACATATTAAATTCAACACTCAGTCATAATATCTAAGTTTCTTGATTAAATCAAAAGAGAATTTTCTTCATATCAGTAATTTTTACTTGGTTTTTCACTTTTTCACACCAAAGAAAAAAGTAAAATTCAGGGCAATTTGTTATTCTGTTTTAAGTATAACTAAATGACAGCGTTTTATTATTTACTATCTTCTCAAATTAAATCAACCCCTTTCTTTTTAATGCTGTAGCAAAAATTGTTTTCCTTTTGCTCCTTGTTAATGGAATCCTGTGGTATGGATCTTATCTAGAAACTGCTGAAACATGTCTAGAAACATTAATTCCAACCATTAATCTCCATTAGCACACTTTCTTATACTGACTACAAAAATAAAACAAGTCAATCAGATAGGACCCAGACTAATAAAGTAACTCTGTTATGAAAATGTTCAAAAATACTGGCACTTTTCAAAGAAACTAAAGTTTGAATATCTCTTGTAGTAACTACTGTAGAGTCTTTATTACAAGAAATAATTCAACAAAGGAGCAAGCTAGACTTTATTTTTGACTGCTTCCTTATTTATAGATGCAATATAAAATGGTTCATTATATGGAATCTATGGACATGGAACTGTTGAAATTTTAGGGTTTTGTTTCTGATTTTTTTTTTCTTCTGTTTGTCTCTTTTTTTTATTAGTTCATTTCATAGTAATAACTGTATCAATTTGTAAACCTTTCAAAATTTTGGCGGGAAAAATTGTCATATTTCTATGAAAAAAGAAATTTTGCCAGTGAAGAAGTCAAAGCTACTGACTTTTGTAAAGTATTTTATGTTGTTTCATAAACAATAAAGATCATTGTTTATAGCCAAAAATGTTGGTTTTTGTGTCATTTTTTTTTTCTTTGTTCATATACACAAAGGCATGACTCATTGCTTTTAAAGAAGCATATAATCAACACTTGATTTCATATTCTTTTACTGTAAGAAAGAAACCTTGCATAATGAGCAATATCTCTGCTAAGTTTCAAGCAAATGACTAAAATGATAACCAAAATAATTATTGATGTATATTTTCTACAGTTGGATGTCCTTCCTGTCACCAATTCTCACCTGTTTCCATGTCAGATAATATTTCTCCATAGCCAGACCCAGACAGGTTTTCACAGAGTATTGGAAACAAAGGAACCCACTTGTATGACAGTGACACATATTTTCAACTATCATGTAATGTCAAGATAAGGAAACACTAACACACACAGGCACACACACAAGTATGACCTCAAGACCCTGAGACTTACGGAGGAGATGACTACGGACCTAGATATCTGTCCTTGCTGCCGTCAAGAAGACCTGTCTACCATAGCAGAATTGATACCGGTGTTGGTGCTACATAAAAAGCATCCAGCATACTATACAAAGTGGTTGGTGTTAGGAAGGGCATCCAGCCATAGAAACCATGCCAGAACAGACAATATGGAGCTTGGTGCAGCCCCTGACGTATCAGCTCTAGACTGTCCAACCCATGCCAGCATGAGAAACGGACGTTAGATGATGATGATGATGATGATATATACATGTGGGGAAAGTGTGTGTGTGTATATATATATATATATATATATACACAACAGATTATTGGTGTAAGTTTGACTAGTTCTAAAGTTTGGACTGATTACTTGATAATAAAACTGATTTCCTCAGTCTCACCAATAAGCAAGAGCAATGCTGTTTAGTCTGTTTTAATCATTTATGTTAACAGTTACACATTCAAAGTAATAATTCTTACACAGGCACAAGGGGAGAAATTTTTTGTGAAGGAACTGTTGATTATCTCAACTGCAGTATTTGACTGGCGTTTTGTCTTATCAACACAAGAATGATGATATTTGAACTCGAAGAATCTGCTTCACTCTTGGATTGATCTAATCGACTGGCCCCCTCCCCAAAAATTTCGGGCCTTGTGCCTAGAGTAGAAAAGATATTCTTGTTCTGCCTCCCATCCTTTTCTCCTTAATGATCTCCTCATAGCTCATATACCTTTCCCCACTTTCCTTATACCTTCCTTCCTTTCTTTGTCTCCCTACTTTCCTCTTTCTCTTTAGCATAGTAATTTTTTCTCTCACAATGCACACATACACCTCTACAAACTGTCTATATATCCTCCACTCCCTCCCCCCCTCTCTCTCTCTCTCTTCACTCACAAACACACAAATGCATGGAAGATCGTTTCCACATTTAGCTGACACAAGATGTAAATTTCATATCGCAGGCCAATCTAAGGGACATAACTCTGAAACAACTTTATCCAACATAACACATTTCACTGAGTTTTTTTTCTTTTTTCGATTCTCTCTGATTTTTACTGCAGCTAAAGAATGGAACTTGTCGACCAGATATTTTCTTGTGAACTGCCAGTAGAAAAGAGCCCAAGCTTTATATTTACAACTGACTATGTCTGATGAGTATTTGATTAGTCTTCCCTTATTTTACTCGTCTCAATCATTGGACTGCGGTTAGGCTGGGCACTGTTTTCAATGGCTTTTAATTGAACAAATCGACCACAGTACTTAATTTTTGAAGTTTGGTACTTATTTTCTCGGCCTCTTTTTCCCAAAATGCAAAGATCGGGAACACACACTCACACATATAGGCGTAGTTATGTGGCAAGAAGTTTACTTCCAAACTATATGATCTTAGGTTCAGTCCCATTGCGTGGCATTTTGGGCAAGTGTCTTCTCCTAAAGTGCTGGTCTGAGCAAAGCTTTGTGAGTGGATCGGAAACTGAACGAAGTTCATCGTGCATGTGTCTGTATATCTGTGTGTGTTTGTGTTTGTCCGCCATCACCGCTCGCCAACCAGTGTGTTTCTTTACATGCCCATAAGTAGCTGTTCGGCAAGAGAGACCGATAGAATTAGGCTTTAAAAGGGTTTTTTAAAAGTACTGGAATCGATTCATTCGACTTAAACCCTTCAAGGCGTTACCCCAGTATGATTGCAATCTAATAATCGAAAAGTAAAAAATACACACTCACGGATATTCACATCTAACTAAATTCGCTCACAAGACAATTGGTCTGTCCACACGTCTAAGAGGTCGTGCTGTGAGGCTGAACCCGAAACAATGAGATTGCAAAGAGAGTTTAACTACAGTCACGTCAGCGGCTTACTGAAACTAATTTGAAGAGATATTGCTTTAAAAACTCCAAAATATGATTATTTTATAATCAGGTTATATAATTTTAAAAACTTTTGGGCAGGGTTTCGTATCAGGATGCCCACATAAGTTGGTTTTTTACAATTTCTTTTTCACCAAGGCTTTGGAAACGAGTGGGGAGAGCACCTTTTTATGACAATTTTTTTTTTTTTTTTATCTATAACTCTTTTTTCATTTCACCACCACCATCCGGACCGATTTTGGCCCAATTTTTTTTTGCACAACGCACTGATCCGAAATCCCGCCAATATTTTTTTCCTTTCGTGTGTGTATAAACTTTTTTTTTTTTGTATAAACATTTTTTAGAAAATTAATGTTTATATCCAAAGCTACTGCTTGCATTTTTAGTTTGGTTTCTTACTTCCACCTCTACTGAACAAAAGAAAAAATACATTTGGAGGAGCACATAACTCTTGAATTGACACATCACATTTCCCTACCCTTATAAACCTAATAACATTGGTACCTAGTCAAATGAAATCAAGTTGGTCGAGCACAAAATGATAGATCCTGAAGATAAGTTCCCATTGATCGAAGTCGGAGTCCTGGTTATTATTTCCAGTTGCAACTATCTCATGGTATTCTCCATTATCATTACCTTTCGGAAAACATGAACATTACAATATCTAATTCCTCATTACAACCTATAAATAGACAATCTTGTGCCTAGTCAAAAAGAAAAGCAAGTGTGCTTGTGTGGTTAAGAAGCCCATTTTGCAACCATATGGTTTCAGGTTCAGTCCCACTGTGCAGCACTTTGAGCAAGTGTTTACTATAAACCCCGACCAACCAATACCTTGTGCATGAATTTGGTAGGTAAAACCTGTGTGGAAGCCTGTCATGTGTTTGTGATTGTTTGTCCCCCACCCAGCCACTGCTCAACAACTTGTGTTGGTTTATTTAGCAGTTCAGCAATAAAGACCAATAAAATTAGTACCCGACTTAAAAAATATGTGTTGAGCTCAATCTGTTTGGTTAAAACCATTCAAGGAGGTACCCCAGTATGGATACTGTCCAATGATTGAAACAAGAAAATGATAAGAGAAATATAATTGATGTAAATTGTAGAAAACTGAACAAGAAATATATTTCATGACATTTTGCAGGCGTTGTATTTCATGATATTTTGTGGGCGTTGTGAGTGTTTATTGAGCGAAAACACCTAAAGCTCCACGAGGCTCCGGCAGGGGATGGTGGCGTACCCTGCTGTACTCTTTCACCATAACTTTCTGTCACTCTTACTTCCTGTTTCTGTTGTGCCTGTAATTCAAAGGGTCAGCCTTGTCACACTGAATATCCCCGAGAACTACGTTAAGGGCACACGTGTCTGTGGAGTGCTCAGCCACTTGCACGTTAATTTCACGAGCAGGCTGTTCCGTTGATTGGATCAACTGGAACCCTCGGCGTCGTAAGTGACGGAGTGCCAACAACAACATACGCAGTTCAAATCAAACCAAGGTTTGATTCAGTCCTCAAGGATTGAGGAGTGAATTAAATGATAACTTATATCCAAGAAATATTTTTAATTAACCCTTTAACATTTAAACCAGGTATATCAGGCCTAAATATTCTACCTGTTTAATTTCAAACTGACCAGATTCAGTTTTTGACCTCTACTCACTACAATGTCATTCTAAGAATAAAACAACCACATCATCAAAATCTCGAAGCCACAAGGTAATGCATGATTAATTCAAAACAATGTGCATATATAAGCATTATATATCATGAAGGTGAACAAATCAAAAAGTTGTATTTAATCTTGTTCAATTGTTTGCCATATTGATTTATAGGAAAGTTGGTTATACATCATTAGATGTATACCTGACTTTCCTAAATAAAATTAAAGAATATAACGGAACGCTGAACTCCAGACTATCAACTTAAACAACACTTTATTTAGGTGGTAAATATATACATCTTTAGCTCTTGTTGTTACAGCTTCTGTTGTGTGTGAACATAGTTGTTGGGACGTGGGTATGTAGTTGCAAGCGAGCTGTCGAGTGTAAGTCCGAAAGATGTAGAGAGACAGCTTAACACGTCCATGATCATGGTCAGCCGACCGTAAAAGAGATAGAATTAAGCGGGAACGCTTGCTTGTTTAATTCCACGCATGCGTGAGACCACGCATGCGCACGGCGTTACTACAGATTCTACTTAAGTTACTATTCTTCATCGTTTAATGTCCATTTTCCCTTGCTTGCAAGAATCAAATGGAATTTTGTTGAGGCAGATTTTCTATGGACAGTTGCCCTTCCTGTCACCAACCCTCACCTGCTTCCAAGTAAAATAATATTTCCCCCATGGCCAGACATGATTTCACAGAAAGCTAGAAACAAAAAATAAACCACTTGTACAACTGTGACATTTGTTTACAACCATCACATGAAGACTTAGCTAGAAGACACTAATATGCATGCATGCACACATACACGTACAATGGTTCCAGGTTCAGTTCCACTGCATAGCACCTTGGGCAAGCATCTTCTATAGTTCCAAGCTGACCAAAGTCTTGTGAGCAGATTTGATAGATGGAAACTGAAAGAAGCCTGTTGTGTATATATATCTCACAATCAATTATAAATACTCATAAATATTTAGCTGAAGAGATCTAATAACACCAAATTTTGTTGGTGCAGTCACTGTACTTACTGAAGGAGTATTCAATTTTTAATTTTATTTTCGGAGTTACCTCACCTGCCTTTGTTAACCAGAATTAATCATTAAGCTAATGGGTTTGTTTTCTTCTCTTTAGGTATAACTTTTAATTATCTAAAAAAAATTTAGTTCATTACATTATATTAAGAAACCACTTGGATAATCTTTGTTGTTTCAATTTAAGCACCTGAAATTATTGCTGTTGAAAATACACAAAACATCGTCTGTCAAAAATTTTACCTGTCACCTGCTTCGTTTTTGCCCCTCCCCACCCTTTCCATTAACTTTTTTTCCAAAATTTTTTGGATCTGTTACGTTGTAAAATTAAGGTAACCACCAGCATTGTTTATTTCATTTTATTGCAAATTCGTATTCTACGATGTTTAAAGCATAGAGATCCGAAGAAATCACGGTTTTGGGCATACCAGATAATTTTTCACTCTATTCTATAGAAATACTGTTCAAGTCTGGCTGTCTAAATTCGTAGGAAAGTAACAAATGGAAATATATACCCAAATGAACGTGGAATTTATTCAAATACCATTAATTACTTTCGGTTAGGTAGAAGAAACTCAACTTTTAGAAATGAGCAAATACTGTGTTGCTACGTTAATGCCTTACCTAAGGGAACGAACTTGGTAAATTTAGATCACTTTAAAGCAGGCAGTTTGTATCATAGAACGAGCGACGGTCGCATGCAGGTTAGAATTAAAAGAGATAATTCTTTCTCAAATGAGTCGCGAAATAAGTACATCGAGGAATGGCTCAAACCAAAATCGAATCTTCCAAAGAAAAAGACCAATGAAACAATTTGTAAATTTGTAGTAATTATTTTTAGGGTGGAAGGTAGTGGGTACCAATAAAAAGTGATCAAAATTTCATAGTAATTTCTTTTCCAAACATCAGCTTGATAATAATAGCACAGATATTATTTCGAAAACCAATTAAAATAGAGATAATTTTTTTCAATTTCATCACCCCTAGCATCGCTGAAAGTATTCCAGTATATCTCAAAACAAAACAGCGAGATACAAGTAAGATTTACTGTATTTTTTACTTCAAGAATTTTTTTTTTATTTACAAATGTTCACTGCTTTACAGAAACTATCTCAGCTAATGACCGTCTCTAAATGCGTTAAAAACACTTGAACATAGTCAGAACGCTATTTCAGAAAATTATCTCCGTTCTCTTTGAGAGTATAAAAGACAAATTTAGCTAGAGCAAAATGAGTAAGACAAGATAAAATTTACCTCTCCAGAAATACGTTTGAGAAAAATTTCATACACATCAATATCCATCTTTAGATATCAGAAATGCAACAAATATCTAAAATATCTTAGTCAAGTTGAAAAGAGGGTCTTAGAAAAATGGTACATGTTATGAAATTAACGAAACTTGACTAAATCTAAACACTCAGCATAAAATATTTTCTATAGCTTCTTCGCGATCTGCTGGAGTAAATCGACCCCAGGACTTATTCTTTGGAAGCCTAGTACTTATTCTATCGATCTGTTTTGCCGAACCGCTAAGTTACGGGGACGTAACCACACCAGCATCGGTTGTCAAGCGATGTTGGGGGGACAAACACAGACACAAACATATACACATATACACGACGGGCTTCTTTCAGTTTCCGTCTACCAAATCCACTCACAAGAAAAGAAGAGATAATTAATGTGTGGTGATAAAACACAATTAGTATCATGAACCAAACAAGAGAATCTCTAAACGATCGATCGACCTGGTAAAAATAGCAACCAAATCTCCTTCCAATCTGGGAGACACAGAAAAATGTAATCCTTAATATAAACAAAAGGGAAGGTGACGGCCAGAACACCTTTGATTGAGAGTCTGCTCGATTAGGGGCTAAACAACAACCGTAATGCAACCAAAAGCACCTAATTCTTACTCAAATTACACAATTACATTTTATCGTCTTAAGAAAAAGGAAGGACACATTGGATCATGAAGTACGCTTCACGTCCCCAAAAAAATATTAAGAGAAAAGAGAAATGAAAATAAAAGGGATGTTTACAGCTACAAGCCTTTGATCAGGACTGAGCGAGAATTAACATAACTATAATACCTATAGAATTAAAAACAAAGTCGTCAAACCTTACGAAAGTAACAATTAAAATTGTTTACATTCTATCTCTGTCATACATGAATAGCTTTTCTTTTTAATAAAACTAAAAGCTTCAGTAACAAAATAATGTAATTCTGTCTTTATGGAACTTGGCACCAAAAACCTTTCCATCACTGATAGGATTATTGACTTTTGCCTTTTTCTTTTTAACCTTTTCTATTAGTCTTTCAAGACTAATTAGGCGCAATATTATATAAATTTCTCCACAACTAACCAAATCACTTATAAACTTAATTTCATTATTTGATTTTTCCCCCCTCTGGTACTGATATTCAGCAAATAAATAATTTGTATGCTTATTTATTCAGATTGTATTTTGTCTTTTTTTTTTTGTCATATTTAAATAAATAGTGGTTTACTTAAGAAAAGCAAACAAAACTTTTGTTGTGGCTTTCTTTATCCGAATATTCGATTTAAAACTCCAAAAGAGCCTTAAACAACAGCTTGCTCTAACTTAATTAACATAGGGCGGGAATTTTCTTCCCGTGAAATTCACTTTACAAATATTAGCGCAATAACGTTGAAACAGGATATAAGATGTTTATATAGATAGATAGATAGATTATAATGATTGGGTTTTTTTTCATAAATATTTTCTACTTATTTTTTTAAATTTTAAAGAAAGAAATTTTGAAAATCCGGGTAAGTAACACGAGTGCTGATGCATGTTTAGTAAAGATAAATTAATCAAGAAATTAAGGGACCATCAGCGCCCGTCGGTCTCAACCCGTGGGTAAATTTATCCGCTGGGGATAGAACTACAAAGAATAGTTCGTATAATACCTGATCATACGATATTATAGAAATTTATAGTTATTAAAAATAAAATATTTTTTAAGATTACGCATCCTTTTTGATGACAGAGGTCATGCACATTGGTCACATAACGACAGGCGGGGGAGGCACGAAAGCGTGACAAATTGTGATGGTGTCCGGTAAAATAAATCTCCCGGTAATTTACATCACGAGCTGATACGTCGGTAAATGTTATGTTGTTTTTGTTTTTTCTTGTCTTGCAGTAAATAATAATAAATTGCGAAACATTATTCACGGTTGTTTTGTTTTGATTTTTATTTGCAGAGTAAATATATCAAATTTTACTAATAATGAAAAAAGAAATTCAAAGACACAAAAAAAATAATTTTTGATATTAAATTTACTATAAATATTCGTGAAAAAAAAAATTCATGTTTAATTCTGAAAATAGAATCACAAATTATTGCAATTTAGAGAATGGATAATGCTTCTTTCTTTTTTATATATTGGAAGGAAGAAATATTTATAAAAGACAAAATATGAACAATGACACGTTTAAAAGATCCAATAATTCACAACTTTGGATATCCATTGACGATACGCGGAATTTTCGCTGGACTACCTTTATATTCTCTTGTGTGAAATTTCTGCACCAGTGATATATTGTTCGATTTTTACTTCGTTTCTTGATTGATTTTTTTCCCTACGATTTCTAAAAGTTTTCATATTATATGATGGAATGAATTCATTGAAATATACCCACTTTTCTGAAAGTTATGAAGAAACAAAGTTGACTTATGTTAATTATTCGAAACTTCTCTCTCTCTCCCACACCTGCGGGGTTTTTTTTTGGGGGGGGGGTGACAACAAATTCCAATGTAATCATAATTTAACCATCTGAAAGGCATTTGTAGAAAATGTCATTAAAAAATATCCATTTTTCTGAAAGTTATTAGGAAACAAATTGTGGAGGGGGCACGCTGCTGTAGACATGCCGATTTTATAAAAAAAATATCTTTTTCGTTGTTAATAAAATGCGTCGTATTTATTCTGCGAATAAAAACTAAATCATATCAAGCAACGTAATTTACTCTGCGGACAAAAGATAAAACAAAGCCCGGGGGTGACTTGACAAACGATGTACTTGAAATGTACATCGATGTTGTGTAGCTCGTGATAATTACCTTGTGATAAAATTACAGATGATGTATTTTACCACGATGTAATTGCTTGCACGTGAACTGATTTTGATCAGTGCCGTCTAAAAGTATGGGCACATTGAACAGTTATCGCGGGCATATGGGGAGGGGGAGCAATTGTAATCTATGTAGGCTGTGACTTGCTGACAATAAATAAATACTATAGGGCCCAATTTATTGAATTGCCCGCGGGTCTATAACGCTGTTAAAATGGCCTTTTTGTAATGCTATATTTCTGCCTGGCAATGAAAGGGCTTAAATAATAGTGGAAACGTTGAAAAACACTAAGTACACGATTGACGACATGCAACAAATAGCGGCCAAATTCCCTCAAATTACATGCTACTGTCTTGAAGTAAAAGTCTATTTCCTGATATACATAAAGAGAGGATGGTCACAACCTTGATCATAAGTCTATTCAGTCAAGACTGGCCTGAGGTTTAACAGCCTCAGCTAAATTACAGGCAATTCTAACGATATGCAATATGGCTGAAGGGAAATACCTGCGAATAACCTGTAAGGATAATGATTGCACATGACTGCATGAAAACGCTCAGTTCCACACCCTGTTAAGAGAAAAATTATATATTGGCTCTATATATTGAGAAATAATTCAATAGAACAGTTGAGCATTAAAATACGGTCTATTAATTAATATATAATATTTATTTTGATCAATTTCATGTCTATTTAGCATTAAACGACTGTCTTAGCTGAGAAATTATTTTCCTTTTATAAATTTATATTTTGCAATATTTCATCAAGTATCCCATGTGGTCTAGTGGTTAGGATTCCTGGCTTTCACCCAGGCGGCCCGGGTTCGATTCCCGGCATGGGAACTTGTTTTTTTTTTTTTTTTTTTTTTTTT
>NC_068998.1:19362002-19365968 GCF_001194135.2 Octopus bimaculoides | reverse complement strand
TTTAATAGAAATTCATAATATTTATGACTTTTTCATCATTATTATTGTAAGACATGATAGGAAATCAATTTTCCACCATGTGTAATATTTTTTTAAAAATTTATAGTGAGGTACAAAAGGAAGGCTTTCCATGTATGTATGTGTATGTATATATATATATATATATATATATATATATATAACCTCGTGGGCATCTGTACCATTTTCCTCTTTCTCCGTTCTTCCATTCTCCGAACTTTCCATCTTTCCGACGAAGGGCTACGCCCGAAATGTCATACACTCTCTCTTTCCTTTCCTGAGCGTCCAATAATACTATCCATATCACGTCCTCACTTTGTTGTTTTTTTTAACTATATATATGTATATTTGTTTTTCGTCTGTCCCTACACCCTCACTATTGTCTTGGGAAATGGGTGGGGAAAAACTGAACCAAAGTAGTAATACGAGCACCAACAATTTGACCTCTTTCAAAGTTTGATAGATCTGTCATTTTAATGAATCTTAATTACTTTTTTCGGATGGTATCTGAAAAGAAATAGCAATTTTAGCAAAACATGTTAAGCAACACTAATAATAAATCAAAAAAACATAAAAATAGACAAGCTTTTGACAGTTGTATAGATATTTCAAAATTATGATGCTAGATGTTTCCATTATTTTGTCCAGCCTCTGTATATTATATTTATCTGGATGAAAATTTACTTCTTCTGCTAAGGGAATTATTCCCTAACCCATGCCAGTATTGAAGATGAACGTTAAATGGAGATGATGGTGTGTGTGTGTGCTCTCATAATAGCTCGTCATGCCTTTTTTCTGCTCAGCCCAAGTAAGAATGTGTGAACCTATCATTTTGTCCATATTTCTCCACAACAATATCACAATACTCTCCAGTACACTGCATTGCAATTCAACACACTTCACACCTATAATCCTTATATTACCGAACATGTATAAGCCTCTTACTTTCAGCCTCTTCTCAATGAACAGGGTGGGCCAAAAGTCATGCACAAAACAAGTTCTATATGCTCTGGAATTGTCAAAGGCATGCTTCAATTTTTCTAAAATTGAGTAAAATAAATAAAATAATGTTGAATACACACGTACTTGTACATGCTGAACAAAATGAATAATAATGGTTTCAAATTTTGGTACAAAGCCAGCAGGTTTGGGGGAGGTGTAAATCAATTGCATCGACCCCCAATATTCAACAGGCACTTATTTTATCAACTCCGAAGGGATGAAAGGCAAAGTTGACCTCAGTGGAATTTGAACTCAGGATCTAATGACAGATGATATGCCACTAAGCATTTTGCCCAGCATACTAACAATTCTGCCAGCTTTCCACCTAAATAAAATGAATAATAATAATAATGTAATATAAATAAAATGTCAACTGTTTTGGTGCATGACTTTTAGCATGTATTTCTAATGTCTTGCTTCCCTTTCAGCTACTTCATACTGTTTTCTACCACCTCATTTCTTACAGTCTTTCCAGGTCTGTCTTTCAGTTTTCATGTCTCTAACTGTAGTACTATTTCAACACCATATCATCTTCCATCTGGATGAAATCTTGCCCCAGTTAGATATCTGATCTGTAGCCCTCAGTTTAGGAATGGCTTTATAGGAAGAAGCTCGCTTCCCAACCGCATGATCTTGGGTTCAGTTCCACTATGTGGCACCTTGAGCAAGTGTCTTCTACTGTAGCCCCAGGCTAGCGAAAGCCTTGTGAACAGTTTTAATAGACAGAAACTGAAAGCCCATGATATACATATACACAAATATGTATGTATGTTATGTATGTATATATGGATTGTGTGTGTGAGTGTGTGTATGTTTGTCTCTTTGTCTAAACATTGCATGAGAGTTGTAAAATGATTGTTACTATCATAAAAGCAGCGTCGTTCATTTCTAATATTATGTGGGAACATGTTTGGCCATGTTGAAATATTACCTTGCATGGAAACAGGTGAGGGTTGGTGACAGGAAAGGAATCCAGTCATAGAAAATCTACCTCAATAAAAGCTGTCCAACCCATGCAAACGTGGAAAAGGGAACATTAAAACAATGATCATGATCATGATGATCTTTCCTACTGTCAGATGTATCAGCTAGTGCTTCTCTGAACCTACAAATTGTTGGGTCTCTTTCAGTTTCTATATTTCCCTTCTCCAAGTTGTAACTTCCTCTAAGTTCTTAGTTTGAAGTAACAAATGACAAGTCCATTGTGAGTGGTACATTCTTCCATGGAAAGATTTGTTTGTAACCATTTATTTGGCCTGTTTCCTGGTGAATATAAATTCTAAGTAGTTTGTGTGTTTGCTTTGTAGGTGATTAGGTGTCTGGTTGGTTTCCTGTGGTTATCGTAGTAAATGGTTAGGTTAGGTCATCTGCATTGCAGAACCCTAGAAGCCTTTATCCCCAACTAATTTCTTGTATCATATCCACGAGCCAAGTGAGCTCGTAGCCATGGCTGATGCCAGTGTCACATAACTGGCCCATTTGAAAGTACCCTTCAATCATCAGGCAACATGCTGAGCTTGTGAAGACCTGTTGAACCAAGTGAAATCATAGTCATGGCTGATGCCGGTGCCGCTTGACTGGCAGCTGTGCCAGTGACACATATTAAGCATCATTCAAGCATGACCGATGCCAGTGCCACCTGACTGGCACGTATAAAGCACCATTCGAACATGGTCAATGCCAGTGCCACCTGTCTGGCTCCCATGCCAGTAGCATGTAAAAAACAAAATTTGAGCGTGGTCAACGCCAGTACTGCCTGACTGGCATGCAAAAAGTACCATTTGAGCATGGTGAATGCCAGTGCTGCCTGACTGGCCCTCATGCCAGTGGCACGTAAAAAGCGCCCACCACACTCTCAGAGTGGTTGGTGTTAGGAAGGGCATCCAGTTGTAGAAACCTTGCGAAATCAGATTGGAACCTGGTGCAGCCTCCCCGCTTGCCAATCCTCAGTCAAACCAGCCAACCCATGCCAGCATCGAAAGCGGACATTGAACAATGATGATGATTTTGTGAAGCAGATGAGAAACAAATATCCTCTAAACAGGATACTATCACATTTATTTTGCCCATAAAATTTTGGTAACTACTTTCAGCAGCTTCTAATTAATTTATTAATTTATTTTATTGTGATTAGGTCTTGAGAAAAGGGCTTTTGCAGAACCTGACATCAGGGCAATCAACACTGTTGAGGGTTCACTTGAATAGCTTGTAAACTGACAACTGCATGAACAATATTGGCATGGAGAGAATTGAAGACGGATGATACTATGAAAAGGTAGAGGGGTGTTAGTACAATGCTGTATGTGGACACAATATGGTCGATGACAGGAAGAGAGATGAGTGAAATCACAACCTTAGGGAATGAGTGGAGTGACATGAAACCAGTTAGTTTGATAGAACAGAGGTCACCATAATTGAAGTAGAAAAGGCAGGGAGCAGAAACAACACCCCAACATCTCTAGGTCAAAGGTTGGCATGTGTAGGTGAGTAATTTGTGGAATAGCTGCACTGTCTTGATGTGGGGAAAGAATTCCATTATGGGTCTCACTTGAGCATGATCAAGGCAGTGATTCTCAAAGTAAAAAATTACATGGCAAGAAATAAATAAACCAGAAAATTAAGTATTAATTCTGAAATACACTATAACTGGTCAGTCTGTTTTGAAGAAACCATGTCCTTTTTTCTATGCCAGGTATGCAATTTTGTTTTTGTTTTTGCGTGGGAGTAAAGACGTAATTGACTAAATGTATTGAATTGACTAGTAAATGACAGAGCAAGCTGAGTGGTTAAGAAGCACACTTTGCGACCACGTGGTTTCAGGCACCTAGGGCAAGTATCTTCTACTATAACTCCGGGCCATTAATGTCTTGTGAGTGAATTTGGTAAACGGAAACTGTATAGAAACTTGTTGTATATGTGTGTGCGTATATATATATATATATATGT
>NC_068998.1:19356300-19361422 GCF_001194135.2 Octopus bimaculoides | reverse complement strand
GGAGATTCCGATTCTGAAAAAAAATTGTTTGAAAAATTTCAATTCCCCCCACCCACCAAGCAGGCTATTTACATGCTAGAAATAACAGCCAAATCTCACAAAACTAGTGTTAGGGTTATGGTCAGGGTTAGGGTTAGGTTTACCCTGTGGATCTATATAAAAACCGGGGGGAGGGGGTCGAAATTTTGAAATTGAGATTTTGGAAAAAAATTTTTCAGAATCGGAATTTCCATAGCCTAAAACGTGGGGTTCCGTAAAAAAAAATAATAAGTGGGGAAAGGTTCAGATTACATATAGTCCATCTGGACCGTTTGTCATAATCAGTGAAAAGAATGAGTAAATGTTAGTAAGAGTTATCTCACTTTATACAATAACATTACGAATATATATGCACGTGGAGACGAGTACTTGCTTGGGTGCTGAATTAATTTGTATGTTTGAAGGTATGTATAACATGTGTTGACATGTTCGAGAATTACAGAAAATAATAAAAATGATTAATAAAATGATCAAGCTCATAACTACCCTTTATTCAACTGATGTATAAGTATTCGTCGTGTGAAAAGTAACAAGATAACACTATTCGATGTTAATATAACTCACACAAATAGGTCTTTTTTTTGTTTTGTTGATAGAATGGGGAGTGGGTGGATACGGTATGTTGCAACATTGATGTCTTTTGCAAGGGCATGACCGGGATTCGACATTTTTATGTAAAGATGGTTTGGAGAGTGAAGACAGTAGAAATTTACCACTGATTTATGCTGATGAGGAAAGAACATCGATAAAGTAATGGTGGAATCCGCCGTCGTTATCACGAGAATGACTGTGATGATAATAGCAGTAAATGAAAAGGGAAAAGGCTGAGGTGATTGTAGTTGACATTGTCATGGTTACTATGTCCATATTTGTGGTGATAATGGAAGTGGGGGAAGGTTAAGGTGGAATCACATAATGGTGATATTTGTAACAATTACAATGGTGGCGGTGGTGGTAGTGCTGGTAGTAATTGTTAAGAAGTCCCGTGGCAGCTCTTATCGTGCAGACTTAGAGCACGTAGGTAGTCGGTCTAACCGAGAATATTTGTTTAGAGGTGATGGTAGTGGAGGTAGCTGTGGATGATGCTGTTGTAAATGGAACCAATTATCGTTGTTGAATGATTCAAACCAATTCCGCAAGAGCAAACCTAGACTATCATGGCAGATGCAAATCGCAAATATATTATTCTACAAATACTTTGAACTTCGGTGATCCCAACATTAATTGTGATAGCAGTGGAGATAAGAATAACGTTGAGTTAGTGTATGCTGAGAAGGAATGTCTTAACCTTTAGAATTAAAAAGCCTTTGTCAGAGGGAGCTGATGTTTCGATGTTTCTTTTCCTTCTCCGCAAGCGACCAAACATTAATTTTACTACTCTAACCGAGGTAGACTACCGTCTTATCCGTCCTCAAAGTTCTAGTGATTCCAAGCACGCACGTACACGCGCACACATATAGTGTGACTACTAAAATTAACTGAGTTGATTACCGATTTATGGTATATATTTTATAGACATAAAAAAAAAACACACTTATACAGACGTTTGGGTGATTCCACACGTGTAGTGCAAATAATACTTTCTGGGCCAATGAGGAAGCTACTAATTTCGAAGACTAATTAAACTGACTTAATTACCGTTTCGAAGTATAATTCATTAACAATAAAACACCATAGGTTAGAATTTTTGCAGTCCAGCTTGTTGTTTCTGTAGCATCCCTTCTGTTTTGACTGAAGGTCATTGTTTACGTATAAATGCGACAAAATTACCGCGCGCGCACACACACACAGTGGATTTAAAATCGAGCTACATTTAGTTTCATGCCTCTGAAAATACAATGGTCGGATATTGTTTTTGCTTGCATAGCATGCTGTGTATTTATTTCTAAGCAATCATTCAGAGTTGGAAATACACAAGAAGCTATGCAAGTCTGTCCGGTCATTGTATATACAGAGGCATGAAACTAATAGTAACTCAAATTCAAATCCTATGTATATCAAAAAGATATTTATCTCTCACTGGATGCAGTACTTTTGTGTTGATACCACTAATAATGGAGCAGTATATTTTATACATATGTATGTATATCATACATGCTGTCGTATAAGACATAAAACGCACATTTTCTATTTTTAGATGTGTCCAAAAATTGCCCTGCGTCTAATGTAACAGTACTATGCATGGAAAATCAAGTGTCATTGTCTTAGGAGATGGACAAGCATAAGTTCACGCAAATACAAGTTTCACATCCTGTATGGCAATTTTCATCATCATCATCATCATCATTTAACATCCATTGTCTATGCTGGCATGGTTTGAACAGTTTGACCAGGCTGCCATGCTGGAAGGCTGCACCAGACTCCAGTCTGATTTGGCATGGTTTCCTACAGCTGGATGCCCTTTCTAATACCAACCATTCCAAGAGTGTAATGGGTGCTTTTATGTGCCACCAGCATGACATGGGGGATTTTATGTGCCACTAGCACAAGTGTCAATTTGTGTGACACCGGTGTCTGCTACAACTGCGGTTTTGCTCAGCTTGATGGGTTTTCTTCTCAAGCACGACATAATGCCAAAGGTCTCGGTCATTGCCTCCGTGAGACCCAACACTCAAATGGAACTCAACCACTTTGCCTCCCTGAGGCCCAACACTCAAAAGGAACTCAGCCATTTTGCCTCCGTGAGGCCCAACACTCAAAAGGTGTTCTTTATGTGCCACCAGAACAGGTGCTCTTGGCTTGGTGGGTCCTCTCAAGCACAGCACATTGCCAAAGGTCTCGGTCACTAGTTATTACCTCTGTGAGGCTCAAAGTTTGAAGATCATGCTTCACCACCTCGTTCCGTGTCTTCCTGGGTCTACCTCTACCCCAGGTCCCCTTCACAGTTAGAGATCAGCACTTCTTTACACAGCTGTCCTCTTCCGTATGCATCACATGACCATACCAGCACAGTCATCTCTCTTGCACACCACCTCTTATGCCTAACTTTTCTCTCAAGATGCTTACACTCCATTGAACATGCACACTGACATTGTACATCCAGCGAAGCATACTGGCTTCATTTCTTTCAAGCCTATGCATGTCTTCAACTGTCACAGCCCATGTTTCACTGCCATGCAGCATAGCCATTTGCACACTGACCAAAATAATCATACAGCTTATTTCAATGGATATAAAGTTGAGACATGGTACTCCCATAACATTACATATTTTTGATAATTTTCCTACAGTGTTCACACCCATGGCTGAAATGCAAAAAAGGAACTGCTAAAATATTAGCCCTTCACAGACAAGCACTACCAAAGTGGTTTTAGGATATCAGTTCTGCTGTAGTAAGCAGGCCTCCTTGAATACAGCAAGGTGCCAGATATCCTGGTCCTTTGTCATCTCATTTGTAAGGTTCAGCATCTTCAGATCAGCCTTCAATACTTTTCCCATGTCTTCTTGGGTTTCCCTCTTCCACATGTTCCATCCACTTTAAATGATCAGCACCTCTTTATGCAACTGTCCTCACACATGGCCAAATCAGCACAGTCTTCTATTTTGCACACTGCTTCGAATTTATCTAAATTTTTTCTCAATACACTAGCACTCTGTCACACATGTGCACTGACATTACATATCCAGTAGAGCATACTATCTTCATTCTTGTTTACGTCTCACTACCATGCAGCATTACTTAGAGAAGTACAAAACTCTAATCTCCTTCAAAGTAGAATCCTCTGACTTCAGTGCACTTGTGGCATTCCAGCTACTTCATGAAGGCCCCATTGATGTCCTCCAAAATGAAGGTGTCCAGGAGCCTCCTTCATTTTCTCCTTCAGCTTGAGGAACAACTAAAAGTCACAAAAAGCAAGGTCTAGACTGTAGGGAGAATGAGGGTCAGTTTTGATGTCCATCTCTGTCAAGTAGTTGGCTACTAGGATAGAATTGTGGACTGGCGCATTGTCCTGGTGCAGGTGTCACCAATCTGAGTGGAAGAGCTCTGACTTTTTGTGATGAAATCTCCTCTTGAACTCCCTCAAAACTCCACAAAGTACTCTTTGTTGACTGTCTAGTCCAGGGGTTTTCAAACTGTGGTCCGCAGACCAGAGGGGGTCCGCATGGACAAGACAGGGGGTCCATGGACAGCAAATACTTTTTATGGGCAATTTGATTTTATATATGTTTTTTAATCGAAATCTTTTAATTGACAATAAACCTATTTGTTAAATACTGTTAAATAAATAAATGTAAAAATATATGTTATTTTAAGCAAATATTTATGTATAAATTTCATAAGTGTTTATAAGGGGGTCCCTAAGGTAAAGCCTGAAATATAAAGGGATCCACAAGTCAAAAAGTTTGAAAACCCCTCTAGTCAAAGGGAACCCAGTGAATGTAGATGATGCCCTTGCTGTCAAAAAAGAAATCATCATGAGCTTTCCAGTGGGCTGCTTTGCCTGGCCTTTTGTGCCAGTAAAAAACAGATGTTCAACTCATTCAAGTTGATCCCTAAGCCGTCTGGAGTATTTCACAAGTTTCTGTAGCATTGTTTTACCAGTTTAACACAAAACCATGTAGCATAGTGAACTTCCAAATTCTCTTCACATCCTGATTGTATTCTCCAAACTAGCCAGCTGTGATAAGCAGTGTTTAGTAGGATTTGTTCAAAGTGTTGTTACGGTTGTTTCCTTCAATCTGGAATAATAAAAGTTGGCAGGTCAGCTTATTAGATGTGTAGTAATGATATCAAAATTACAATGCTCTAGGACAGTTATAATTACCGCTCCTAAAACAGTCTCAATTCTTCTGGAAAGTACCTTGTATATATATATGTATATATATATATATATATATATATATATATATCTCATCATCATTTAACGTCTGTTTTCCATGCTGGCATGGGTTGGATGGTTTGACTGAAAACTGGTAAGCTGGGGAGCTGCACCTGGTTCCAATTTGATTTGGCATGGTTTCTGCTGCTGGATGCCCTTCCTAACACTAACTACTCCAAGAGTGTAGTTGGTTTTTTTATGTACCATACATACATACATACATCATCATTTAATGTCTGTTTTCCATTTGGCACGATATATAT
>NC_068998.1:19355101-19355509 GCF_001194135.2 Octopus bimaculoides | reverse complement strand
TATATACAGGGTGCAATGGGTAAATTTTTGCCATTTTATATTGTTAGTTTTGGACATGCACATTGCTTGTTTTTGATTTTGTTGGCTCCACAGTTTAGAAGGGTCAGTTGGGCACCATTTGTGAGAAAACAGCACCATGATGCAATTCACTCTGTCAGAAATGTGGAAACGACATGCTGTGCTACTTGGCATTTGTGCTGGAAGCTCCAATACAAACATTTCAGAGTGTTTGGATGTCAATCTGAGGACATGTACCAAGAGTGATAAAAATCAAACATCCAGTCAACATCATGTTATTTGGAGTGATCATTAGTGATGGTGATATTATGCCTCCAATCATTTTTCCACATGGCCTCAAACTCAACATGGAGGCCTACATCAAATGCCTGGAGGAGGTAGTGTTGCCCT
>NC_068998.1:19339554-19355091 GCF_001194135.2 Octopus bimaculoides | reverse complement strand
CCCCAGACTGCAACCCCCTTGATTATTATGTGTGGGGTGCAGTTGAGCGACAGAACAACAAAACTCCTTGTAACACCAAAGATGAACTGAAGGCAAGGAGTATGGCAGCATTTACCAACTTAACCAAGGAGACCGTCCAAAAGAGTTGCAGAAGATTCTAAAGTCGTCTGGAGGCCATGGTTGAAGCCAATGGCAATTTTATTGAATAAATTTACTCTTTAGTATTTCAAGATATTATAATGTAATTTTGTTAAATATATTTGTTAAAATGAGATGTCAGTGTTATTTTCATTTTTGCGTGATTTAGATGACAGTTTATTCATCGCATTCTGTATGTGTGTGACATAATTGGAATTTTAGGTATTTGGATTTCTAATTCTCTGAAAAGTCAAAGCCAGATGATGGCAGAAAGCCAAGACCTGTCCAAATATCTGTGGTAATTAGTAGAGTTCAGCAAGATACCGTTCAGGGTTCCCTTTTATTTCTCATAATGTTATCAAATATTGATTTCAAATTTTAGTACGAGGCAAGCAATTCTGGGGGAAGAGTAAGTTGATTACATTGACCCCAGTACTCATTTGGTACTTATTTTATCAACCCCAAAAGAATGAAAGGCAAAATCAACCACAATGAAATTTGAACTCAGTACATGAAGACGGACATAATGCCACTAAGCATTTGCTTGGGTTGCTAATGATTGTCAATTTGCTGCCTTAATTTTACTATAATGGGTGTTATGTCAGTGTGTTCCCTCTTCACGGTCAAACAGCTGAACCAATGGTCACAATGTTTTTCGAGATTATGAAGGAGGTAATGAGGAAGGTTTTTTAGCGCAAAAAATATGAAAAAGTATGATTATTTGGTGGATGTTGAGGGTAATTGTTCAATTTATGGGTGTAAAAAAGTAAATAAAAATTAAGGGAAGTAAGTCAACCCCTTTTGCTAGTACTAATAATAATGGTTTCAAATTTTAGCACAAGATTCTGCCAGCTCACTATCTGAATGTTATCAAATATTGACAAAACTTTTCAACTCTTGGCACACAGCCACCTGTCTACTCTTCACTCCCACCTCAGTATTTTTTCTTAGTAATTGGAGCTTTTCCCTTTCCTTACAAGTTACATGGCAATCTCACTAGTGCTGGTGGCATGAAAAAAGCATCAAATACACTCTGTAAAGTGGTTGGCATTACGAAGGGTATCTAACCATAGAAGCCATGCCAGCATGGAAAGTGGATGTTAAATGACAGTTAAATAGCAGTGTCAGAGATGATGACAATACATGCTTCTCTAAACATATTTATATTCTGTCTAGAGTTCAGTAGCTAGGTACTGAGAACATTTACTATAAGAGAGCTGGCATTGATGTTGACATCTTGGAAATCCCTGTTTGGAGCAGGCTGGACTACTGTTCATAACTATGGCCTTACCTGTCAAAAATATAAACAAAGTCATAAATCTTAACTACTGGGAATATCTTTTCACATTATATCTCAACTCTCTGGAACATCTGGAGGGGAAGATATATCATATATATATTTATATAGAAACTCTTGTTTGGAACTTCAGAATACAAGAGAGAGAAAACCATCCCAATTCTCCTTTACTCAGAATCAATTATCTAACAGTAGCAGTTTGGTATTTGAAGGTCCTTAGATGTACAATTGTCCTCTACAAAAATTACAAATATACCTTGTGAATACAGTACACAGAATGAGGAAGGAACAATGCTCCTGGAGTTCTGTGATGCTAATAGCTTAACAATTTGTAACACTAATTTCTGATAAATTATCACAAAGAAACATGATAGAAAATCAGTTTTGAATGCTGAGTGAAGAATAAACTAGTGATTTGTGACTTCAGAGTAAGAGCTAAAGAAACTCTATGCCTCAAAGCAGTTTGGAAATGGAAATGAAAGTATAAGGAGCCATCAAACAATTATTGGGTCAGAGAAGTACTAGTTGAAGCATTTTACAAACAGGAAGTGAAGGTGGAGACTTATAACATAAAAGACAACTGGAAGTTCCTATGTGAAAACCTGCAGAGGACAACAGATCAGGTTTGTGAGTGAGATTCCAACCAGATGGAATGTAGCATGGTGATGGAATAATGAAAACTAAGAGAAGACCCTGAAAGGACTGGAAGAAAGAAAGAGGTATAGAGCAGCTAGATGAAAAATTAGATGTTAGGTATACTTTGCAAGAGGAGCAGCAGAAAGAGGTTTTCCAGTGTTGTGTAGCATGAAGATCAGAAGCTCAAAGTGTTTCAGATTGCAAAACATTGTATGGACGAGCATCAAGACACCATTAGAGAGAAGTGTGAAATTATTAAGGTACACATACCTTTACTGATGCTAAAAAGTAAGAGGTATAGAAGTGCTATTATACAAGAAGTCATTGCATATGGAAAATGCATAAGAGAATGAGGGTCTTTTCTAGATAGGCCCAACAGCATTTCAAGATGATAGCAGTATCATAGTAAGCATAATTAAGGTTATGGAAGCAAGTAAAGCATCTGGTCTATCGTTGATAGTTACTGAGATAATTGATATGTCAGAGATAGTAGGGCAGAAGCTATTCACTTATGTAGTCAGCATCCTCATTATCAAATACTACAAAGCAAAGAAGATAGATGCACCAGAGAGAAGCAACTGCAGAAGCGTCAAATTATTGGGCCAGGTTATGAAAGTTATGGAAAAAATTACAACTCAGGTAATAGATAAGATGCATGGTATCTATTTAGATGTCATAGGTATGTTGGTCTTGGTTCAATGTTTTCTTTGGTTTGTTTGTTTCAGTTCTCTGTAGGTTGTTCCTGATAATTGGTAGAGGTGTTTCAAAAAAAATGAACAAATAGAATAATGATTCATCTGACACAGCTATCCAAGGACAAGCTGGTGAAGGGAAGTTCCATTTCTGAGGCAGGAAGCTTGCGAATCAGTGATAACACACCCTCTCCAATTGTTCATCACCATCAAAATGATCATATGTATGTATATAATGTATGTGTGTGTGTATGTGTGTTCAAACATTTAATGCATACACAAGAACAGGTACCCAGGTGTGAAGTCTTATGTTCAAAAATTTATTAAAATACGTGTGACAAAAGGAATTTATTGTTAATGCAAACCAATTGTTATTTGTCTTCTTAAATTCCATTGCTTATCCCTAAAAGTACATTTTATCTCATTAGAGTATTAAAATTATATATTCTTTTGGTGTCTAAAATTATGAGAAAATAATATAACAGGAGATTTGTTGTTAAAATATAAATTGTTCTTTTATGTATGAAAAATTCACTAATTGCATGTCTAAGTTTAGGAACATGCTTCTTGTAAAAGTTTTTACTCTTGGAGTAAAAAGTGGTTTTTGAATCAAAGTAAATATTTGCTTAAAGAAGAAACAATATTTTCCGGTAACACTGTCCTTTGCTCATTGAATGATTGAATTACTAAATGTAATCATTTTTATTTTATAGTGTTTAGTTTAGTTTGGCCCTAACAATAAAAATGTTTTTTCATATTACAACAAAGCATAGAAGCAATTTCTACTTTAATTTGTATTTCCATTTAATCAAATCCTTTAAAATTACTATATAATGTATTTTTACGTATCTACCTCTTATAAAGATTAGTAATTTATTCAACAGTAATACGATATATAAACATTTGTTTAAATAATGATTCTAACCTCTGATACTTAGAATATGATTGCTAACACATACATACGTACACACACACTATATATATATACACATACACACACATACTTGATACAAACAACACATATAAACACACATATGTGTGTGTGTATGTATGTGCAATGAAAATATATTGTATTAGATAATTCCTGTCAGCTTACATGTCTCCATATCCCCCTCCTGTGATGTGTCTTAACATTTATGTTTAAATGGCTGCTACCTTGTCTTAAATATCTGGGAAATGTCGAAACCTAGTTTATCTCACCCAAGACATTACCAAACATAAGAAAGTTTGGTCTATTTTAGCAGTCTTTGAAAAAAAAAAAAAAGATTCAATGCTTTTTTTTTCTGAAATTTTTTGTACAGTATATATTATTTCTATTTTAAAAAAAATTGAAGACATGGAATTTCCATTTAATATCTGATTAAAAATTTATTTTTTGAAGAATCATAATTCTATATTTTAATTACAGTAAACTTAAAAGAATTAATCAACTTTCTGTCAGAATTTAAAAGTAGTAATATAATCATCATTCTTGGAATAATAATTATAGGGATTTGAGATAACTGAAAAAAAAAAAGAAACAACCTAACAAGCTGCATAGGAAGACTTAATTGTATTCCTCGCTTTAACTTGTATGGTCTATTAATAATTCTAATCATATTATAAAGCTGGCTTGTATGTGGGCGTCATGAAGACGACGCCATGACATAACAATGGTTTGACGGCGCTCACAAACATGCGACTTGTAGAACATTATTCCATGAAATAAACTGAACATTATATATATATTTATTTAATATTTGAATAGTTTATTATAAATAATGGAAATATATTTCGAATAAATATATTAATAAATATTCGATATTTTCGTTTATTCTCCAGCCATGTTAAAAATGTTTGATACTCATAAATGATGCTTCCGAAAACAGAATCACCATTCTCATGCTTACAAAGAATAAACTTTCTTTTTTTTTTTTTTTTTTGCTTGAAAAAATTTCAAAATTATTTTCTTTTTGGCTTTCAAAATAAAGATAAGTTTTTGTTTATTTTAAAACTGTTTTGACAGCATGTTGAATGCAATCTGAACCCACCCCAACCCTCAACACCAACTGCTGTTTCTGCTGGCCTTTTGTTGTCAGTCACTCAGCTTCGCTCAACTAGTTAAGCGCAAAAATCTCGTGATGGCGGTCATTCTCCTTCGAGGGAAATCGACCCTTATCCATATCAATCACTACATTTATCATGAGAGTTTTGTAACGACTTTTAAAACTCTCCGTGCCATTTTCTTCACTTGTAGAATATCATCATTATTTATTGAAACTTTCGTTTGTACACAATAGTAATAGCTTATTGTCTTGTCGACTAAATGCGTAGATTTCTTTTTCGTGGGAAGCTGGTCTGGCTGACTCCATGTTGGCATGCCAAGATACGTGGTATCCAATCTGAAGACAACTTGGACAATATTTGCTGACGAAAATGGTAATGCTTTCGAAATTTACACACCTTAAAATTATATATGTATATACACATGTACAGACATGTATAGACGTGTATATATGTATATATATATATAATCTATTATATAAACAAATACGTATATATTTGTACACAGATACATTTATAAACCTATTTATATCTATTACACACACATATATATATATATATATATATATATATATATAATATATATATATATATATATACAAACATGATATGTATATATGATATGATATGTATATTATATATATATAATGTATACAATATACTAGTAGCATATCTATAATATCAATTTTAATTCTAAATATCGAAAGAAAATTTTGTAATTTTATATACACTGAATGAGAGATGTTATATAAATTTTGGGGTTGGAAATTTAACCTAATGGTGTTGGTATTTTATATTTAATTACCAACAGAAGAAACTGCAATAAGTTTGGTTATTTTTAAATAACAACAATTGATCGATTCAAGCCAACGTGGATGCTATACCTAGTCGTTCAACTCGCTAGAAATAGCAGCGAAATTTCAACCACGTCCCTTCCACAGTCTTAAAAAAAGGATATATTAGATAATGCAGTTTAGTGTGCTATTCTTGAACGTGACAAGGGAGGGTCATGGCTTGAATGTCTTTGATCATAACGTCTGCTCTGCTAGAAAAGGGCCGTCCTCACCTGTCTAGAAAGATATCACGTGAGTGTATGTAGCGCCAAAATGAAAATTAATCTCCCTTACTTTCTTTACAATTGTTGCAATATTTAACCACTGTGTTGCGCAGTCGACATGTTTTTATCCGTTACTATTGCTTTTTTTCTCTCTCTATCCAAGTATCTTATTTAAAATAATAATAATAATAATAAAAAGATACTATGTATTTTTCTTCATTAGAGAAAGAAAAAAAAATAAACATTTTTCTTTTGAAAATGAATAACTATCTTGATTATTTACTTTATTTCATGTTTTTTTTTTAGTGACTAACCATCTTTCACCCCTTTCTATGCAAGTATCTTATTTAAAATAACAATAAAAAGATACTATGCATTTTTCTTCATGAGGGGAAAAATATTTTTCCTTCTAAAATGAAATGAATAACATTTTTTCAAAAATTATTTACTTGATTTTATTCATTTTTTTTTTAGTGAGGATTAAACATCCTTCATCTTCTCACTCATTGTCTAATGAGCAGTTAGGAAATTTTTGAAATATATTGTTCTAGCATAATATTTATCAAATGTATTCTTGAGCTGATTCCGCTTTATAAAATATCTAATTATGAGTATTATAAAGTAACAGTTTTGAATAATAACAATAACAAAGGCAACCGTTGTTTATGTAATATAATAGAGAACACAAACCTGCGTAATTAGAAAACATTTATTTGGAAATAAAATGATTTTACGCTTTAATGTGAGGTGGGAAAAAATTCAATTTTCAGTCAGAATCAATTATTATTACAAATGCTTAATTTTATTTGAGTAGGCATCTGTTATTTCCAGTAAAAAATTAAGTCAATAACTATATAATATAGCTTATAAGTTATAAGAAAGGTTAATGTGTGGTAAAACTATAATGTTGATTACTAATGTAGTACTGGCGGGAAAAAATGGTGTGAAATCACAAGGTACGCAATTATATAAAATATGTGATATAAGTGTGTTAACTGCAGCTTTAAGGTTATTGAAAAACATTTGCTATAGATGGAACTCAATTTGATTCCTCCCCTTCTCAATTCCATCACTATCCTAAATTCGCGATATTCAACCCATATACGGTGCTATAGTAATAGTTCGTTTACACAACTATTGTAACGCTGAAGATAAAATTTATTGGACACTATTATTTCACTGATGGTTACCAATAATAAATTATTGAAAGATATTTGCTTTTTATTTTAGTTTTTACTTTTCCTTACTCCTTAGGACGGGAAAAGTACATTGCTTATTTGTTTAATTAAAAAAAAATTTTTTTTTTGTATTTTCATCCACGTGTTTTGCTTACATGGGAGCTTTGGGACATATCACTGATTCTTAATATTAATTAATAACATAATTATCTCTCTACCGAATTCTGATTACTGTTATAACGTAAATAGAACGAACACTGTAAATTTATGGATGGGCGAATCAAGTTTTAAAACTATGCTTTAAACACATTTTATTATTATCAATAGCAGTCGTCATTCTTTCTTACTGTAATTGTGCATATCTGACAAGAAGATCGCCAATAATTCCGTAACTGGTTGCCATCAACTAGTATTAACAATTTTACTTTATTATTCAGTTTTGTAAATTTACTTCAAATGGAATTTATATAAATTCGAAACAATCACATAAAGAAAAACTTGATTTTTATTACATTTGCCTTATTAAAATCTGCTAAGATAGTTGCTACTGAGTACATGAACCTTTCGTGATAAATGACGAATAGGCCATGTTCTAACGTTCTATTGAAGAATGACTAGAAAAAAATACCCAAGGATACCTACTTCATGGATAATTAATAGTAAAGTAGGCGCTAACATACTTTAATGCAGTGAGCTAAGAAAATATAATTAATTAAAATTACACAATGATGAGGTGGAAATAAATCATGGTTTTAATTACTATTTCTGTTCATGAAAGACGAAGGACAATCTAGGAATTTAATTTTAAAGAATTCAGTGAGTTTGAACATATGATGACAACTCTGTACATGTTTCGTTATTAGACCTCATCAGCAAATCAGTCTATTACTCCCGAATTTTAGGAGTACAATGTACGATATTTTGGCTTATGAGAATTTAGTGGTATAATTTACTTAAAAGAATAAACTCGTGGGGAAGAGCCAGGGACTCATGCTACATGAAACATTACAAATTATGTTAATGTATTTAATGCAAATGTAAGAAGTATAAATATTTTGTACGTGCTGTTGAAAAACTGATTGTGCTATGGTTATCATGTAAAGAATTGGAAATTTGACCAAAATAAGCAAAAATGTATGGTAGAAGTGTAACAGTTAAAATGATTTTATTAACATTCTCTACTGGTTCATAAATTAGCTTAGCTACAAGCTATGATCAACCAGAATAAATTGTACATATGATGTGAGGCTTCATCTTTGACAGCAAAAATAATTGGATGAATGTTACAGACACAGAGGTGAAAACAGTCTTCTACAAAGGTTGTGGAATGGCTTATATACATATATATACAGTAGTACCTTGGTTTTCAAACATGAATAAATCATGCTTTATATATATATATATATATATATATATATATATATATATATGTATAAAGCACGATTTATTTGTGATCAGAGGCGTTTGTAAACTGAGGTACTGCTGTATTAAATGAATATGAGAAAGACAGGACATAAAGTGTGATTTATTCGTGATCAGAGTTGTTCAAAAACCGAGGTACTACTGTGTGTGTGTGTATATATATATATGTATATATATGTATAAACATGTACTTAGTAAGTTGGCAAAGTAACTAACAGAACATGCCATATATGTATGCATCTGTAAAAGATGTGTGCATGAGCTCCAAGTAAATCTACAGGATGTTTTTTTTTTTTTTGTGCAAGTGAGTCTGTAAAATGTTCTGTGTATTCAAAGTACACTTGTACATGGTTTTACAATCCTGGTTGCTACTATGCATTCCCACTGAGTAACTAAGTTGGGAAGTGAAATTGTCTGTTGTTGAGTTCTGCAGTGATAAAACTAGTTACAAAAGGTGATGAACTTGGTAATGATTTGAAGTTCACAAGTGTTCTAAATGTGAGCTGATGGCACTCCCTGTTAGAGTAGTATAACTGTTGACCTGGTCACTGTTCTATATGCCAGATTTCAGAAATCAATTTTGGTATTTGTTGATACTTAAAAGTTGATATAGGCTCATTCGATACCAGTTTGTATAAGTGAAAGAAATAGCATACCAGTTGATTGTTCTGAAAAGTGATTGATATAAGAAACTTGCTGCTTTCTGTTGTCATGCAAGCTGCTGATGGTCTTTATACAGTAGGCATATTAGTGACTGAACTAGAAAATAGTGAGGTAATTTGATACTGACTCTAGTTGTTCTGAAAGTAGACTTAATTGGTGACAAAAATCAAACTAAATCTGGATATACATCATATCAGTGTGTGCTACAAATATACCTTTGTGAGGTATTCACTATGATTTCTAATAGCTTCTAAAAGTTGAGTGAAATCTTCATTCAATAGTTTTAGGGGGTCTTTTCCAAATAATAAAATCCTTTACAATACTAATTGCACCACTTAATGAAAATTGTTATATTTTATGGGTTGTTGTATGAAAATTGGACTCCCAATTTGAAAAGGAAATTCAATTCAAAATTGGATGGAAAAATTTAAGAAGACTACCACTTATAAATGAGCAAATTTTTCTTCAAAGCGAAATATTGTCACTTTAAAGTGAGATTGATGACTGCAAGATGATACTTTGTCAATTCAGTGGAAGAAGTTTTGAAAAGTGAAATGTACTCATTTTGAAATCATCAGTCTCACTTTAAAGTGATGTATTCCTTTAGAATTAGTTCTCTTACTGATAAACCACAAGCAAGAAGACCAAAAGCAAATGATAAAGTTGTGATATCTATGAATGTTACAAACAGCCCATAAATTTCAGTGAAATGGATTTTATTGCAAGTTTGTAAATAGGGGTTGGGAATGTACATCTGATGTAGTTTCTTGTCTAGTGTTGTTCCCTTTAGCATTCAGATTATTCTGTCAAAAATATTTTGCCTTTCATTCTTTTGGGGTTGATAAAATAAGTACCAGTTGAGCACTGGGGTCAATGTAATCAACTTAGCCCCTTCCTTGAAACTGTTGGCTTTGTGTCATAATTTTAAACCAATAATATTGATGCTATTAAAATTTCAAATTATTGTTAAATTGCTAACAAAAGTTATCTACTACCCCTAGGGATCTTCCTGAGCATTTGAAAAAAAAAACAACCTGTTTTCCATCTCCTTCTCAATGTTTATTGCTCCTGCACATTGGCCACAAGCAAAGCCTACTTGCACTGTTAACCTGCCTATGATAGCACTGCCCTGCTTACGTATCCATTGTTTGTACTAGGTACACTATGGAATTTCTCTCCGATGGATGTAGAGCCTTATTTCAAATTATTGTTGATTCAGGTTTCTCGAAATTATGGAGCAAAAGAAAAAACAAAAAAAAACTAACAATACTAACAAAATTTTAATAGCAACTCAACTCTAAAATTGGTTTCAAATGGCAGAAGGCTAGCAATTCTGGGGAGGGGATAAGTCAATTACATCAATCCAGTGTTCAACTGATAATTATTTTATTGACCCTAGTGCTCAACTGATACTTATTTTATCAACCTCAAAAGGAGGAAAGGCAAAGTCAACCTCATTGGTATTTGAACTCAGAATGTAAAGACAGACAAAATGCTGTGAGGTGTGCTAACAATTCTGCCAGTTCACTGCCTTAACGCAACTTTAAAATTAATATATATATATATATATATATATATTTAATATTTTCCATTCTTTTCTCCCTAGGAGGGCCTAGCCCATAAACTAAGAAAGCTTTGGAATTTGGTTGCAGGTTCCCCTTGTGAAATATATTCTGCTAATGGTACAGCTGTTTCATTGCAGAACAATTCACCGCAAACTTTAAATCAGAGTAATAAAATATTGACATAACAAGTTCTCATTACAAATGAATGAAATTGATTAAAGCCATTTTAGTGTATAAATAGCAAATATTTGAAGACAAACCTTTCTTAAAAGTTCTTGCTTATATTTCCTTTACCAGTATTATATATTGTTTATTCATTTAACATCTGTTGCCAACCATTAGCTATTTTGTAAGGTAAGGATTATTTATCCCATAGGAAATCAAAAACACAGAGCTAGTAGATAATTTATTGTTAGGAAATATCAACAAATATCACCAGTTGGAGCCCAATACTGGTCGGGCTCCAACTGGTGCATAGTTTTGTGACCATTCACATAGACAAACATGCACACGCATTACATCAATTAGCCCTTTGTCTTTGGCTCAAAGCGATGAAGTCAACACTCATCCTGAGTTAGAAAATGTTCATGGAAACCAGCTGGATTTGCTTTAAACAATGTCAGATTTTGCCATGATGTTACCAGTCTGGGGCATTTTTAATCAGGTGTCAGAAGGTGTAGCACCCACCAAGCAGAAACCTTCATCATGCCAAGTTCATTGTGCAGAATATTCTCAACTCTCATGAGATATGCTGGTAACATTGACTGTTTGAATTACAATCAATTACCTATCATCTATCAACATGTGATGAATACAATCAGTGTTTTCCTCTGGTGGCAGTTGTTGGACATTCAGAACCTAGGTCAACTTCAAGACTCTGTTTCCCTCCAAATATTCATCTGCACACTTTTGCACTGTTAATAAAGCTGGAATATCATCCTGTTATGTAGCAACCATGTCAGTATGAATGTCCTTGGAGGTTAAACCTTTTTTCTGCTGGTACTTGATAACTTCATGATGTCAAATTTTGTCCATTTTCAAGAGACGTCACTACCAGTGACATTTGAAGTCTTCTTTGAAGAGTCAGATGTCAGTTTACCTGGAAAGAAACCATGCAGTTATCAAGAAGAGTTGAAATGAATGCATGCAAGATTTCACAGCTCTAGCATCACTCCTTCATAGTCAGCCTATGAACATTTTAGCCCACCCCTATACAGGATGGTATCATACTCAATGCTTGGCGAAGCATCACCATAGTCAATTGCTGCAAAGGTAAAGACATGCCTTAGAGAAAGAGAGAGAGGGTTGGGGGGTGGAGAGTAATTATAGTGGTATAAAATTACTGGACTAGGTCATGAAAATTACAGAAAGCTTTATAGCTTAATTAGTTGGGAAGAGAATTATTGTAAATGAGATACAATTCTGTTTCATGCTTAGATGAGATGTAGTTTGGTATTGTGCCAGAGAGAAGTACTACTGATTCTCTCTTCCTGTTGAGGTTACTGCAGCAGTAGTACTTAGCTAAAAGTAAACCACAGTACTTAGTATTTGTTGACATGGAGCGCACCTTTGACAGGGTTCTTTGCTCTATGTTCTGGTGGTCGTTGAGGAAGTTAGAAACAGATAAAATGGCTTGTGAGAGCCATATAAGAAGTGCTATCTGTGAGGTGAGAGTTTGCCCAGAGTTTATCAATGAATTTAGTTTACAAATAGGGAATCACCCTGGTAAAATCCTACCTGCATTCTAAATTCCCCCAATTCATCACAGTTCTCCTGGCCCTAACAAGAGTTTTCAGACCAAAACCCATTGTAACTGCTATATGCTGATGACCTTGTTTTTAAAGCTGATTCTTGAGTAGAATTAGAAAAGAAATTCTAGGTGTGGAAGCAAAACCTGGAATCAAAGCTAACTTAGCAAAGACCATAGTTTCAATAAGTAGAAAAACAGACAAGGCTCTACTTCCATCGGAGAGAAATTCCATAGTGAACCTTGTACAAACAATGGATACATAAGCAGGTTAACAGTGCAAGTAGACTTTGTGGCCAATGTGCAGGAGTAATAAACATTGAGAAGGAGATGGAAAACATTTTCTTTTTTCAAATGTTCAGGAAGATCCTTAGGAGTAGTAGATAGCTTTTGTTACCAATTTAACCAAATCAGCAGTGGAGGAGGATATTAAAAGTATCATAGCTAGGGTAAGAAAAAGATACAGAAAGTTCAAAGAAATTTAACCCTTTATCATTCAGATTATTTTGTCAAATGAAATGCTTATTTTGAATTAATCATGCATTTAACTCATAGCTTTGAGATTTTGATATGATTGTTAATTTCTAGAATGACATTGTAGGGTAGGTCTGAGAGGATGGATCTGGCCAGTTTAAATGCTAAAGGGTTAACATCTGTTGGTAACAAAAGAAAGGCAGATTCTATGATGTTTGTGTATTGATTGCAATGCTACAAAGTAGAAAAACATGGGCTCCGAATGTAGAGGACAGGTAAAGAATTTAAAAAAATTAAGCTAGCATACTCTGCTGAATGTTAAACTGTGTATGGAAGATGAAGTACAAATATATTGAAGGAATCATATGGAGTGTGCAAGAGAAAATCACACTGATGTGAACATATGAACATGGATCAGGACAGCTGTATAAGGAAGTGTTGATCTCTAAATGTGGATGAAGCTAATGGCAGAGGGAAACCCAGGAAAATATGACAATGAAAAGTGAAGGCTGAATCAGATTTTTGAGCCTCACAGAGATGACAAAAGATCAAAATGACTGGTGATATACAATGTTTGAGAAGATCTGTTCATCATTGGCAGGGGTGCTAGTTTAGTCACTGATGGCCTGACCATATGACAAGTTGTTCTGGGTTACATGTTACTAGTAGCACTAAAAGTGACTTGACACTCACAGTTAAAAATTTTGGTTGAAGGCAATAATGGTTTGAACAAAATGGAGTTACTAACACCTTGTATGCACAGGACTAAATATCTTATGTAAATATCGGCTTCCTTGACTTTCATCCCAATTTATAGAGAGAAAAAAATGCTTTTGAAACGTGTGTATATGTATATACACACATACAACCATGTACAGTGTATGCATGTATGCATAGGAGTGGGTGTGTGGTAAAAGAGCTTGCTTCCCAACTACATGGTTCTGGGTTCAGTCCCACTGTATGGCACCTTGAGTAAATATCTTCTACTATAACCTCAGACTGACCATAGCTTTGTGAGTGGATTTGATGGATGGAACCTGAAAGAAACCTGATGTGTGTGTGTGTATATATATATATATATATATATATATATATATATATATATTTATATTTATATTCATGTGTGTCTGTGTTTGTTCCCCACCACTGCTTGACAACTGCTGTTGGTGTGTTTAAATCCCCATAACTTAGTGGTTCACCAAAAGAGACCACTAGAATAAGTACCAGGTTTAAAAGAATGTACTGAGGTTAATTCATTCAACTAAAGTCCTTTAAGGCAGTGCCCTAGCATGGCTGCAGTCTAATGACTAAAACAAGTAAAAGAATGTGTGTGTGTGTGTGTGTATGTATATCATCATCATCATCATCATCGTTTAACGTCTGCTTTCCATGCTAGCATGGGTTGGACAATATATATATATATATATATATATATATATATATATCTATGCAGATGCATGCAGACACATTGTTTTAAAATGTTCATAAAAATATTTCTAAAGCTATGCAATTTCATGTGGGAGGTTATAAAAGTTACCTGGCTTGTACGCAGTTTAACATGTTTGGAGTATTCTCACAAGAGCCAGAAATAAAATGAAAAACATGAGCTTGAGACAGCCATTTTTGCATGTGTTTGCAAAGATTTTAAAAAGAACAAAGATAACCATTTTCTTCATAACTTTCTTTTTATATTGTAAAATATATTCAAACAACTATTTCAAAGGAAAAGCATGCTTGGATTACCAGCCAAATGATTGGAAACATGTAACTTGGAGTACTAGGATTAGGAGTCATTTTGTGGTTCATTGCTTCTTAGTGAATCAACAGTTATATACACACAAACACATGTAAGATTGGTGGTGTTAGGAAGGGAATCAAGCTGTAGAAACCATGCCAAAGCTGACACTGGAGCCTGATGTAACCCTGCAGCTTGCTTGATCCTGTCAAACCATCCTATCCATACCAGCATTAGAAAACTGATGTAAAATAATAATTATGATGATGGTGGTGGAGCATGCATACAGAGTGGTGTGTGTAAATAGCACCATTTGAGTGTGGCCAATGGTGGTAGTGGTGGTGGAGCATGCATACAGAGTTTATTCTAGAAGACACGAATGGCATTCATGCTAATTCTACTTGTCTGTTATTTCAAACATAATTCTGAAGCTGGATAATTCATGTGGGACATTAGTGGTGTATGTGTGTGTGAATCCAAATTTTGTTCAATAAACCAGTTTGTTGATTATATCATTTAAAAGAAAAACATAGAAAGAAAAGGGAATCAAACTGGAAATTTGAAATTTACTAAATATTTATATTTAACATGAAAAAGAAGCAATGCATTCACTGTAAAAATGTCTAAGATAGTAAAATTCATTTCGGCAAGAAATAAGGTTTTGATAATCTATTCACTACTGTTAAAATTAATCATCCAAATTTTAATTCAGAAAATTAGATACATCATGTACATATATATATATATATATATATATATATATATACACACCATCATCTTCGTTTAACGTCCGCTTTCCATGCTGGCATAGGTTGGATGGTTTGACTGAGGACTAGTGAGCCAGGAGGCTGCACCAGGCTCCAATCTGATCTGACAAGGTTTCTACAGCT
>NC_068998.1:19338908-19339544 GCF_001194135.2 Octopus bimaculoides | reverse complement strand
CACCAGGCTCCAATCTGATCTGACAAGGTTTCTACAGCTGGATGCCCTTCCTAACGCCAACCACTCCGAGAATGTAGTGGGTGCTTTTTACATGCCAGTCAATCACACCACTGGCATCGATCATGCTTGAATGCTGGATTGAGTACTTTTTTGTTGATCCTACCAATAACAGAACAGTGCACTATCATCATCATCATTTAACTGTTAGATGTTGTTATACATCACTGGTCACAATGCGCTTTGCATCATTTTAGCTTTCAAATGATGCCACCTCATCGGCCAGGCAAGCAGGCCAATCTAGCAATTGTTAAAAGATGATGATGATGACGATATATATTGTTGTAAATGTAAACCAATTCAAAAGAAGGCTTTTATTCACACTTTGTTTTGCTTGCCGTCTAATCTGTCAATCATGGCTGCCGAACATTTAAGATGCGTTGTTTTATATTAAGTAAAGACAGCATCCATCCATCAATGTCATTCGACACTACGCTGTATATTTGTACTCAATACAATACAAAATATATCTATATTTTTATCTACTATTTTACTATTGTAAAAAGAAATTAATGACAGAATGTTATAGTTCATATCATATATATATATATATATATATATATATATATATATATATAT
>NC_068998.1:19335566-19338898 GCF_001194135.2 Octopus bimaculoides | reverse complement strand
ATATATATATATATATATATATATATATATACACACATGTATATATATGTCAGTGCCATGTTAAAAGCACCTAGCACACACTGTAAAGTGATTACCATCAAGAAGGGCATCCAGCTGTAGAAACCAAGTCAAATCAGACTGGAACCTAGTGCAGTTCCCCAGCTTGCCAGCTCTGATCAAACTGTCCAACCCATGCCAGCATGGAAAATGGACGTTAAAGGACGATGATGATGATATATGCTGAGCTTAGTTTCTATTTACCAAACTTACTTTTAAGTCACTGGTTGGCTTGAAACTGTGTGGCTGTAAAGAGAACTTCTCAGCCAGAGCCATTCTTGCATCTATTCTAAACCACACAGTCGTGCTTGCTCCTATATCTTCCTTCAGTGTAAGATTTAGTTACCATACTCTGTTAATCAGTTGTAGGTATGATGAAATGTAACATAGGTGTGGGTGTTTATATAGATACAAGTATTTGTTGTATAAGGTAGGCATATTTTCATACTTAGTTGTTATCATTCTCATCTGTACTACAATAACTTGCTAATAATGTATACTACAATACTTCTTCCCCAAAAGTGTTTTTTTTTTCCTGACATTCTCAGAGGATATACACATGTATCAAATATCTTGTATTCACTATACAGCCATGTATTTTTGTTTCCAGATATCAGCCTGTTCCATTGCTCTACTTGTCATTGTGCCAATATTCAACTTACTTATATAAAGCTGAAATGAGATATTAACGATACAATAACTGGTTAGCTACATGGATGAATGCACACATCTGATATCACTTTTACTGTTCCTTTACTTTGTTTACATCACACTGTAAGTGTTATTCATGAAGTGTTGCTGTAGGAATATGTGGAATTACCACTAATCTTGTTCTTCATAGTTACAACATATATTTATAATTAAAAAAGATTGTTAGGCACAAGGATAAGTTATTTAACAAAAGTTTAGTTGTATGTGGTATCTAAATGGAAATACAGAAGTATTGCACTAAAAGTAGGACATAAGTTCATATAAAGCTTGAAGAATGACTATGAACTCTGCATAAGCTACCCAATTGAAGAAATTGATGCTGTTGATGTTCAGTTTGGATGCCTGTAAGTTGACTTCTGCAAGAAAAATATGGTCCAGGAATAAATTCCAGAGTGATGCATTTTTTGAAAGGAATTATTAGGGAAAAAAACTGTTTAGTAAGGGATCTGGGAAGTGAGATGAGAGTAGGACAGATTGGTGTGTTTGTTAAGTCTGAGTAGAGTGGTTACTTTTGCTAGCTAGGTCAGAGAGCTGAAGTCATTGTGGTAATTGAGTGAGGAAGCTGAGAGGAGAACCATCATATCTGAATTTGTAGTTGTGTGTTGGTGGGCAAATACATTTCTGCTAGTTAGTTGGAATGGTCTTACTTTGGATAGCTTTATATTTGTGTATGCATCAACACCATATGACAACCTTTTTCAATGATATTTTTAGAGTATTGTTTGTTGTTGGTTTTATAATATTCATTTTCACTGTACAATGTGGTGATATATGTTTTAGCCAAATCAACCATACCAGTTTTACATCATAATGACAACATGAATTGAAAAAGCAATGAATTTGTGTTAACTTGTTTTGTAACATAAGAAAACCGCTTTTGGATTTGATGTACAACAATATGCTGATGAAGATTAAAAGTTTGAGTTGGATTGGTGATACATGAATTTGATCAGTACATTGTTGTCAGTTAATTTAATATGCAAGTGTAATAATAGGATATAATGATGTTGACCTGTTAAATAGCACTAATGTATAATGTAGATTATTGTTTTGTAATTGATTTATTAACAGGTGCATGCATGGCTGTGTAGTTAAGAGTTTTGCACCCCAACCATATGGCTTCGGGTTGTCCCACAGCGTGGCACATTGGGCAAGTGTCTTCTAGCCTTACCAAAGCCTTGCAAGTGGATTGGTAAATGGAAACTGAAAGAAGCTTGTTGTGTGTGCGTGTGTGTTGCTGCTTCCTTGTGTTGACATCATGTGATTGTTGTAAATGAATGTCACTGTCATGCATGCAGTGTTCTTCATTTCCAATTTTCCATGAAAACATGTTTGGCCATGGAGAAATATTACATTACTTGGAAGCAAGCAAGGACTTGTGACAAGAAGGGTAGCTGATCATAGAAAATCTACATCAACAAATTCTGTTTCACTCATGTGGGATTGAAAAAGTGAATGTTAAAATGATGATGGTGATGATGCATATGTCTTGCCATCTGCTGTTTCACTAACTTTGTAGGTGCTGCACTAATTAATATATGTCCACTTTCTCATTAATTGACTCCGTTTAAGAACTTTTATTTTTGTTGTTTCAATCTGTTGTTACCAAATAATAACTAGAACTACTTATGTAATTTATCTGTGTGAAGTGTGATTACTAAATAGAAACTTGATTAGAAATGAAATAAAGCAAACAGATTTTTATTACATACAATGCAAAAATATATCTTTTTAATTTATTCTTATTCTTTAGTCATTCATTATGAGGATAATTAGAACATGCAAATCACCTCAGCAGCAATACACATATCCTGGAAAAGTCCTGAAATGCATTTCAATTATTTTCATCTCTATTCTTTATTTGTTTAGTTGATTATGATATTGTTATCGCAAATGACATAAGTCTTCAATATTATCCAGCTTCCTGAAAGCAGTGAGCTGGTAATAAATGTTAGCATGCTGGGTGAAATGCTTAGCAGCAATTCATCTGTCTTCACATTCTGACTTCATATTTCACCGATGTTGACTCTGTCTTTCATCCTTTTGGAGTCAATAAAATAAGTACCAGTTGAGTACTGGGGGTTGATGAATCGACTTACCCCTCCCTCGCCTTGTGCCAAAATTTGAAACCAGTGTTATTCTGCTTCCGGACTAAGAAACGTGTAACATTATTTGTAGTGATTTATATGCTTTTTTGCTCACCAGAAGACAGATTGAAAGAAGAAAGACAGCACTCTTCACTAGAAGGGTAATTAGAGCTGTAACATGATAAGATAACAGATATAGAGAATGTGTAACTGATAAAGAGAAGGATATATATGTATATATATATATATATATCATCATCATCATCATTATCGTTTAACGTCCGCTTTCCATGCTAGCATGGGTTGGACGATTTGACTGAGGACTGGTGAAACTGGATGGCAACACCAGGCTCCAATCTAAATTTGGCAGAGTTTCTACAGCTGGATGCCCTTCCTAACGCCAACCACTCAGAGAGTATATATGTATATATATATATATATATATATATATATGTATATATATATATATACGTATAT
>NC_068998.1:19334380-19335464 GCF_001194135.2 Octopus bimaculoides | reverse complement strand
TATATATATATATATATATATACGTATATATATATATATATATATATATATATATATATAATGACAAATAGTAAACAGGTATGGTCATGTACTACAGATGGATGAAGAGGGCTGTGTGAAGAAGTGCCACTCCCTCCCAAACAGTGGAAGGAATCTGGGTTAGAGGGAGACCCAGGAAGACATGGGATGAGGTGGTGAAGCATGACCTTCGAACATTGGGCCTCACAGAAGCAATGACAAAAGACTGAGACCTCTGGAGATATGCTGTGACTGAGAAGACCTAGCAAATAAAGTGAGTTCACAGCTGTAACCTACACCAGTGTCGCATAACCAGCCCACTCAAAAGTAATTTGGCTCGTAGGGCGTCATGCCATGCTTGAGACCTATTGAGTCAAGAACATCAAAACCCAAATCAAATGGAAATTGTAGTTGTGACCCCTGTGCCGGTGGCATGTAAAAATTGCCATCCAAACGTGGTCTTTGCCAGCCCCCTCTGGTCCCTGTGCCGGTGGCACGTAAAAAGCACTCACTACATTCTCGGAGTGGTTGGTGTTAGGAAGGGCATTCAGCTGTAGAAACACTGCCAGATCAGACTGGAGCCTGGTGCAGCCTCCTGGCTTCCCAGACCCCAGTCGAACCGTCCAACCCATGTTAGCATGGAAAATGGATATTAAACGATGATGATGATGTGTGGTATTAAATGCTTTATGGAACATGTTCTATAAAGCACTGGATACTATTACTATTTACTGTATGTTATTATTTCTGTTACTTGGCTCATATTCTGCACACTAACCTCTCCTGAGGTGTACTCCACTAGATAATAGAGTGGAGTGTGAAACTCACTACTGAGTCTGATCTTTGGTTACCTGTCACACTTCACATCTTTATTTGATATATATATATATATATATATATATATATATGTGTGTGTGTGTTCGTGTGTATGTATGTATCTATCTATCTATAGACTGTTGACCAAACACCATTCAATTTTTTTTCTCCTTGTTTTCTCCGTATTCTTTCTGTTGAAGAGCGTAGCTCGAAACGTTAAAGATTTTCCGTATTCCTGAGCGTCATACTA
>NC_068998.1:19296422-19334370 GCF_001194135.2 Octopus bimaculoides | reverse complement strand
AGCGTAGCTCGAAACGTTAAAGATTTTCCGTATTCCTGAGCGTCATACTAATACATCCTTTTGTTGTTTACACCACCTGTCCTCGTCTGTTATTGTTTTTTTTCGTACATATATATATGCAACAACATATGTAAACAAACTTTTTTTGTTTTTAGAAGTGTTGAATGTGTATTGTATTATACAGACAAGGAGGTAATATTTTGAATGCAGTATAACCATGAAAACAGCAGAAAGATTGGGTATTTTACCCTTATAAGGCGGTATCTGAGGGGTGTGGATTTGAGTACCATGGCTGTCTACTGACAACTTTTTCTTTTCACAGCTATACTGCATTTGAAATATTACCTTCTTGTCTGTATAATATATATATATATATATATATATATATATATATATATATATGAAGGCAGTCTGCTCTGAAACAAAGCTTGACCACTTCAAGCACAAATATAGCATTAACTTCTCAAGTGAGAACAGATATGACTTTTGAGCCCGGAAACTCTCTTAAAAAAAACTTTCCACAAATATTGCAAATGTGTCTCAGTTCTGAATCTGTTATTTCATTGTACTTTTTGTGCATGTTTAGAAGTCTCCAGAGGATATACACATCTTTTGACAAAAATGACACTGAGGAGCATTTTCTTGCATAAAATGATGGTATCGGGGGTTAGTGTTGTTCTTTTAGACCAGAGCGAGAGAGAGAGGAATTTGTGTATACTATCAAAATGTGTCTCTTTATGGAAGAAAGCATTGAGAATGGAAAGAAGAGATGGAGGAAAATTTGAATGAAAGAAGAAAGTAGTATATAGAAGAGAAGAAAAGGCAGTATGTGAAGATTTGAAGTAAAGAGAATGAGAACAACTGATGAAAGACAAAACAAAACAGAAGAAAATGCAACAAGAATTGCAAAAAAAGTTATTTAAAGGAATCAGAAATAATAAGCTCAGTCATTTTTGATGGGTACTCTGCTAATAAATAAATAAGAACAGCCCATTTGAAAGATTAAGTTCAATGATTTATTAATAGGAATGGTGGCTGATATCCTTGTTTTAGGTGAAGATGGTATTTATTTCTAAACAAAAAATACATCAATAATATCATCTTATAATGACTTTGGTTTGACCTAAATGTTAAAATTATGAATTTTATGTGTGTTGTACGAAGTTGTTTAGTCTCCATATCAACCCTGTTCTAGTATGAATGGAAATGAGATGCAGTTGACATTTGTAAGCCAATGCAGTAACAATAGAAGTGGAAAAATTGAGGTATTGCATACAACAGACCAAGATTTAAAGATTTTCTGGAAGAGAAATTTTATCAATTTGAAAGGAAAAAATACCTGTTCTTAAAATTTCTAGAATACTAATAAACTAAATTCTAAAATACCGATTTAACACTTATAATTTTTTTAGGATCCTTGTTCTATCATAAAAGTTGATATAAATTGTATTAAGCTAAACCTAATCTAACATCTGAAACCTAAAATATTATGCAGTAACTAAAGGAAAAGGCTCTTTAGATTTACAAGGTCTCAGCATCTTCATTCATGTATTGTAATTAACAATATATAAGCAATTGATAATTGATAACTGGAGTTGATAATGACAAATTTGAATAAGTTGGCAGAGTCATTAGTGCATCAGATAGAATGCCATGTAATATTCATTCTGGTACTCTGCAAAATGAGTTCAAATCCTATCAAAGATAACTTGACTTTTAGGCACAGGTGTGACTGTGTGGTAAGAAGCTTACTTCCCAATCACATGGTTCTAGGTTCAGCCTCACTCGAGCTGACCAAAGTCTTGTGAGTGGATTTGGTAGATGGAAACTGAAAGAAGCTCGTCAAATATATATGTGTGTGTCTTTGTCCCCCAACTACTGCTTAACAGTTGGTGTGTTTACATCCCTGTATCTTAGTGGTTCAGTAAAAAGAACCAATAGAATAAGTACCAGGCTTTAAAAAAAAAAAAGTACTGGAGTCAATTCATTCAACTAAAACTTTTTCAAGGTGGTGCTCTAGCATGGCCACAAACTGAAACAGGCAAAAGATAAAAGATAATAATTACACATAAAATAAGATTTTTAAAGACATTTTTGAGTTTAGAATATTTAGTGATTTATTTTTATGCTTTATTAATTATTAATCATTGTAACTAATATTTTGAATTGTTAATTGTTGCTACTACTGATATTATTGGATTATAGTTTTAGAGATCACTGATCTTTATATAACAGATTATGAATAAAATGTTTCCTTTCAGGTAAATAGGGTGTGTTTCAAAAAGTTTGATATCATTTGAGGAGCCTTTCTTTAGTGATTACACAATATTTTAGGTTTCAGATGTTATGATTAGGTTCAGCTTAATATAATTTATATCAACTTTTATGATAGAACTAGAATCTTAAAAAAAAAAGTATACGTGTTAAAAGCATATTTTAGAATTTAGTTTATTAGTATTCTAGAAATTTTAAGGATTATATACACTCTCGGAGTGGTTGGCGTTAGGAAGGCATCCAGCTGTAGAAACTCTGCCAAATCAAATTGGAGCCTGGTGTAGCCATCTGGTTTCACTAGTCTTCAGTCAAATCGTCCAACCCATGCTAGCATGGAAAGCGGACATTAAACAACGATGATGTATGCAATTAATTTAAGCTAGTGAATAGTTAAATTAAATCATGGAAAATTAAACATTGAAGAGCTGATGAGCATCACCTAAAACATATTCTGACCTGAAAGCAGCATGTGAAATATGCATATAGTAAAATATTGGATTCAAACAAGGATTGAGACAACTACTGTCACAGCATATCATCATTAAGCCCTATTGACTCATAACATGGTTATCTTACAACTCAAAATTAACTTAGAACCAAAAGTTATCTAAAAGCTCTCAAGATTAAACTTTCTCTTGTAGAAAATCTTCAAATCTTGATCTTTTGATATCATTTAAGATGTAAATATCTAAGTAACTATATAATCTAGGCAAATGAAACTAAACAGGTTTAATGTTGTTCAGAATAAGATTTACTCATCAAAATTTGAATGAGAAATTCAAAAGTATATATATCCTCAAGTTTTAATTAGCTTTATTGCAAACAAGTTTTGTTGTAAGATTCATTCATTCCACATAAGGAAAAAGATAACTTAAGAAATGTATGGTTGTAAAATTAACCCTTTTGTTACTATATTTCTGTTGAAATGCACCACTTTCATTTCAAGTAATTTTGTTGTTATTTATCTGCACTTTGGAACATAAATTAACAGGAAATTGTAATGGATGGCTTTAATTTAGATCACTTAATTTAAAACAAGAAGGTGGTCTCAGGCAGGTTGGTTTCAAAATGGTTAATTCAAAGTTACATCTCATTAAAGCTCTTTAGTTACGTTGCCATGACACTTATGTTTAAAGGTATTTTAATGATACTTCTTTTTCCAGCTAAATGGCAGCAAAAAAATGTATTGATTTAATGAGATTTAGCTTGTTAACATTTCAAGAGTGTAATATATTTTTTCATCTTAAGGACTTATTTTGTTAAAAAACAACAACAAATAACATTGTGGAAGGTCATTAATTTTTAGGGTCCTTTTATGTGGATAGCAAAAACCTTAAAGGTAAGTTGAAAATAATCAAGTTTCTAATTTGATTTTGATTCCAAGTTGAAGGCTTTTCATGTAACTGAATTCTATAATGAGCTTGGAATTAGTTAACTCTTCATACATTCCCAAACCTCTGTGTTTCTGTATAATAAATTTCCAGAAATTCATGAAATCAGGACCAAAATGTAAAACTGGAGAAAATATTTTATGGTATCCAGTTTGATGACAATTTTTAATTAAAATTAAAATCTTGCTTATTGTAACTTGGAATGATAAAAAAAAAAAAAAACTATCAAAAAAATTCATAGAGTAGTAAAAATGGTTGTATCTCAAACAAAACTGCTTTCTGTAGTTTCAATGCATCAGGTTATGGGTTCAAATCCTGCAAGAGTTAATTTTGTCTTTTATTTCTCTGTAAGTTTGTGACATTGTGTCAATATGATACTTCAGTTATTTTGTGTTAGAAAATATTACTTAACATTGTCCATCTCATTGGCATTTTTCTAGTTTTAGCAGAAATTCATAAAATCCATAAACTGTAATGTATAAGCCAAGACCATTGATTAAAGTAGTTACTGGATAACACAAATTAAAATGACTGAAAATAGAGTGCTTTAATCATGTTAAAAGCTCTGAAAAAATTTTCTCAGATGTCAGAAATAATTTAAACAAAAATGTTACAGAAAATATTAGTGATTATTTTAAGACTTTTGCTTATACTTCAGAACAGGAGCAAAACTAATCTTGAGAGCTTTTGGATAATTTTTGGTTATAAGTTAGTTGTGAGTTGTTAGTCAGTCATTTTAGTATGTATCAATAAAACTTACTGATAATATGTTGTGACAGTATTTTACTCTATACATAGTCTCTATTAATGAAATAAAGCAGAAGATAACAATGAATTACTGAATTGATATTTCACATATTGTCTTCAGGTCAGAATATGCTTTAGGTGATGCTCATCAGTTCTTCAATGTTTAATTTTCCATGATTTAATCTAACTATTCACTGACTTAAATTAATTGCATACATAATGGCTATATATTGGTGAAGGAAAGTTCCATAGCAAGTATAGACAAGGACACAAATACAAGGAAGGCAGTTGGTCCAGGATGAATAGTAACTTAGATGCTTAGGGTTCATGCTAGTTATTCACATTGCCAATCTGGTAGTAACTCATATAACTAATCAGGAGAATGTCATATCCAGTGATTGGTGTATTAGTATCATTGTCAAATGTTACAAGGGCAAAAGAAGTGCTCCAGAGAGAGGTAATTACATAGATATCAGATTGTTGGACCAGGTTATGAAAGTTATGGAAAGAATTGGAACACAATTAATTTGGAAGAGAATTCACCTTCATGACAATGTAGTTCAGCTTTGAGGTAGGAGTAACTAATGTCATCTTCTTCAAGATACAATTGAAGAAGTATTTAGATACAAGCCACTATATCTAGTGACATGAAGGGCTTCTACAAAGTTACACACTCTGTTATTTAGTGGTCATTAAGGAAACTAAGACAGATGAATGGCTTGTGAGGGTTGTACAAGTCATGTACAGAAATGCAGTCAGCAAGGTGAGTCAACAAGGATTAAGGATGTGATAGGGTTTCATCAGGGTTCATGTCTCAGTATCCTTGAGAGGACTTGGCCATAACAGAGGAGTTTAAGATTAGTTTTTCGTGGGAACTCCACATAAGACCTGATTCTTATAACTGAATCTGAAGATTGAGAGAAGAAATTCCGTACAGAGAAGCAAAAACTAGAATTAAGATGCCTCAAAATAAACTTAGCAATGACTAAGTTTTAGTAAATCAGGAAGAAATCAGGCTCTAACTACCATCAGAGTAATCATTGTGCTCAATAAGTAGCAAAAGAACAGGTAGAAATTCCATATGATGTGCAAGAGGTGTTGTATGATCACAGGTTGGTGATAATGAAGTTAGATTGTGTATGTGGAAGATTCACAGGAGTAATTAGTAGTAAGAATACAAGCAAAATAAATTCCTTTGAATACTCAGAAAGCTCATTATAAATAGTTGATAGTTTTCTTTACTTAGGTAATCTAAATAGCAGTGAAAGTGAGTGCTTCAAAAGTGTAATAGTAAAAGAATAGCATGGATAAATTTCAGAAAGATATTATCTATGTTGGTAGCAAAAGGTTTCTTTCTCTTTCAGAGTGAAGAGTAGATTGTATAGAACTTGTGCTTGGTAGTGAGACAACGAACCTTTTATGCATAGAATTTACAAACATTACAAAAGAAATGAAGCAAGCATACTTTGCATCCAGAAAAGTGTACCTGACTGATTGGCATTAATCACTCACAGACACTCTCCATCCTCTAGTTCACAAACAAGCTGTCTCCTCTCTCTAACAGGTGTAATGTTTAATCATGATCCATGGTCTTAATAGTCTTTCTGACAAATATGTCTTTCCTAATGGTGAGGCATAAAAGAAATGAAGTTTCAGATTTACCTCTGTGAAAACTGATCTTCATACTATGATATCTTGGCCTTAAATGATAAATATCAAAGGAATCATAAATAAACTGTAGGTAGATTAACTTTGCTTTTCTATTAGTTAGTTAGTGGAAGTCAGATAGTGCCCATTAACATTGTAAACCCTCTTCGACTGATAGAATTGATGCAGTTGATATTCATTTGGAAAAATTGCTGATTGATGTCTGAGGGAAAAACATAGATAGAGAACGAGTTTAAAAAAGCTGCAATTTATTAGTTAGGAATAAATGGGCAAACTATTTAGTTCAGGATACGTCAGGCTGTAAAGGTAATGAGAGGAGGAGAAAGGATTGTTTTTGGTAGCCAGGATAAAAGGCTTGGCAGCTTGTTACTTCTGAAAGCAAAGGCCATAGTATGTGAGACAGTCAGAAAGTAGATGGTGATTAGAAAAATTAAGAGAGTGGTTGAAATTAGAGATGCAAAGAAGAGTAACTTTGAGTCAGAGTAACTGAAAATCTTTATTGCTTATATTCAGGTAAGACAAGTGATTGGTGATGGAGTTGCTTCTATATATGTACAGATATTATTTTGAGTAAAGCTGAAATATAGATTTACTTTGCATTGAAGAAATAGATTATACATACATAAGAGAATTGTATTTCCTCAGAAAATAAAAAAATCTTGCTTGCAGGTTAGTAGAGATTTTTTTTTTTTTTTTTTTGTAGAGAAGTGTAGAATTTTCTCAAATTGACACTTTATAAGTTTTTATTGTTTGTTTATGAAGCTGAAGAAGATAATATATATCATGAATTGCCAGTAATCAATATGTTGATTCATATAAGAGACCCAGTTGTGGATAGTGACTATAAGTAGGCCTCTCAAAATCCTGTATTAGCTGGGTAAGAAGAGGATGTGGGATTACAATAGTATGAGATTATCCGAGAGTTTTGAGCCCCTAGTGAATCTGGAAGCATGGGAAATCTTTTTCACCTGTACTTTCTGACAAACAGTGGCACTATGTAACTAGTATTTATGCAGGAGTGGTTGAAAATAGCACACTGAAAGATGTATCTTCAAATTGATACCTACACTGAATGCATAGAACAGCATATGATGGTATTAATATAAGCTTTGCTTATAGTTTGGAAATGCAGTGTCAAATTAGGAAAGTCAAGATATTGGTCAAAACATGGGATCATAAAAAATGAATATGTTTAGTCAATATTCTAGTGGACTTGTTAACTAAAATTTGAATTTAAAAGTTTACTCCAACTAGACTATTTTCTTTTTTTTGCTTTCACAGGTTTCTATCCACTATCTATAGTATGGGGTGGAAATGTATTACTGCTCGATGAGAGAAAAATAAATTGTTTGATAATGAATCCTTGAGTTATATGTGCTATAATGTAGAGGCAAGCCCCTAGTGAGCTGAATCTTGTAATTTGATTTAAATTCCTCACTGTAGCAGTTTAATTTATGTTGCTAATTTTCTTAATGAAGATATAAATATGCAGTGTTGTGCCTATGAATGAAATTAATACTAAATGAAAAAAGATTTTCATCATTAAGTTTCAAATTAAAGAATTATTTTAAAGTAATTAATAATTAAGGTGTATAATTTCACTCACTAGTTTCTTTTTTTTTTTAATACCTTGTAATGCACTGGAGATTAAATAGAAATTACTTGGTGCACTTTGCATGGAAAGTTGCAAAAAAAATGTTTAATAAAACGTTTAGTTAGAAATTTATATATAAAAAAAGTAATGCTTGTTTTATTTATTTATTACACTTGTGTTAACAAAATTATCAATAACTTGTTTTTCAACTTGCTGAACAATTTACTATGCATTTTCTAAAGTAAAATATTTCCAAAAATCCATGGTGCAACTAGATACCCCTTGTGACATGTGACTGAAGACCACTGGTTTATCCCTTATCGTAAGTACTATAACAATACAGTTAAATGTAGAAGTACTTTCTATAACAATTTTATTAGTATAAAAGAAGTCTGTTGTGAAATATGTTTCGTAACATTTTAGAAATGATTGAATATAATTTTATTCAAAATCTTTTAAAATTTATTAAGTAAAAGATATGATAATATAGATAAAATGGAAGGGTAAAAACAGAAAGAATGAGAACATAGAGAAGCCGTGCTGCAGCAACATAATATAAGGTATATGTAGAGAAAATGAGATGTGGATATATTTTGAAAAGCAATTAGAAATAGGTTAATAATAATAACACAGATAACGAAACGGAGGGTTTAAAGGGAGGTCACTAATACTTCTTTATACAGTGTATAAATTACTGATACTGAAAAATGAGATGGTTCTTATCTGTCAATCAATAAAATAAAAGGGAAAGAAATCAGGACTATGATAATTATATTTGTTTTTCAATATATTTATCTAGCTTATTCTTCTGTTCAATTGTCTTCATATTCTTCTCATGGTTTGGCATTCGTTATTTTATGCACAGGCTAAAAGAAATAGGCAAGACAACTTCATGCAAATATCAGTTGCTCACCATTCAACTTTTCTCACTTCTGTTTCAATCAATACCAAATTCCACAGCAGCAAGAAATGTGACCAATTACTTCAAGGACAGTAACACAAGGAATTGTTTTTTTTTTTGAAACCAGGACAATTAAATGTTACATTCAAATTAATTATTGAATTCTTCAAAAACAAAAAAATTAACTAACAGGATCTTTGAATTTCATGTGAAATTTTAACAGCTGATGAGTACCAAAATATTTGACTTTGATGAATACTTGAATCAGGCTAAGACAAAATTATCTCAAACTTTCATTTCTCTGAAATCATTAATATACTTACCTTTATATTTGAAGAGTGTTTGTGTCACTTCAGATTGATCAATTGTTGATATAAACGTGTGAAGATGGTAGGAACCCCTTACAATAGTAATGTAATCATTTTCATAAGGAATTCTTCAGATATCCAGATGCTAGAATACATTTTGAGGCTTTACTATTGTAATGTAGGTATGTAAAAGCGTTGTAATTTATTTGGAATCAGCTAGGCGGCAAAGTATGTACATACTATCTAAAGTCACATCAACACACCCACAATATATATGAACCCATGATACTCGTTAGCATCTTTTCCACTTTCTCATAATGTATGCACTTTTACATCATCTTTTCCTGCTGGTATGGGTAGAATTGCTTAATTACTGAAGTAATTATTTTCATAGTTAGATACTGTTCCTACTGCAAGACACATTTGTGAAGTGAGACTAGAAAACCTATAAAGGCAAGTAATTTTGTTAGGGGTTCCAATTGTAAATTTTGAATTAACTGTGCATAATCAACAGTCCAACACTCTGGCTTCACCTCAGTCATATAACACAATGTATGTTCATAATTTGAAACAGACACAATAAACGAGGTGAAAGTCTTTGGTTACTGATAGTGTAGTCTTTAATTTTCACATTTAGATACTATTGTGCCTCAAGGCAAGGCACATAACTCTATCTGTTTTAGGTTAACTAGCTGGAAAATAGATATAATACAGAAGTAGTAAGTTGTATATAGTTCTTTTATTCTTTTACTTGTTTCAGTCATTTTGACTGTAGCCATGCTGGAGCACTGCCTTTACTCGAACAAGTTGACTCCCAGGACTCATTCTTTGTAAGCCTAGTTCTTATTCTATTGGTTTCTTTTGCCAAACTGTTATGTTGTAGGGATGTAAACACATCAACATCGGTTGTCAAGTGATGGTGGAGGGGACAAACACAGACACACAAATACATACATATGACGGGCTTCTTTTAGTTTCCATCAGCCAAATCCACTCACAAGACTTTGGTTGGCCCAAGGCTATAGAAGACACTTGCCCAAGGTGCTATGCAGTGGGACTGAACCCGGAACCATGTGGTTGGGAAGCAAGCTTCTTACCACATAGCCAAATTATATAAGCTTAAAAAAAACACCACAAAGACAAATGAAAAGTCTCTCTGCTTCAAATCTTTCAATACTCCATGTTTGTTGGTTTAGCAAATCTGGATATTTGCATAAATTTTCAAGCACTTCAGTATCGTCCATGATAAAAAAAAACACACAATCTTTAAGGAGCAGTATCTCACTTTTTCTCTTCCAGATTTTTTTTAAACAACGCATGATTGACGTCTCATATTTTAAGTACACAACTCTGTGTTTACATATATAGTGACACAATCTAATCAGCAGTTAGTACCTAGGTTTTCAGTAGTCAATGTTGGTCAAATTGTCACACAGCTTACTTATTATTTATCATTCAACAATTCTTTTCACTTTTTGAGTATTTCTGTAACAACCTACTGTTGTTTAGTGGATATTTAAAATTATATGTTAATATAGATCTGTTTACATACATTTATGTATATGTTTTACTTTTAAATAGTTTCATAATTATTAGTTTTTCAGAGTTAACTACTCTTATTCAGCAATATCTGTTGCATAATAAAAGAATCTAATGCTGCACCCAATGCATCTCAAATTCTCTTTGTAAATCATTATATTCTTCAGCAGTTTCGGATGTATTTCTTTGCACACTGATGTATTTGTGTCATATCTGGAAAACAGATTTTTTCCCTATCAATCTTCATTTTGATTTCTGCCTTGAGGGCCAGCTTTCTTGAACCTGTATAACTTTCATCCCTTGGGCTATCTGGCCCAGGTGTCATATTTTACCAAGTTGAGAAATGTACTTTTGTGAAATTTTTGAACTGATGATGAAAAATTCTGAAGACATTTGATAGAAAATTAACTTTTCTTTTTATTTTAAGAAATATTTTATTCTTATTTTTCAATTGGTTGTTTTAGGTTGTATTTTTTAAAAAATAATTCCTGTAATTTTGTCACGAAAGGCATAAGTAGAAATTAGAACGGTTATCATATCTTTTGAATAAAGAATAGAACATAGGAAAATAAATATTCATATCTATTGAAGAAAGGGGAAAAAAACCAGATGTTTGACCTTTCTTCTAAACTTCTGAATGAAATAATGCAATACATTTCTATCGAAGATATGGTATTGTAAGTTTTAAAATGCATTCTGCATGCTAAAATATTTTTATTGGCAAAATGCACCTAATTACTGCTCCATAAATCTATTGTATTTTTTTCATCCTTTCGTCAACAATGTTACTTTAAAATATTTTCAAATTCTTTAATATGATACCATAAAAAGCTCCAATTTGTACATACATAAATGGCAATACATCACTATCATCATAACCGTAAAATAATAGATTACTGAGAATTGGGGAGCAGTAAGGAGTTTTTCCCCCTTTATTATTTTGAAACTTTGCCCTTAAAACAATTTTCATTATTAGCATATTGGTCGACCTTGCCTTTCATCCTTTCGGAATCGATAAAATAAATACCAGTTGAATACTGTAATCGAAATTACTGGCCTTGTGCCAAATTTGAAACTATTATTTGCAAATTCATCTTTTAGGGGTCAGTATCACAAAAGGAATGCAACTAATTCACATACACCACCTATGAGCAATGAATATTAAAACAAAAGTTTATTGTTTTTCCTATTGAACTTTCGCTATTGCTTTGGAGAAATACAAGATATTATAGGTCCATGAAGAAAATGAAAAACAGGCAGTAATAGATTTTAGATTTAGTGAGACAAAATCATATAGTTTCATTACAACCTAATGATGTAAAAGAAGAAAAGGAGACAGTTTTGGAAAATATCAATCATCATGCTGATGATGCTTTGCGCCCTTTCATTATCTTCTGTTTAGCATGAATGTTAAGGTATTGGTGCTGTTGAGTTGGAAATGCAACAAATAGGGTAACCTTCCTTTTTTCAATATCTTTTTATTTGTAACTTTGTTTTGATTTAAAGAATTTCTGAAGTCAAACTTTCAACATGTTTATATGTTAAACATCAAGTTTAGACTTTGTACAATGTTATTTGTGAAATGAGACCCCCCCCCAAAAAAAAAACAAATACCAGGTAAGTGAAGCCAATAATAAAAGATCATAAAAATTTGCTTAGGATACTTGTAATCATTTTAACAGCCATGTTAAGCAATTATTCTTATTCCTTTAAGTTCCATTAGGAAAAGTTTACATCATTAATCTTCAAAATATACAGAAAAGATCAATGGTTAGTCTGGCACACTAAGAAAAATTATAGATACAAAATATTTGTCTTATATATTTAAAATGATAATTCATCTATAAACTGACATGAAGTATTTAGGACATAATGACCCAAAATATCAACTAACTTATTCTGGATGTTAATTTAAAAAAAAAATCCATGTAATGAAATAAGATCTTAATCCCTTAATTTTGAGAAGCAAATTTTAATTCAACATTTGTGGGTTGTAACAAATGTTATATCAATGTTTTTCATTGTAGATACAATGTAAATACACATTTTATTTCCAGAAAACTTTTGAAGAGAACTAGAATCTTAAATCAATAAATGAATATAAGAATATTTAACACCTTACAAATTTCATATGATGAAAAATACAATTAGTGACTTCCATAAAATTTGTAGCTTTCAACATATGAAGGATAACTGAAAACTGTTTATAACTAGAATAGGAAAATTTGAAAGTTTCCCCGGAGAAGAAAACAAAAAGCGTTTTTCTGTTATCTCGAACTATTTCTTTTAGATTGCTACTTCAAGAGGAAGCACATTTACAATTATAGATATGTAAATCATAAATTATATTATGTTTAATATTTTATAACACAGTAAAAGAAATTCACTAAATATTAAAATTAGATGTTAAAAATTTGTGACAACAAATAAGAAAAACATTAATTTAAATACTTTTACATATACTTCGATGAAAATCTATTTTGTAATTTAAGAAACACCAACACTAAATATTTGACAGTTCACATATGCACAACATGTAATATTCATTTTATTTTCAAATTAGCGGTTGATTTCCAATTATACTGGAGAATAACATTCTATCATTTTCCCGTAAATTTTCATTAAAAATATTTTTCTCGTTGGTTGTATTATAGAAATGTCAATGAAATAAACATTTCTCCCTGATGTGATGGATACGTTTGGCATTGTAAAAGTGAAATAAAACGATACATCAGAAGTAGATGGTGCTCAGTGGACATTTAAAACTATATATAAATACGTCTATTTACACACGCGTGTATATATTTTTCCTATTAGTACATTTTCGTACTTTTAAATAATATTTTGAGGAAAGAAAAAAGTGAACAAAAAAATGCCGTCATCCGTGCTTCTTCTCATTGGTTGGTTAATAAGCTTCTCTGGTCGAGCGACTGAATGCGCTGATTGGCTGAGTTACCATGAATATTAATGACACTACAAGCCCGGCTGGAAATATCAAATATTAACCAATAAGACTTGGCTTGTATATACCATTGATTGATCAACCCGCGCGCTCACTTGCCTATTAAGCTACCAGTAAGCAAGGACCGCTTGCGAAAGGCATACACACACATATGTATACATACATATATATCTTACCCAGTTAAACGTTGCAGGCCTTAGCACTACTACTACTACCGTCAGCCAGGCCATAGTTTAAATAGCGCTGCTCACTCATCAGTACTAGCACACAGCGTACATACACATATATATATTGGTAGCATCCAATCAGTCAACGACAAACGTTTAGACAGGCCGTGGCTGTGCAGTTCACCGCCATAAAGAAAAAACAACATAACTAGCAACTAGCCGATAGAAAAATATTGAGACCAAACAGAACCCGAAAGGGGTTAGTGACGAAAAGTGGCTACAATAGATAATAAATCAACAGCTCAAAGCCAACACAACGGCTGCACAATGAACATGCGAAAAAGGATTGAGCTGGAGAAGCGGAATCAATCGCCGAAAGAGGTAAAGTTTATTTAGTTTTGTCCCGATTTGTTCTTGATTGTTTAGTGTCCACGCTCATTCAGACATCCATTTATTCAACTAAAGTTGAAATAACGCGTTGACTCTACATATTTTCATCTTGTTTGTTCCGCGTGGATGTTTCCTACCTATCATTAAAGATGCCGATAATCTGGACTTGTTTTGGTTAATTTCTTCGTCTTTCAGAGCAATCAGTTTTGTCATTTCTTAATGTTATTCAATTACTTTTGTAAGTTTTATATAAACACGCATTTTCTGCGTATCGATGCAATGCTTGTTGGTCACCTTCTGGTTCATTATGGTCGCCCTTACTTTCTCTCCATGTGCTTTCATATTCCACAATTCTTTAAAATGTGCATCCATTTAGATCGTAGTTAGTAAAAACTATTTATCCACTCATATTTCCAAATTACGACTCCCTACAAGGGTATTGTAGCCTTCTTCCTCGGCGCCACACGCCGGCATTGTATAATAATAAAAAAAAAGGTTAAATATGGCGCCTTGAAAAACTTAACATTTACTTATTGCTTTGCAATCTTTTTACAAGCTTACACTTTCTCTTAAAAGGTTATTAAAGCTATAGATTCACGCCAGTCAGGTAGAATAAATGGTACCTGTCTCCTTTATAGATTTGAAAGTATGTTTTGAATATTTTCTTTGGCATGTTCACCAAACTTGAATTTTTAATTCTACAAGAACCGACATGGTGTAACGGACTAGATAAGGTGTCTATCTGCTCCTTGTTCTAGCTTTTCCCCCTCCTCACTTCTGAAGACGACTTAACTGTTTTCTTCCTTACTTTTTCTTCCCCCCGACCATCATACATGGAATTTTGGTTTTTGACAAGAATGTTAGTGTTATTATAACGTACGTTTAGGGAAGTGGGGGAGGGAGGTAAATTAGATTGCATTATTATTATTTTTTTTTTTGCGCCGAGTGGAATGGTCGGATGTTTTTCTCGTCAATTCCACCACGTTCTAACTGTCCATCTTGCCTGTTCTGCTGTAAAACTAAGACAGCCTCTTCTCGGTGCACTTGGTTTTTAATCTTACAAATTCAGCAGTAAATGCGATTATCATCACATTGATATTTTTTCCTCCCCCCTCAATTTTCGTACGTGTTTTGATGGATTCTGAGGCTGTATCTTTGAGTAAATGTTCTTCCCTCTACATGGTTATAATCTAAACACTAAATGTGATCTTCGACAATTTGAAATTTTTTTCTTGTGATGGAATTGTGTAGTGATGAGTTGTTGCTAACGGACTGCCGCCATCATTGCTGTGTGTATTCTGACGGCGTAAGTGTCATGTCATCAATAAAGCCATGTTTACAGTAAGTAAGCAAAGATAAAGAGAGCCAACTCACAAAGAGCCACCCTGCCCTAATGTATGGTGTTTGAATTTTTCGCCTCAACTGTCAAGAACTTTTTGTTTTCGTTGTTATTGACTTACTAAATCTGTGGTAAATCTCCCATTCCATAAGAAAAAAAAACGTTTTCATTTGTGTGTGTGTGTGTGTATATATATATATATATATGTTATATTTTATTTCATTTCTCCCCGACATCATTTGACTGGCGGCAGCAAGGATGGTCATTTCACAATTGTCATGCAGAGAAACTTAAAAATTTGGGAGATTGGTTTCCTTTTGTTAACCATTTTACTATTTCCACATTAAGTAAAATAAAAATTAAAAAAACCTTTGGAATATTTCAATAATCTATATGAATAAAAATGCTGAAGAGAAGGTCTACACCTGGGTATGTATCTCCCACCTGTACAAGATGAGGAAGAGGGATGATGTTGACTTGTAAGGTCGCTCTGCAACTCATCCGGCGCCATGTTGAAAGGGCAGCAACTGCAACTTTTTTGTTATTTATTTTATTCAGTGTCTTTTACCGACTGAAATACCTTTTGACATTTTGTTGTCGATTACTCCCGTTTTACCTTTAATAGATCAAAGTTAATGTTGGGATGGGGCTGACAAAGTAATCATGTATACATAGGAAATGTGTTGTGCAATCCCTGTATGAGAGAAAAAAAAACATGGTTTGATGGTAGGTTTTTGGTTGCTAAGCATAGCATGTTGATCGACCGCGTAGAGGATCCCCCATTTCTTAATGCAATTATTAGTAACCGTATTGTGGTGGTGGTTGTTGGTGGTTTAGTTTCCAGGTCAGTCCCGATCGAGCACTTATAATTAAATAACATTCCAGCTGTGACCATCCCATCTTATGTATATCGGGGACTAACATTGTCCTCTGTGAGGGGAAAGATCCGTCTGCTATTTCTAGCAGGTCGAACATTCGCGTAGAGTCGTAACCGTATGTGGTAGTAATAGCAACACATGATGACCTACATTGCGTCAATAACACTAGATGAAACAATTCCAGTTTATGTTGAACTTAGCTGAATATATGTAATAATAAAATTGTAATGATTTTAAAAAAAAAAGGTTTTTTTAAAGACAAATCTTTTGCTATTTAAATAGTTCCTCTGGCTGATTAGATAAGATCTGAATTTTTATAATTTGTGATAAATATTTTTTTTCTACTAAAATTAACTAACGTAAAAAAATACGATTTGTTTGGGGTTTTTTTTTTTCTTTTGCGCCTCAGCAACATTGTGTAAAGGCATCATTACATATTGGAGCAAATTATGTGGGTTGGGCGCCATTTTGGCATCGTCTTCCACGCTATTCTTAATCATTATAAGATTATTCTCAAATATGAGAAAACTTTATAAAATATAAAGGATTAAGAAAAAAAGAAAAACAGCCAATAGCTATATAAATTTTTTTTTTTTCAGTCCACAAAATTTGAACAAATATATATTTTTTTTTTATTTTCAATTTATTTTGATTTAGAATCAGACTTACCAGAAAGCTTTAATGTTGTATTTAGTGGAGCCCCTAAAACTGTTGTAAAATGTAACGAGACCAATTCTTTTTTGCCTTTTCTGTGTCATTCCGCCATTGTTGGCTGCCAGATTACCTCCCGCCGCCGCCGCCTATATGTGGGAGACGTGTCTCGCTCGACATTTTTCTTCTGTAGTAATCGTTCGTTTTATTATTAATATCGTAGCAGTACGTGTTCAATTGATGGAGAGACCGACCAAAAAGCATCAGCTATATACTAGTTAGTATCATTAATTTTTTTTACAAGTTAGAGATGGCCTTCCATACAAGGAATTTTTGGTTTGTTGCTTAGTGCTGTGTAATTGTCTGCCTCTCGCCATCAAGGTCGTATAACTATATGAACGGGGCTCCGGCTTGTTGGTTGTACTAGTCATGTGACTTACTCTACTCTGACTAGATTATGTTAATGAGGTTGTGCTGCCTGTGCACATCTTCGATCCTGCTCGCTTACCACGTTATCTTTTTGGTGGTACATTAACGTGGCCTAGTATTTTGTTTGGTTTCAAGGCATTGCAGGATTGCCAAAGAAATCATATTATTAAATTTTTGCTTATACTTCATTTAGTCATTAGAGTGTTATTGGGATCATTAAGAATCTCAATGTGTTGAATGTTTGTCTTAGTGATACATTTTCTTTTCTTAATGTCATTGCATTTAAGAGCAATGAAATATACATTTTTTAATGGCAACATTATTTTATACTCTAGTTTTCATTTCCTTGTCAGTTATTTTAAAGTAGCAAAACAAAAAAATGCAACCGTCCTGGTCTGAGGAGTTGGCACTCAGGACTAAACTAGCTTCGGTATTGAGTTAAGTCCCTCTAGGTTCTGGGTTCAAATTCTTTCTGAGGTGGTAGAATTTAAAGAAGTATGCCATTATGCATTGCATCTCCTTGCGTTTAGTCTAAAAAGAACTCCTTCATGAGACGACTACTGGTCGTTAAGTTGTTGCAATTTTTATTTTTATATGGTTATTTGAAAACAATGCTATTATTTTCAGGTTAGAGAGCTGACCTTGGACAATTGCAGGGCTCACGAAATAGAGGGTCTCACAGATGAATATGAAAACTTGGAATTCCTTAGTTTAATTAACGTTGGTTTAACATGCTTAAAGGGTCTCCCCAAACTGGAAAGTCTTAAAAAGGTTAGTTTATTATTTTTTTTCCATTGAAAATTACCATTCTTCATCTCTCCACAAGTTGTAATCAAATGTACCATCAACTCTGTTAAACTAATTCATTTTTGTGTATTTGTAGCTTGAACTCAGTGACAATCGCATATCTGGTGGTTTAGAAAAATTGCAGGAGTGTACAAAACTTCGACATCTTAACCTAAGTGGAAATAAAATCAAAGATGTTGATACTCTTAAACCTCTTGTAAGTTGTTTCAAATTTTGTTTCCATTACATAATCTTGTTTACTCAAAAAAATCTCTTTATATAAATGTAGTAGTTGCGAATAGTTTGGTGTTTCATAACTGCTTTTCTTCTTACAGGCCAACTTGAAGGAATTGTGGAGTTTGGATTTGTTTAACTGTGAAGTAACACAGCCTGAAAACTACAGAGACACTTTATTTAAACTTATTCCACAATTACAGTTCCTTGATGGTTATGATCGGAACAACAGGGAACAGGAAGATGAAGAAGAAGGTACCATTATATTGCTTGAAATCCCTTATTCTTTAGACATTGATTTCACTGATCTGCAATGCTGGTTGATTCCTTCCATGAGAATAAGATTTTTTATTTTTTTTATTAACAAATCTCTTTCTCTTTTACTTGTTTCAGTCATTTGACTGCGGCCATGCTGGAGCACCGCCTTTAGTCGAGCAAATCGACCCAAGTACTTATTCTATCGGTCTCTTTTGCCGAATCGCTAAGTTACGGGGACATAAACACACCAGCATCGGTTGTCAAGCAATGTTGGGGGGGACAAACACAGACATACAAACATATACACACACATATGTATATATATATACATATATACGATGGGCTTATGTCAGTTTCCGTCTACCAAATCCACTCACAAGGCTTTGGTCGGCCCGAGGCTACAGTAGAAGACACTTGCCCAAGGTGCCACACAGTGGGAATGAACCCGGAACCATGTGGTTTGTAAGCAAGCTACTTACCACACAGCCACTCCTGCGCCTATGTTCTTATTTGTATGGCTTTATTAAATATACGGAGAGTTTATTATAGCAGAATCAATAGAGCATTGTAGTAAATGCCTTGCTGTGCTTATATCCTTTTTAAGTTTCTATAGCCTTGTTAGAAATTAAATGCTAGAGAAATTATCTCGTTGAAGTTGAAGCTGTCTTCATTTTATCTTAATGCTTACTGTTAGAAGATTGATTATTTGAAGTTATTAATTTGGCTGCTAATTAAACAAATAATGATTTTAGCGAATCTAATTTTGCAAGTACTTGGTTTTCAGTTGAAGTGGACTACGATATGGATGATGAAGAGGATGAAGAAGATGATGAGGAGGATGAAGAAGAAGATGAAGAGGAAGAAGACGATGAAGTAGATGTTGAAGGTGAGTTTATCAGTAACAGTTTATGGACTTAGTTAAATTTTTGTCACTCGTAATAAATGTTTTGCATAATTTCTAGCTGTTTTTACTTATTTGCTTATTTTATTTTTTTTCTTATAGACGAAGTGTATGACGAAGTACAAGACGGAGAAGAGGAGGAAAACGAAGAAGATGTACGTCTAGATTATTTGGAAAGAGATGACTTAGACGTTAGTATGATAAACCTAATATATTATACAGTCAGGCATAACACTTGGAATTTCAATGGTGTTTCCTGATGAAGCTTTTGCATTGCTGTGAAGATAATCAGAGTCAACAGCAAGACCTGTTGAATGCTAGCCTGGCTCTAGAATAGGGCTTAATCTTAGGTTTTAATCTTACATGAATTTAATATATCTGCAGTTCCTCCAACCTGTGTGGACTGCATTTTTTAATTGGTAACTATTAAATGCTTTAGGAAAATTTCACAAAAAGAGTTTATACTTAAATATTTCCTTTCTCATTTTAGGAGGATAGTGATGGTGCAGATTTTAAACCTGCTGATGCTGATGAGGATGATGAAGAAGAGGAAGAAGGTTTGTATAATAATTTTTCATTTTAGTGAAATTTCACTTTTTTTTTCCTTTCTTCTTCACCACTTAGTCATGACTTGGTGTGCTAATAATTCTTTGAAGATTTGATGAGTTTGATATTTACTCTTTTCAGAAGAGGAGTCAGAAGGCGAAGAAGATCCTGATGCATGTGACCAGCGAGGGAAGAAAAGAAAGCATGAAGAAGAGGAAGAGGAAGATGAATAATTGGAGACCTTGTAGCCCTTCTGGGTCGAAGTGCAAAGACTGTGTACAGTATTGTTGATGGAAGCCCTCGCCTCCCCAGGTGGGTGGCAAGGTCTGCCACCAGCATATCGTGTGTGATGATGCATACCATAGTACTACCACAAAATAAACTTTCAACTTAGGTCATTCTAACTACACATAGTGGTGGCCAGCATTTCTTCAAGATTTGCCCCCTGTCCATTTCTCCTGAGTCCAGCCAATTTATCCTGGTACCACGGGTACACCCTTCCTATTTAAGGTTTTATCTTTCAGGGTTTCATTCTACTTAAGTTTTTTTTTTTATGCTGCTGCTCATTGCTTTATTGACCCACCCACTCTCCTTAGTTTGAGGGTTATATTCTCACACTGCTGTCTTTGGTTTGAATATTGCTGCTGTCTTCTCCTTAGTGTTTCTCCCTGCAGCCAATGTCATATGCAGTACTATTATGTAGTATATTTACAGCATATATTTTCTGTTTATGCATAATAAGTTCTGAAAGGCTGTCTTGCAAAATTTTCTCCAATTTGTATGATCAAACATTTGACTAACAAGGCCAAATCTCCACCCAATAACTTGATCAATTCGTATATTCTGTTTGCCGATGCTAAATTTAAAGAAGCCTACTTAAAAACGTTTAAGGAATATTTTTCACCTAGTTAATTTTTAGGGTCATGTTAGAAGGCCTGGTGAGATGTATAACTTTATATTGTTAGTTGAATTTATTGGATTAATTTTAACATGTGGGTTTTAGCTAAATTGTTTTCTGGCTCAATGAGATTTAAACAATAGTTGCAGTTGAAATAAAATTATTTTACATTAGTGATTTTATTTCTAGCAGCTCGAAGGAGCATGGTATGCAGTTGAAAATTAAACATCATTTATAGCCTGTAGGGGATTGATTGGATCAGTGCCTTCTTGTAAAAAAAAAAACCCCTGCTTTGTGCAGCACTATATTGCCATGTGAATTTTTTAAAAAACTTCTGCTGAAATCCTTAAAACAACTGTTGCTGGACAATTTTTCTTCTCTTTAGATATGATACTTTGCTATTGGGTGTGTCTGGAGATGTATTTACCGTGTGTGCCTAATTTAACTGGAGATTTGTTTGGGGGCTCAAAAATGTTAGTAAAGATCTGCTCTCTATTTGAATCATGGCCAGTGTTAGGATTCAGCCCTTTTAATGTTAAGCATTCCATTACAAGCAGCATTAATTTCTGGTCTCCCAACTCTGCTTGTTCCCAGTCCTCTTGCAACTCAGGTATCTTGTTGCTCTTCCAACTCTGTAGGTCAGTATTTCTAGAGACCAGCCAGGGGCTAATCTACTCAATTGAAATTCAATGTTACAAATTTTAAGTCTTTAAAGTTAGGTACGTTTACATTTAAAGGACTTAGTTTTGAGTAATATTCTTACTTGTGTGCATGCATTTCATAGGGCTCTTTTTGCATATAGGGACTTTTTTCTTTTTTCATGTCACAAATTCTCAAGTCATTCAGAATTTTTCCTTTCTGCAAGTACTACTTTGATGACTGTTAAAGCAACCAGGACTATTGTAAAATATCCCCTATCCCATTGTATAAAGTTAACCATTTAATCTACTGTTCAGCCTGTATAATAAAGTTTCATCATTATAATCCAGCTACACCTTTCATAGTTCATGGACATGGAGCAATCAATTTGTTTTAACAACATGTTAGTAGTACTTGGGCTGCCTTTCAGTTGGCACCAACAAACGTGATTCTTACATATACAGGGATGTTTGTTGCTGTATAATTTTATACTTTAGGTATTGGTTCAGATTTCAGCCTTGTTTATAAATGAATATAGTGCTTAGTTAGTGTTGGTGACATTATATTGTCTCAGCAGTATAAACACATGTGCATTGTTGCAGTGCCTGATATGGTTCCTGATTGTGATTCTGGGTGCCTCCAGCAAGGTAATAATAATAGTTGGGAAAATTAAAATGACTTCTGTAGATTAAAATATTTTCTTTTCCACGTGGTTAGTTGAATGGCCTAAGATTTCAAACCCTTACAGGTCAGCCCTTACAGCCAGGGTTGTTCCTTCCTAATTTGTACAGTAAAGAGATCCATTTTTGTATCATGTGGGTTGGTGTTGCTGGTATTTGTGGGATTAAATACCTCATAAGTAGCTATAACACCAATTACATTATCCCCTATCCCTTCACACTTCCTCTCTATTTTCTCCCCCAAATACTCGTCTTTTTTTTTTTTTTTTTAACCCCCTCCGTTCTTTAATTTTCATTGTAAACTTGACATTTTCATACATGGCAGCCACACACCACTCCAACAGGCTGAATTCTGAACCAGCATCATGAAGACTACTCAGGAGTTTAGGCACATTCTCCACCTATCAACTGACCCTTCAATCATTGTGCTCTCTCTTTCTCTGTTGCAAATAAAAAGATTTTTATATATAAATTTCTTGTTTCTCTGTTTGTTGCTGTACATAATTGTTGATAAATGTTTGTCTTAGATTAAAACTTACATCTTTTCAGTATTATTTGTTTGTAAATTTAGATTTGAAATATAGAGGCCCATAAGTAGTACACTTTAGTTTTGCTGATGGATGTTAGGTCTTTTTCCATCATTCTATACAAGATATTTATAAATAAACATTTTTAACCGTTTTTGGATTATGGCTGCTGTGATAAAGATTATAATCAGCAATCAAACAAGAATGATGTGATGTAAGTTATTGAAGGCTAATAAGTCCTTTGAATGTGTTTCTTGTTAGTTTTTCAGATAATTGATTGCATCATGAGATGATAGATGTTTTGATATTGATCTCTTATTGTTAGGTGTCCTATTGTGGATGCTTACATAGTGCCAGGCTGAATTTGAACTTTGAATCCTTGTTTTTATACTAAGAGTGTTAATGTCATTCATGTGGACTACTTTATATTAGAAAATAAGACTCTTTGGGATGAACGGTGTTCAAAATGAAATGTGTAATCAGATAGTTTTCCATACCGGAAGACAAGGATTATAATCTGAAAAATTAAAACTGCATTTTTTTCCTTTGAGTGACAGCTGCTTGTCAAGTTAATAATGTTGTGACTAAATAGAATCTTTACTGGGCAAACCTAGCAATGGGCTGGTTTTTGCCTCGGACCTGAGCAAGTAGTAAAGTAGTATGAGGTTTCTATCATCCTGTAGTAATATTGGTCCTGAAAAGTGAACTCGACTCATTTACACATTATCAACTAGATGTCAAAATTTATTTTGAGACGTAATCTGAATATTTTTTGTTTTAGTTTAGGTCTATGATCGGTAATTTTTCAGATTAACACCCGCACGATCTTCACTAAGGTTTTAGGGTCAGGGTTAAGGACGAATTCCCTAACACCCTAGTGAAAATCGTGCGGGTGTTAATCTGAAAAATTACCCTATGATCAATAGCATTCCAGCTAATGACCACCCCGTATTTTTTTCTGGCATGAAATGCCACCGATAATGTAAAATAACATGTAGGGCAGTAGGGTGAAATTTGGCTGTTATCTCTAGCAGTTATAAATACCACAGTGAGGTAGGCTTCACAAAGTTCGTTTTATTCATCCAAGTATCAATAAAATTATTGGGTCTGAGATAATTGACGAAATCTCTATCTGGAAAAAAAAAAATTGCAAAATTTAATCGAGTTGAAAGAGAGAAAAAGATACGTTAAGGCGAATAAGAGATTAAGACGAAAACCGTTATCTTTTCAATAGCAGGTCAACTGATGTCGATATCTATCTTCTCAGCTGACCAAATTATACCTGCATACATAGGTTTGGTGGGAAACAGTTTTAATACTCGAAAATTTGATTATAAAAACCTTCCGATTTATTTCAATTCTACTAATGCATATTACCTTCCATAAGTTTTCAAAGTGAAATTACTAAACATATTTAGTTCCTTCGAAGGAAGATGGAAAGATAAATGAAAACAACTTTTTAATTTCTCTATCGTACTTTCTCTCGTTCTCTCTCTTTCCCCACTCTCTATGCATGGACATACAAAGGTATGCGCAGATATAGCAAGCACTGGACGACAACGATTGATTGATTTGATCGAAATAATTTTCTTCATAGCTTAGAAAATAAGCTTTATGTAATATAATACATTTAACTGGTTACAACATTTTTAGTTACAGAGATGTGAAATCGATCCCCGCTACTCCATGCTTTCTGCCAATCAGTTATTTTCTCTAGCAGAAAATAGATCAAAGATTTTTTTTTTAGCAAATGAATAATTGTCAAAATTGATTAATAACCAATTTACTAATACCAATTTGTTTTATGATTAAAAAAAATTTATTAAAAGCATGTAACATGACTTAACTGTCAGAACATGGCGAATGAATTAATCTCTGAAGGTTTGTTTTGATAATCATAAAGATGGAGGAATGACGGTTGTTGTAATAAGAATTACCAGTATTATTATTGATATATCTGGCACATGTTCATCATTTCCGAAAGAAAAATATAAAAATGGTATTGGACACAACAGTTTAGAATGTGATGCTATATAAAACATAACACATTTATTTTTCATGCAAGTTTCGAAGAAGTCATTTTGAAAATCAATGTTTTCATATCTAAAACAAATATTAATCGAGATTTAATAAAAAAAATAAGCATCTAAATGATTGAAAATATTCTTCGTAGGAATTTTCGAAATCCTCAACGAAAGATTTGGCAATGTATAAGATTGGAAATTATTTAAAATTTTCTAATAATTTGTTTTTAACATCAGTGACCAGAGCATTTCGGCAACTTTTGTAATTGCCAAGTTAAAATACCTAAGTCAGCTTATTAAAAGCTCAACACACGGCTTTCAAACCTGCAGAGACCGGTTGTCGCCTCGTTCTGACAGTGGTGGCCATTTTAGTGTCTGAAATGCCGCTGGTTATTCTATGTGGTTTGCCTTGTTCGGGCAAATCGACCGTTTCCCAGTCACTGGCTTCATACTTCCGTGAACAGTCTAAGAATGTGGACATTATCAGTATCCATTCCATTGGGTTGGATAGGAATTCATTATTTGCTGGTCAGTAAAATACATACTCATCATAACTTATTTATTTATTTATTTATTTATTCATCCACCATGGCGGCTGATGTAACGTGCTACATTTAATGTGTTTTAGATAAAGTCACTTTATTTAATGAAAAAGAACGTTAGTTTCCTTAAATAGGTATGATAACAGCTAATTTATCTTAGGAAAATTTGATAATTAATGAAAAGTTTTAAGAATAAACTACTTTTCTCTTTGTACTATTTTCTGTTGGATAACATACTACGCAGAACGTCATGGGTTTCTTCGGATTCTGTTTTACTGATGTATATATATTATACATGTATATACGAGGAAATTGAACCATTTCTGTTTTTGTGAACATTTTCTAAACGTGTTTTCATTTTATTAATGTTGGTGATTGCTGTTAATGTTTTCATTGTAGATGTTAATAAGAATTTTCAATGTTAGTGATTACCAACGAGTTCGAAAATAGAGCATTGTGTAAATTTTTTTTCGACACGACCTGACGTGTATTAGTGGGCGAAGTATTTATGGTGTCCCGTACTTGATAAAACTTAAATCATTAAAAAAAAAAGGTTTACACTTTTTTTCCTTGATTGTTTTTTAATTAAACTATACAGAGATGATTATTTTAAACTTTTAGTTTATAGTTCAATAGTTAGCAAATGAAAATTGTTCCATCCGTATTTAAACTGAGAAAATAGGGTGGAGATGTAGTTTTATGGATCAGTGTACTTGTCTATCGGAAATATTTTTTTTTTTGTTTTGAAAAAGTCATATCTTTAAAAAATTTAAAAAACTAAAATGCAGTAAAACTATCTTTAGTGGTCTCATTTTGTTACTTCTGTGCTTCCATAGTTGATTAAATTATTCACGCGCAAGTTTTGTTTTTACGGCTGAAAGGCTTAACCCAATCAAAAACCCGGGAAGGGACGACTCTGTAGCTTTCATGAATGGATATTGGCTATTAATTTGTAGTGTTGAGATTTCTAATGTTATTAACAAGTCGTGGTCATAAGAAATTCTTAAAATTAATTTCCAATTTATCTTTCTTATTATTGACAGTATAAAACGTAAGACAGCTATCTAAGCAAAAATATTTCTCTGGGTTATTCTTTATGCTGACATTAAGTTCAGGAATGTTATATTTTTCTTTAAAACGTAGGACATGCAAACCTCATGAATATCTTCTTGATTGATTGTGTGAATTTTTTCGTTACTGTTTGGTAAAATATCTTAGATTGACTAGAAGGAAGCTCATGAGTCTTGGGAGACGGTTTAGAGCCTATATTGTGCACTTTTGGTAGATCCTCTTCAAGAAACTGCTTCATCCTCATCTTTCTCGTACTTTTAATCCCTTGTCTCCTAACATAAAGCTGACCTCCCTCAACACTAAAAAAAAACCATCCTGTACATGCTGGAAAGTGGTTAGCATTTAGAAGGGCATCCAACTGTAGGAACCATGCCAAAGCAAACACTGGAGCATGATGCAGTCCTTGGACCCATTGGATCCTGTAAAACCATCCAGCCCATGCTAGCATGGAAATGGATGTTAAATGATATACATCTAGGTTTTCAACAATTTTGTAATAATCATGGTGTAATTGGCTTATAGCTCTAACTCATCTTTCTAAATCTCAGTAGATCTTAGTAGTTCCATAAGAGTGTCCCTTGAGAAAAAAAATAGACAAAAACCATTCTCTGTAATTTTATTACTTGAGATAGTTATTTTGAGATTGTGACCAAAATTGGATGCTGATCTGTATAGTAAAGATGTTTCATGAAATCTTGAAGAAAACCCTTTGACATTTGTCAAGGAAAATGAAGCAGGGTTACATAATTCCCCAGTGTTTCATGAAAATAAACAGAACCCTTGTGTATTATTCCTTTGCATGAAAACTGTGACATTAGTTGGAGCTTAAAGTAGGATTGTATGCCTATCCAAAGTTAAATGAAAATTTTACAATGTCTTGAATTTCAAGATAAAGGAAGATATCTACACAAAGTGTTTTGAGGATCTATTTCTTGCAGATAATGCAGCAATTAGTCATTCAGCTGAAGATCTGCAGTGATTTCTGATCTCATTTAGAAAGTTCTGCAACATCTTAGTGCTCATCATTATCATCATTTTAATATCCACTCTTTCCTTGGTTGGTTGGAGTCTATTGAGGCAAATTTTCTATGACTGGATGCCCTTCCTGTAGCCAATACTCACCTGTTTCCAAGCTAAGTAATATTTCTTCATAGTCAAACATATTTTCACATCATCGTCGTCCTTATCAGAGTATTGGAAATGAATGACAGTCACAGTCATTTACAGCTAGCACGAAATGTCAAAACAAGGAGACAGAAACACACACACACACATGTGTATATATATATATATACGATAGGCTTCTTTTAGTTTCCTGCTTACCAAATCTACTTGCAAGGCTTTGGTTGGCTTAGGGCTGGAGTAGAAAACACTTGCCCAAGGTACCATGCAGTGGGACTGAACCTGGAACCATGTTGGAAAGCAAATATCTTAGCTACATAATCACAACCTCAAAAAACATGATGTAACAGTATGTCAACGAAACACTAGTATCTCCATAATTACAACTTTCTATATCTCATTCCAAGTCCTATCCTGTATTTTTTTCCGGAAGACACTTGTGGATGTCCAAGACTGGTGAGAAGGAAGTAATTTATCAAGAAACTGGAAACTTGACATGAAAGCTTTCAATTGAGTGGACTTCATCTAAAGGTATCCAAGGGCCAGGTATTAACTGGGCAGCAAGCTAAGTCTACCTTGCTCAAGACAGGCTTGTTTATTTTGCATTTTGATGATGATTTCGTTGCAAGAAATGTTTTTATACGGTAGGGTGTTAACTTAACACCCATTTCACAACTTGGTAGACTATGTCTGCGTTATATAGCTTTTTACTGTGTCATGCAGTGTTATTCTTTGTGTCTCCTGAAAAATTCCTGAATCTATGTGAGAGGTATTGTATTTTCCAGCACTGTGCTATATAGTGTAAACATATATTATAAACATTCAAACATTGTTACTGTTTTTCCAAATCCTGTTGCATTTTGCATGGAAGTTTTGTTTTGGTCTGCCAATGTCTTGGTTGACCTCTGTTTTTTCTGGCTGTAAATTTTGCACTGAAAAATTTGACTTGTATACTGGAAAATATGGCATGGTGAACTAGAAATGTAAAATGGATTAATTGGAAGACTACAGTTGCATGACAAGTGTGACTTGAGTGTGCTTTCCATCAACACAAACACTTAGAAAACATTTAATATGGTTAAATGTGATTGTAGTCAGAAAATGAATGCAATTTTGGGACCCTAATTCATTTAGAGAAATTACAGTAGAGGCTGCCATTCTTGCTGTGAACTTATCAGTAATATCAGACATCCTAACTGTATCCAACCACTCAGAATCCAGTCAGAATAATAAATTTGTGTGTGTGTGTGTGAGTTGCTGACGTATGTTGAGGGTGAGTTTTAATATGTTGAGAATAGAGGCTTAGGTGCAGTGTGGAGATTAATGGATAGAAAGACATTAATTTCAGGGAATTTATTCTGAGAAAGTGGATTAAATTATATATATTTTATGACTCTACAAGTAGATCATTAAAAGTTTTAATTAGTATGTTACAAAAGTGAAGGAGTATTTCTTGCCTTTGATTTAAGTAATAATTTGTAGCTTCTTATGATTTAAAAAAATATTTTTTTGTTTGACTATGGCTTTCACAGATCAATGTGAGTAATTCTTCTCTTGAATAGTTGCAAGTCAATAGCTGCAGGGAAAGAATTTAAGAGAGTTGACATTCTGGAGGTTACTGATTGGATGTGGTGGACACAACGAAAGTGAAGAGAAAGGATGAGTTGAGAGTGTTCCAATGAAAGTCATATAAGATCAGCCATTTCTATGGAGCAGAGTCTACTTCAGTTTTCATACAAAAGGTAGAAAGAGGAGACAGCATGTCTGTGTGGCAGAGGTTGGTGTGTATGTTGGAGAATGACCCTATGCAATTGGTCTCGAGTGACTTTTGGATTTGGTAGATGGAAACTGAAAGAAGCCTACTGTAGATATATATGTGTGTATGTATATCCTTGTCTTAACATCATGTGATGATTGTAAATGAAAATTATGTCTAGCCAAGGAGAAATATTATCTTGCTGGGAAACAGGTAAGGATTGGCATCAGGAATTTCATCTGACCATAGAAAATATGTCTCAGCAAATTCTGTCTGACCAATGGAAAAGTGGATGTCAAATGATGATGGTGACACAGTCTAAGATGTCTGCATGTGTAGCAGCAGCACTATCTCCAATTTTGGAGCAATACTCCTAAGTTTTATAAAGGATAAGTAATTAAAGACTGAAGTATTTTCTGATCCTGAAAAGAAGGCTGGCCTTTGTGGTGTTGAGGATGTGTGGTCTTCAAGAGAGATTTTGTGGGTTCTAGTTGTGTGTTATTCATGTTTAGGGGAAGGCAGGGGTGATATTTTTTCCCTGATGTGTAGTGATTGTATCTGCTTTTGGAGGGGATAAGGTTGGCATGAGTCTTCTCTGTTGCATCTGGATAATGTTTGGGTTTGGAAGATTAAGGAGGAATGAAGAGTGGTTTCATTTGAGTAAGACTGGGCATTGCTAGGTGGAGAAGCAAGTAGGTTGTTGATATATAAAAGTCTAGGGACAAAACTGGACTTTAAGGCACACCAGAGTTGATATCATGTGAGTCAGAGAGAGCACAACTAGTACATGCCATGATGATGTTATCTTTTAGGAAAGCTGTTGATTGAAAAGATGATCTTGGTTTGAACTGACTAGAGGTACTTGGGGTGAGGTTGGTAGAATGGATAGGGAACTTACCTAGTGTCTACAGGATGAAGTTGGGTACAAAGGAAGCAGTAAATGAGAAAGCTTTCTTTTTGGGAATGCTCCTTTGTTGTGGAGAAGTGAAGGGAAGGAGCATTCTGTGAAATTAGTACATTCTCTTGACAAGGGACCTAAAGAGTCAACTGTAGTTAGGGAGTTTGGAAAATTAGTGGATTTACTGAGGTGTCCTTTGCATTGTACATAATAGTTTTGCGGGAGTTGTACTCGGAAAAAGCTGTCCAGGTTAGCAGCAGTGGGTTAAATTACTTTTTTCCCTAAGTGTTGTTGACCAAGCTCTTTTAACTGCCACAGCAAGGTTACGGTGAGTGAACTTCTTGGATGATTTAGAGCGATGAGCTTTTGGTTGTGTATGGGATGGAGAGGGATAGGTGTTGTGTAGTGGGACTGAAACCAGAATTATGTGATTAGGAAACAAACATGGTTCTGGGTTCATGCAGTGGGTCTCATCCCAGAACTAAGTTTGTTTCCCAATCACATGGTTTTGGGTTCAGTCCTACTGCATAGCATCATCATCAAGTGTCTCCCATTATAGTCCTGGGCTGACCAAAGCTTTATGATTGGATTTGGTAGATGGAAACTGAAAGCATACATACATACATACACACACACACACACACACACATATTTCATTTTTGTATTTGGTGTGCAAGATTCTTGTGAAATTATGTATTGAAACAAATTTTGTCTTGGTAGGGTCATGCCAACAATAATAATCACATACTGGTTCAATATCACTTTTTTATTGTTAGTCAATTGGTTAAATATCTAGCCATTTAACTAATTGATTATTTGTCTAATGTGTTGGTTAAAAAAAACGATTGATTGTTTAACCTACACAAAAAAATGATTAAGTAACCAATTCACTAACATTAATGAAGTGATATTGAACCAGTGTGTATACATATATAAAAGCAATTATGGGGATAAACAAATTAGACATTAAATATATTAAATACATCAAATACAAAATATGTACATATGTATACATACAAAATGAAAGAAAGTAAGAGGTGGAAACTTTCAGATGACGAATTTACATGTATAATTATATATAATTTTATACTCTGTGTAATGTTATTACACAAAGTATGAACGACAGAGAAAATTAAAGAGGTGGAAAAAAAGGTAACGTTTGTTTTCCATTATGGCATGGGTTGGATGGTTTGTCAGGAGCTGGAAAGCTGGAGAGCTGTACCGGCCTCCGATTGGTTGTTTTTCATGCCCTTCCTAACGTCAACCACTTTACAGAATGTACTGGGTGCTTTTTATGTGTCACCAGCTCAGTGGAGTTGTCGAGTAGTGTAGCTTACAAGCTGAGAGAGGAAGTGCAACCAAGGAAGGTGACTGTATAAATATAAAAAAATATATATATATGTGTATACATACATACATATATATGTATATACATGCACACATAAAGAAGTGCTGATCACTTAAAGTGGATGGAACTTGTGGAAGAGGGAGACCCAAGAAGACATAGGATCAAGGCTGATCTCGAAACACTGATACTTGCAAAAGAGATGACAAAAGACTGAGATATCGAGCAACTTTCTATACTCATGGAGACCTGCCCACTACAGCATAATTGATATCCTAAAACCTACTTGATAATGCATGTCCATGAAGGGCTCTGCCCTGTCAACTTTTCCCCCACCCACATTTCCTCCCCTAACACCCATCCCTTCCTTTATTACCTGAGAGCAGAATAGGTACATACTACACCCCCTTGCTTTCTTAGTTACCTTTCTTCCCCCACCTACTGTCTCCACCAATCACTTCCTTTTTGCATCTTTTCTCTCCACCCTGTGCTGCACTCTATCATCAACTCTCTGCTTACCTGCTATCACCCTCGGTGCCATCACATATCTACTGCAATCCCCACCCCTGAACCTCTCCAACGTTTGCTACCTCATCCTGCTCACTCACCCAGCCCAAGCCTCTCTATAACTTCACCTATTCTCACCACCTCAATGTCCCTTGTGAGCATATCCCAACACATCTCCACCATCATCTCTCTCACCATCACTCTCTGCATCTTACTCTCCTTTCTACTCCACAGAAAGACACTTATATTTGCCCCCTCTATACCTTAACTCACCTGGCACAAACCCACACCCACTAAATACTAATCCTCATTCCTAGTCAAGGCATTTTGTCTTGCAAGGTACCTGATGACCCTGTCAGTACTAGTGCTGGTGCCATATAAAAAGCACTGATGGTGGTGTCACATAAACACCTAGTATACTCTGTAAAGTGGTTGGCATTAAGAAGTACATCCAGCATGTAGAAACCATGCCGAAACAGACAATGGAACCTGGTATGTCTCCTGGCCATGCCAGCTCCTATCAAACCATGCAGCCTGTGCTAGCATGGAAAATGGACGTTAAATGGTGATCACACTTGTATGTGTGCATGATCATGACACTTTGTCTTGACATTGCATGATAGTTTTAAAATAATTGTCATTGTTAGACAAGCTGTGTCACTTGTTTCCAGTATTCTGTGAGAACATGGGAAAATATTAGCTTGAATGGAAACAGGTGAGGCTTGGCAACTGGAAGGGCATCTGGTCTTAGAAAATCTGCCCCTATAAATTCCATCTGAGTGATGCAAGCATGGAAAAGTGGATGCGAAAATGATGATGATAATTTCAGTTGCCTACCTAACTGCCTATGAACCAAAAGATAAAAGAATTGACCCTCATAGGCAGTCAGTTGTGCTAAAAATTTAGTATACCAGACATGAGTGTAGAGTTTGCTTAATACTGTTCTCTCCAAACTTCTTGAGAGGAAGTACCTGTTAATGATTGACATAGGAGAGGAGGTCTACAGTGTTTATTATACTTTGAATAATATTTTTGTTCGTGGTTTAGTATTCACAGGGTCGTATTCTTTACTTAGACACTCTCAACTCTCATTATTGAAGAAGTTGATTATTTTGTGGAATATTTTATGTAAAAAAAAAGAAAAAGAAAACACTCATTGAAGCCACCTGGTTCTCATTATTGAATCAATTGAAGAGCTATAAAGTTTGTGGTTAAGAATGCTGGAATTCTGCATTTCAAAATAATGATTCTGAGTTCAAACATGGCTTAAGGAAATGTCTGTGTGTTTGCATATGTGTGTGTGTGTGTGTATCATCATCATCGTTTCCATCTTTCATGCTAGCATGGGTGGGACTATGTATGTGTGTGTGTATGTATGTATAATATGTAAAAACATCTGATTTGTAGGATGCATACCTTTCTGCTTCTGTTTGCTTTGTCAGCTACAAAAACCAAATCTGTTACAGCTCCATAAGAAGGAAAATAGTCTTATTAAAACAGCACACTATAAGTTTGTTGATGTGCATAAAGCTTGGTTAAGCTAGAATTAAATTATGCTTCACGAAGCAGCATTGAGTAGAATATGTTCATGTAAAATCATATTTAACATATTCAAGTGCATTTGGACTTGAGAAGACCTGCTGCTATGGAAATAGTACAAGAGAAAATTTGTAGCTGGTGAAGCAAAAAGACACAGAAACACATGCATTGTACAATCCAATGATGCCATTCACAGCTGAAAATGTGTTGTTACATATGTCTAAGAGAAGTTTCTCCTTCTACTCTTGAATTCCTCTTCAAGATATTCCCACTACCATCATTGCTTTAATTGCACTATTCTGCTACTGTAATTAAATATTATCAGAACTGCACATTTTAGCATTTCACTGTTATCTGTCATTTATAATACTGTCTTTACCCACTTTTTACATTGATCACCTTCCCCCATTCACTATATCTGCCCCACCCCCTCCTCTTACAATTTACCTTATCAAATGTCTCCCTCTCTCCTTTTCATCCATCTCTCTTTTTCTTCCTTTGTCTACTTTACTATTATTATTATTAGTAGTATCATTCTCTACTCTCTTTTCTCGTTCCTCCTCCTTACCCCCTCAACTTTACCTAATTTCTTCAGTTGTCAATTACACTTCACTCTTCCCTACCTCCACCTACTTATCACTCAATTCATGTTCTTCATAATATTCACTCTCACCCATTTCCTATTTCTCACTTTCCTATACACTTTTCAATCTCTACCCAACCACACATTTTATTATTCTCAAGTCCTACTCAACTTCTACACACTTCTCCCTTTCACCCTTCAGCACATAGCATAAAGTCACTTCCCTCTCTGTTGTGGCTCCACTCAGTCAAACAGGATCTTGAACTTTCAGCATACATGGTGACCTCACTAGCATTAGTAATATGAAAAAGCACCCAAGTGGTTGGCATTTGAAAGGACATCCAACAATAGAAACTATGCCAAAACAGACATTGATACACAATGCAATCTTCAGGCCTGACTCAGCCTGTCAAAATGTCCAGCCTATGCCAGCATGGAATGTGGATATTAAATGATGATGATATGTATGTATATAATATATACATATATGTATAATATGTGTGTGTATACACACACATGTACACACACACCATACACACTCATCTATATACATATGTTTGTGTATGTATATATATATATATACATACACTCATGTATCTGTATGTTTGTATATATATATATGTGTGTGTACATATATGTATATATGAGTGTGTGTACATATATATATATATATATATATACACACACACACACACACACACACACACACACACACACACACATTTTTGGGGTCAGTTTGTCTTCATGACATGTTCTGTTGATCTCACTTGATGAACCTGCCTGTGGCCTTGATGATAACCTCTAGGTGACCTCAGAACTAGCTACTGTCCCTTCACTAACAATTCTGCTAGCTTGCTGCCTCTCCAATAATAATAATTATTATATTTATAATAATTGCTTCTGGTTTCAGTTCAAGGCCAGCAGTATTACTACTGTTGATGTCCTCCATCAAGATATTGACTATGGTTTTGCACACCATTGATTCTCTTATGTGTTGGTTCTCAGGTGATGGCTTAGCTAATGAGCAGCTCTGGGTGTCTTAGGCAATTCTTGACAGCTTAAACCATCTTCCTTTTGATATCAACCTGCCCGAGACCACCCTATATCTGTAATACAAACTTCTTGTTCTAAATTAATCTAAATTAAAGTCTTCCATTAAGATTTCATGCTAATTTATGGATCTTCCAAACACCAGCTTAATAATTATAGTTCTTTTACTAAATTCTTCAAAATTAATTGAAACAGAAGCAGTGTGTTTAATCAGAAATATGATATGGAAAAAGTCAAGGCACTAAAATGTTGGAATGTTTGTGGTAGTGCTCAATGTGTAAAAGTTGTTAATGGAGGATGATGATGATAATGAAAATAACAACTGTTAGCTCTCTGATCATCTGACCAGCAATGATTGAAGAGATCTATGATGAAAGGACTTCAGGCTGTACTATTCTGTCTTATTATTAGGCAGTGTGCATCTAGGTGTATCTTTCCTTTTAAGATAATGGGTTGTGATTAGAAAATCTGGGTGTTATTTCCAGTGGGTTGAGTAACCAGTTAGAAGTTAACCTTGGCTCATTCTTCATTTAGACTTTAGATGATGTTCCCAGGTTCATTCAGACATAGGTATTTAGGACTACAGTATTCTATGCATGCATCCTATTTTTAGACATAGGATGTGGTTTGAGGGAAATTTGGCTTGTGGGACTGCTCAATGTGTGGTGGAATGTTACATGTAGTGTGTTAGGGAAAGCTTAACTAAATAATTTTCTATATAAAAACATGTGTTTTAAATATAATTATGTACTCAAAACATTTAAACTTGATGTAGAATAAAATTTAGTTTATAACATGGAATTTTCTACAAGTCATGCCACTGGAAGTGAATTGATTGGTTTTCAACAGTCAGTCACGTGGCTTGCTGCAAGTAGTTTAAAATTTCTAATAGGCAAACAGTGGACATAATTACAGAAAAATTAATCTTCCTTAAATAACTTCAGTTATTAGTAATTTGTTTGGTTAAAACGTAAAAAATTTTCTAAATCAGTAAAATACAAGAGTAGGTACTTTTATTATATATTTACTCATGATGCTGATAATCTCACCACTTGTTACAGTTTTAGGAAAGTGGTTATACACCATTAGGTGTACACCTGCTTTCCTATATTAAATTCGGAATAACAACGAAACGCAGAACTCTGAACTATCAACACAACAATATTTATTTTATGGATGAAATAGGCAGCCTTGAATTGGTTGCTGAGACGCCGGAATGCCGCTGTGAGCTGTCCCCAGAGTTGAATTGTCGGAGAGACAGCCTGACACGACCACGCTCATGTGAGAGAGCTCTGTAGGACCTGTGTTACCTCTTTGCAGGCTGGCGAGAAAAGAGAATGAAAAAAGCGGGAACGCTTAGATGTTGAACTCCACACATGCGTGGATAAAAACGCAGCAATGGCGACTGTACCTTGGCGCCAAATGACGTCACTACACAGTCATCTCTTTCGTGAGGTTTAAGCCTTTTGAGGTTAAAACCTTTTACTGCTTTCCATGTTTTCTTCAGGTTCCTTTCACATGGATTTCTTGGTTCTTCTTTATAAAAACTCTACTTTCATAGATATCACATCTGTGCCAATGCAGTCTCCTCTCTTGCACAATACAACTGATTCCTCTTATACTCAGCTTCTTTCTCATTTCATGTGTGCACCATTTTCTTTATGCACACATTTAGGTGCAGGTGTAATTGTGGTAAGAAATTTGTTTCCCAATCACATGGCCTTGCATTCAGTCCCACTCCATAGTACCTTAGGGTCTTCTGCTATAGCCCTAGGCCGACCAAAATCTTGCGAGTGGATTTAGTCGACGGACACTGAAAGGAACCTGTTATATGTATACGTGTATGTGTGTGTGTGTATTACTGTCTCCTTTCCTTGACTTCATGTGATAGTTGTAAATAAATGTCACCATCACATCCTTTGTTTCCAGTCTTCTGTGAAAATATGTCTGTTCATGGGGAATATTACTTTACTTGGAAACAGGTGAGGGTTGGTGATAAGAAGGGATTCTGACTGCTGAAAATCTGCCTCAACTAATACTGTCTGACCTACGTAAGCATGGAAAAGAGGGCATTAAAAAATAATGAATTATGCATTATTAGAGTGTGCTTATCTCATTTCTTTCTAGCTTTCATATATCCTGACATGGCTTCCGTGCCTGTAGCACATAAAAAGCACCATTCAAGCATGGTCAATGCTAGTACTGCCTGACTGGCCCTCATGCCGGTGGCACGTAAAAAGCACCCACTATACTTTGGGAGTGGTTCGTGTTAGGAAGGGCATCCAGCTATAGAAACCTTTGCCACATCAGATTGGAGCCTGGTACAGCCTTCTGGCTTGTCAGTCCTTAGTCAAACCGTCCAACCCATGCCAACATGGAAAGCGGACGTTAAACAATGACGACAACAATGATGATTCAGTGTGATGTTTTCCTACCATGGAATGTCACACTTCTATAAACATAATTGACCTTGCCCTAATTGCGGAGTCACTATCAGAACTAGAGGAGAAGTTTCAGGTGTGGAAGCAAGGTCTAGAATTGAAGAGCCTTAGAGTCAACCTAGCTAAAACCAAAATCCTAATAAGTAGGAAGGTAGATAAAACACAAACCCCTTCAGGTAGATGGCCCTGCTCAGTATGTAGAAAAGGAGTAGGTAGTAACCCTATAAGATGTACCCGGTGCAAGCTATGGACACATAAGAGGTGCAGCAACATCAAAGGCAGGTTAACTAGGAAGTTAGTTTTTGTTTGTGGCAGATGTTCAGGTGCAATAAAGACTGTAAACAAACAGGAAACAACTTCTAT
>NC_068998.1:19286962-19295642 GCF_001194135.2 Octopus bimaculoides | reverse complement strand
GGCACATAAAAGACACCATTTCGAGCGTGGCCGTTTTCGTGCGGGTGACACGTAAAAGCACCCACTACACTCTCTGAGTGGTTGGCGTTAGGAAGGGCATCCAGCTGTAGAAACTCTGCCAAATCAGACTGGAGCCTGGTGTTGCCATCCGGTTTCACCAGTCCTCAGTCAAATCGTCCAACCCATGCTAGCATGGAAAGCGGACGTTAAACGATGATGATGATGATAGACTATATATTTTCGCTAATATTTATTTATATTATTTTATAGATTCCATGAAAGAAAGAGAAGCCAGAGGTTTATTCAAATCTGCTGTCCAAAGGTAGTATTCCTTTTATCAAGTTAATTTTTTGGTTGCCTTTATTTTATTTACAGGGCTTCTATTTTGAACTCTTTTTTCACTCACTTGCTCACTCATATAGTTTACTCTTGTAAAATATATGGGCAAACATAAAGAGCTTATTAAACATCTTAAACACTTCTTTATGAAATTGTAATAGGTTTAAATTATGTAAAATTATATAAAATTATCTAAAAATTAGTTGCAGACATGGCTGTGTGGTTAAGAAGCTTGCTTTGCTACTATGTGATTTTGAGTTCAGTCCCACTGCTATAGCCTCAGATTAACCAATACTTTGAGTGAATTTGGTAGACAGAAACTGTGTGGAAGCCTGTTGTGTGCGCACGTGTTCATCTTTCCCTCCACCACCACCACCACTTGACAACTGGTATTTATTTGTTTTCATTCCCATAACTTTGCTGTTTGGCAAAGGAGACTGATAGAATATGTACCAAACTTGAAACAGATAAGTCCTGCGGTCAATTTGTTCAATTAAACCCTTCAGGGTGGTGTCCCAGTCTGGTCGCAGTTCAATGACTGAGACAAGTGAAAGGTAAAAGAAATAGCTACATTTTCTTTTATCATAGAACCTTTTTGTTGAGGCAGTGTCTTGTTCAAAAGCACTGACATGCAAGCAATTCATACAACACCGAATCATCATTATTAATGAATGATATATAGCCTTAACAAATGTTGCCAGCTCTAAAATTGTTGATAATCTTTTGTGATGAACACTGAATAATTTTGATGTAACTAAGGTTGCATCACATGAAACTGAGCTTCTCTAACAATAAGAGAAATGCTTCATCCTTGAACAGCTGCTAGTTTTAAAAGCAAAACTAGAATACACTCCATGCTAGAGTACTGTGTCTAAATATTAGGATGGTTCATTCATCATGCACATACATTCTGGACTCTATCCAAACAGGCCATCTTGTAGGTAAGCCTCTTCCATTCACCAATGCTGTAACCTTTGGCCCACTTCCAAGCCAAACAGTGCTCTCACTCTATCTCAGATATTATTACATGTACTTCTCTGAATTTTCCAGCTTCAGTCTATATATTGCTCTATCTGAATGCATTTGATTTACCAATTTCTTCTCATTTCATCTTTGTTGTTCACCACCTCCTGGTCCTTGAGTATCCTTAGTAGAGCTCACTCTGTTGCAAGCATTTGAATTAAGTCTCTGGTCTATGAATTCATTCATTCTTGCTTGCGAGTCTCTGAGGCCCAAATAAGAATTACGGATGATACCCTTCCTCCTTGTGATTAAGCATCATCATCATTTAACTGTCCACTTTTCCCTGCTTGTATGGGTAAAATGGAATTTTATTGAGTTAGATTTTCTACAACTGGATGCCCTTCCTGTTGCCACCCCTTACCTACTTCAAAGCAAGGTAATATTATATGTTGAGGTGTGGTTTAGTGGGTAGGGCATTGGACTCATGATTGTAAGATTGTGGTTTCAATTCCTGGACCAGGTAACACTTTGTGTTCTTGAGCAAAACACTTCATTTCATGTTGCTTCAGTCCATTCAGCTGGCGAAAATGAATAATCCTGTGATGGACTATATATGCCATGGGGACCAGGAAATCAGCTCTTTGAGTCTATATGACTCGGGAAGGACCTTTATTCTTTATATATATATGCACACATATAAACACATGTGATGGGCTTCTTTCAGTTTCCTTCTGCTAATTCCACTTATAAGGCCTTGGTCAGCCCAAGACTATAGTTGAAGACATTTGTCCAATGTGCAGCACACTGGAACTGAATCCAAGACCACATGCTTAGAAAGCAAGCTTCTTAACACCATAGCCATGTCTGCACCTAGCAAACAGGGAAAAAAAGAAAAATTGCATTACTCACTTCTGCTTTCCGTAACTATATTCTCTTTTGTTCCAACTGTTCAGTTGGAACAGTTGTATATTAAATGGAGTGTGTGGGAAATCAAGAAGACGGCTGTGTGGTTAAGGAGCTTGCTTTGCAACCACATGGTTTTGGGTTCAGTTCCACTGCATGATGCCTTGGGCAAGTGTTATCTACTATAGTTCTGGGACAACCAATGCCTTGTGAGTAAATTTGGTTGATGGAAATTCAGTGGAAGCCTGTTGCACATGTGTGTATATATGTGTATATGTCTTTGTGTTTTTGTATGTTCCCCTATCCACCACCATTTGACACTCAGTGTTGTTTTGTTTACATCCTTGTTACTTAATGGTTCGGCAAAAGAGACTGATAGAATAAGTATCAGACTTTAAAAAAAAAACAAAAAACTCCTGGGGTTGATTTGCTTCGAGGTAGTGCCCTAGCATGGTTGCAGTCCAATGACTAAAGCAAGTAAAAGATAATTCTGGGAAGCAAAAATTGGGTAAAGTGAATTGAAAAAGCTTTTTTTTATTTTAATGATTTGGTGTAGCTGGAATGGAGAAATTTGAAATTAGACACTGTTGCAATGGCAAGAGAAGATGAGATATAAACATTGGGTGAATTGTTGTGCAGTCCCAGTTTAGCCTTGATTTAGTAGCCCCATGTTTAAGCTGAGGTCAGCTCAGAGATCAAACAGACGCACATTGCAAGTAGACCTATGATTAAATATTTTACAGTTGTGATTATTAATCAATTTTCCTCACTCTATATTATTCAATGTGCTCCATTATTAAGATAGTAAAGAGTGTGATTTGAAGATTTGGTAACTATTTCTAGAGGGTCTATTGATCACATAGAAACTTCATGATTGATTTGATATATTGAATGTGTTAAGATGGAGGTTGGCATTAGGTCAGTGAGTCTAGGCATCGGGGTCATACAGGAATACCCCACTTTACAGAACTAATGTGTTACTGAAAAACTTATGAAATTAATTTTCCTCTTTTCATTTTCATGTTACAAAGTGATAATGTGTTCTGATAGATTTTAAAAAAAAAATATCTCATAAAAACAAGCAACATGACTACTTTTTATGTTTGAAAACAGCAACATTGAAATTTACCCAATACAATATGTATGAGTGGGGTGCTGAAAAGTTCCTGGCTTTTGGTAAAAGAAAATACAGGAGGATCAGTTAATTGTGATTTTATTCAACATATTCCACTCTGAGATTCACACATTTATTGCAGCAGTCTTTCAGTTTTTCTAAACTCTGTGAAAGAACTTGGAAGGTTGGGCTCCAACCAAGCCTTTTGTACTACCTTTCAAGCCAGGAACTTTTCAGCTGCCCCTTGTATACATAAAGCATTTGTAAAGAAATAAGGAATAAAAGAGAATAATAATACTGCAATATGGTATGTTCTTACCACATAAGATGCTAACTACTGTGTGAGGTGTGGTAGTGGTGGAATTAAGAGTATTACAAGAATGAAGGACACTACCTTCTATTTTAGAGCTCATCATCGTCAATACCTACTTGAGGGACTCAGAACTGATCCAAAATTGTTTAATGTTTGTGGCACATCATTTCTTTTTGTACAGCTCAGAGTAAGAACTAAACTCATTGCCAGCTCCTTGTAATTTTTATGTTACATTCATGATTAGGGTTGTTAGCAAAAAATTGCAGACCTTCCCTCATAAGTGTGAACCCTTTTGCAATATGTTTTGCAGTCAATTTAAGTGGAGTTGGTGGAATTACCATATGTTTCATAGCAGAAAGTCTGCATCGGATTCAGAAGGGTTATTTCGATGATTGCAAATGATGTTGGGATTAAAGTCATAGAGGAGGATGTGGTGGTATTGCTCGTGTCATAAAAAAAAAAAAATATCTAATGATGAGCAAATACTGTGGGAACAAGAGCAAGCTGAGAATAGATGAAAATGTGAAAATTCTACCAACTCTGTTTAATTTGACTGCAAACAATATTACTAAAGGGTTGGCACTTATAGAAGACAATAATGACTAATGACTAACTTAGAGATGCGGATAATGACTAATTCCTCATCTTCCCAGTAACTCTCATACCACCCCCTTACATGATAGTCAATGTCTTTTGTGGTTAGAGCTTGCTCTATTACAATACTGCGAATCATATTTATTCCCCGATGCATTTCTCTTCAAATGCCTTGTGTATACATACTGTATTGTGCGTGTCTAAAAATTGTTATTGTCAAGCATAAAAGCAACCGAATTGCTTTTGTTTTTTTTCTTTCTGCAAAAAGTCTTTACAACATGAAAATCTGGGAGAAAATTTCTTGATATTGGATTTCGCATTATGGCAACATTTTCAGGGATGCACTACTTCCATAAGACGTGGGATTCTTGTACTTTATTCCACAACTTCACATGAACTGCTGAGAAACTCATGAATTTCTTTTGCTTATGTGGGACATAAACAATACCACTCCTACCAGTGTCAAAGCAAAAACTGATTAAGGCATTGGGATGGAGATAGAGAGAGAGAGACACACACACACTCTCTCTCTCTCTCTCTCTCTCTCTCTCTCTCTCTCTCTCTCTCTCTCTCTCTCTCTCTCACACACACACAGCAAATTTGAAGGTTTCATGAAGCTGTGGCGGCTGATACCAGTGCTGGACCACCATTTGCATTTTTTGGCAAATATTCATTTTTGGATTGTGTTTTGGCATTTCGTCTCTATCCAGCCACTGTGCACAACATTTGCTATTGTTGAAAAGAATCCACTTTTCACCGCACACAACAATGCGATGAATGGGTTGCTTTTATGCTGTGACAGCAAAGAACAGCAAGTTTCAAGATGACATGTCATTTGGCGCTCATTCAGTTTGTGTGGTACCCACTTATCCAGCTTCTTTACCTTGCCGATTTGTTTTAGATGGTCCAATACAGTTGGAATGGAAACATCAACCCTTGCTGCTAACTCATACCTAGTTTGAGATATATATGAGATAATGATGAGTTTCCAGCTCATCATTATCCACCTTAGTCTCAGGTCTACCACGGGGCTGATTTTCAAGGGTGTAAAGTCACCAGACCGGAACTTCTCGAACCATCAATATAGAGTGCACTCATTCACCACATCTTCATCAAACACCTCATTGATGTTTTGAGCTGTCTGGCATGTATTGGTTCCATGAAAGAACTCATATTCATAGACAACATGAATTTTTGATTTATCCATGGGTTCACAAAAATTGATTTACAAGAGAAAACTCACAATATAATCAGACACCATGAATTACATTTCAAAAAGTGATGATGTAACTTTTCAATGTTGTAAAACAAAGAATTGTCAGGATAAAACATTAGAGTTAACAACTGTCAAAGTTGGTGCATAAGAAAATCAGACATTTCATTCTTAATGACCTGATAACATTTTTCTGTAACCCTTTCTTATTGTCCTGAACTAAAATTGCTCTTATTTTTATATTTTTATTTAGATCTATTTCTAAGGAATCTGTTACCATACTTGATGCTATGAACTACACTAAAGGTGAGTTATGTATTTCTTATTAACCCCTGTTGATTAGCAAAATAGTTCACTTAACAAAGTACAAATCTTAATTTTTGTGGTTCCTGGTACCATGTAAAAAATTTACTAGCAAGAACAAAAATGCTGATTGCTTCAGTCAAATAAGTTTCTGAAACTGGAAAAAAGAAAAAAAAACACACTATAAGTTCTATTGGGCAACTTGCTATTGTGTATACATATATCCCAGTTATCAATATCTTTAGTTTCAGTCACTGAGGCCATGCTGGAGTACCTCATTGAAGGGTTTATAGTTGAGCAAATTGACCCCAGTACTTGTTTCTAAGCCTAGTACTTATTCTGTTGGTCTCTTTTGCTGAATCACTATCTTACAAGGATGTAAACAAACCAGCATCAGTTGTGAAATGGGATGGGAGACTCAAACAGAGATGAAAAGAGAGACACACACACACACACACACACACCCATACCCACACACATGCATGATGGTCTTTCACACAGTTTCTTTCTATCAAATTCACTCATAAGGCATTGGTTGGCCGAGAAGACACTTGTCCATAGTGCTGTGCAGTGAGCCCAAACACAGAACATTTACTTTTTAATAGTATTTCACATCTGTTTTTCCATGCTAGCATAGGATGGATGAGAGATTTGAGGCAGCATTTTACAACTGGATGCCCTTCCTGTTGCCTACCCATACCTGTTTTCAGGTAAGCAATTATATCATGCAAAATGTGACATTTTGTGCATGTATCATCTATTATAGCCTTGCATTGAGCATTCTTATCTGTGAAATTTGGGCTGATGGCAACTGTATGGAGGCCTTTGGTAATATGCATGTGTTTCTATGTGCTTATATATGAATCTTAGCATTGACATCATTGAGCTAGCTGCAATAATGTTTATGGCTGATAAAAAGTTTGGCAACTCATTTGGCAGTTTGCTTGATATCATGGAATAAAATACCTTACTTGAAAAGCAAGAGTTAGTATCAGGAAGGGCATCTGGCCATTGAATACTGTCACAATGAGTCTTGCCCAGTCAATCAGTATGGGAAAAGTAGATGTAAAAGTAATGATGATGATGGTAGTGATGGTGGTGGCAGTGGTTGTGATGATTGTGATGATGATGATGATGACAACGATGATTTTAGTTAAAGAAAATAGCAGCTTCTGTGGAAAAAATACTCTTCAGCATTCAGATTGCACTGTCAAATATAATACATATTTATCTAGAGTGTTTTGAATTGATCATGTACTATCTCGCAGTTTCAAGATTTTGATAGTGTGATTGTTTATTTTGAGACTGACATTGTGTGAGAGGCCAGATCTGGCTAGTTTAAACATAAAACAAGTAGAATATTTGGGCCAGAATTGGCTGGTTTAAATGCTAAAGGGTTAACTTAAAAGTTGACTTTTATGGCTTGGAGAACAATTGAGTTGACTGGGTTAGTGGTATGTTAGTTGGACAGAATGCTTTATATCATTATACTTCTGTATTTCATCTTTCTAAGATCAGATATTGCTGGAGTTAATTTCCTCTTTATCGCTCTAGACTTAATAAAATGTGAACCAACAATAATATACTTTATTTGAGTAAATTGACTATAACTTTTCCACTAAAGACTAACCATGTGCCTGATCAAAAGAAATCAGTTTGTAGGTTGAACTAAATAGCTAAAAACTAAGCTGTTGGTAATTGTAATCTCTACAATTGCTGAACTAATTGGAAAATAAATTTTGTTGCTTGATATAAAAAAGAAAGTAAAAGTTTTTTTTACTGTACAGACAGTGCAGTGCAACAGATACAAGCATAAGAAATATCATAACATTTAAATTACTTGTTTAACCCCAGGTCAGGTTTAATCATGCTCACCTATCAGCCACACTGCATTTTAGACAGCATTATTCAATTAGCTCTTTTTCTTTTTAATAGTAGGGAGATCTGGCTGCTATTTTTATCAAGTAGAGAATGATTGAAAAGAGGCTCTCTCTTTGGCTCGTTTGAATTACCTTATCAGGAAATAAGGACTTCAGGTAGATTGCACCAATATTAGACGATCCATTCATCTTCTCTGTTCACTATTTCTATGAGGGTCATGGCAGTAGAATCTTCAGGCATGTCCTCCATAGGGTCCTATCAGAAGCAACTATCATTTCTGGCTAGATTCTCGAGTGTGATCAACTGAGACTATGGATATTATTCAACCATCTCCTTCTTGGTCTACCCTTAGGTCTCCTGCGAGTTAGCTCAGCTTGAAGAATCCATCTCGCGATTCTTTCCTGTGATATTCTAATCACATGTCTATAGTACTGGAACTGTGACCTTTCAGTGCAGAGAAGCAGTGGCTCGATCGGGAAATTCCAATCTGTGCACCTTGTCGATTAACATGGTTCCGGAATTTTAATCCAAACCTGTAAAAAAAGTTCCATTAGATCAATGTTTCCCAACATATTTTCCTCTAGACCCCATTATAACTTTCCAGAAAAATGTATGCCCCCGCTGGTGTTTGGGAAAAAACAACTTTTTTTATATTTTATCACAAGTATTTAATACAAAAGAATCTACCAGTAACTCTTTTATTAAGTACTGAGTACAAAAAAAGTACACTATTGACTAACAAAAAACTGAATCACTTTAATGAGAACCTTGCACTTGGCAACTACATGGCACTACACCCCACCTCAATTTTCCTAGACCCTGCTGGTGGGGCTTATGCCCCACGTTGGGAATCTCTGCATTAGATGATGTATTCATTACTGGCAACATAGTCATTCATGTGAATTAGCTGAGATTGGGAAAAAATCTGAGTCATATATTGATTTCCATAATGGGAGGAAGTGTTGAGGGTAACTATTTCAGTAAGATTTTTTACATCAGGTTTTTCCACTTGCGATCAAAGTGGGGTAGATATATATATATATATATATATATATAT
>NC_068998.1:19286612-19286952 GCF_001194135.2 Octopus bimaculoides | reverse complement strand
CACATGGTTCTGGGTTCAGTCCCACTGCGTGACACTTTGGGCAAGTGTCTTCTAGTATAGCCTTGGGCTGACCAAAGCCTTGTGAGTGGATTTGGTAGACGGAAACTGAAAGAAGCCCGTCGTGTATATGTATATGTGTGCTTGTGTGTCTGTATTTGACAACCGATGCTGGTGTGTTTACGTCCCTGTAACTTAGTGGTTCGGCAAAAGAAACCGATAGAATAAGTACTAGGCTTACAAAGAATAAGTGGTGGGGTCGATTTGCTCGACTAAAGGCGGTGCTCCAGCATGGCCACAGTCAAATGATTGAAACGAGTAAAAGAGTAAAAGAGCATATATA
>NC_068998.1:19283944-19285927 GCF_001194135.2 Octopus bimaculoides | reverse complement strand
TTTTTGTACTTTCTAACATCCTCTTCCATAAATTCCACTCTTAATTTTTTTTCATAAATCAGTTTAAAATGCAGAGTCTGAACTTTTTGCTTAAATCCCAGCAATGGACCACCCTTAGGTGCATTATTGTTCCATTAAATGTGTTTATGGGGAGAAAAATTTTGAAAAACATTAATACATGTCAGAGTGACAAAGAAACGAGGAAAGTGTCAGGTGGTCATGAGATGTGCTAAAAATGACAGCTAAATTACCCCTAAATCACACACACATACACAAAAATCTTTTTTTGCATAATCATAATCCTGTCCGTAGAACATAAATTCGCCCAAAAAATTCTGAAAATTTCAAAAAATAAAAAACGCTATGGCAGGATTATATGGCAGTGCTTAAACCAGAATTCCACCATATATTGATCAGAGAAAAATAGCCAACTAGTGTATCATATATCCCTGCTTCTAAGTTATATTCTGCATAGTAGGGAAATTGTGCTGGAGTTTATCCTAGTTATTTGAATAGGAACAGCTATCTATTGTTTATTTTGAAATTAACACTGTAAATTAAGGGTCTCTATGAAAATCAGTCAGATCTTCAAAATTCACCTTACTCTCTTAACCTATTTATTACTATATTTCTGTTGAAATATACTTCCATTGTTTCAATTAATTTGAAAATAATGAAGAATTTAGTGAAATGACTGTCATTATAAAGCTGATATTTGGAACAAATTAATGTGACATTTTGATTGTCTCAGGAGATTGGTATAAATAGAGTTAAATATGGATGATGGATATATTCTTTTTTCCTTTACATGTTTCAGTCATTGGATTATAATCGTACGGGGATATTGCCTTTATGAGTTTTAGTCAGTCATAGTATCTCAGTACTTATTTTCAAGTCTAAGACTTATTTAAACAGTCTCTAATTGTTGTACCTTTAAGTTTCACACATAAACACAGACACTCTATACATGTATATAATGGGTTTCTGTGTAGTTTCTGTCTTGCAATTTTACTCAAAATGTATTAGTTACACTGATGCTGTTGTAGAAAACACTTGCCTAGGATACCATGAGTGGGACTGAACCTGAGAACATGTAGTTGCAAAGCAAAAACAGACTTCTTAACGGCACATGCCTGCTGGATAAGTTGGTCCTAAATATATCAGAAAACAAAACAGCTATGCTTGCATTCTTTGGATAAGTTAACTCTGAATATTGCTAGAGAAGACATTGAGAGTGGTTATCCTTGAGTGCTAGTCAAATGGTGAATACAAAATATAGCCTGTTTTGTGTGTTTGTGAGTATGTGTCTGTGTTGGCAAAAAATTGCTGATAAAAAATGTAAAAAAAACCTGTATTATATTTCACTGAATTTATGTCTTTTTTTGTGGACTTAGTTGCTCTGTAAATAGAGATTGGTAAAATAAAGTGCTGGTCATTGGACTGGAGTTTAAAATTGATGCAAACTCTTAAAGGCAGTGCTCCAGCATGGTTTCAGTTCAATTAATGGAACTAGTGAAAGAATAAAGAATGTTAATTAAAATTATGAAAAGAATTAAAACATGCCCTTGTCATAACACGCATTTCTCTTTTTAAGTCTGGTATTTATTCTATTGGTCTCTTTCACCAAACTGCTAAGTGACATTCGTTGTCAAATGATGGTGTGGAGACAACATGAAGACATACACATACGTGTGTATGTGTGTGTACGTATATATATATATATATATATATATATGTATAAATGCGTCACCCATGCCAACATGGAAAGCGGATGTTAACGATGATGATGATGATGTATATATGTATAAATATATATGTGTGTGTGTGTATATATATATATATATATATATAATAGTTATAGTATATTCCATTAAGAACATGGTAGAGTACCATATAAAGCTCATTCACCTTCAGAATTACCCAGTGTTATCAGGTAGTAGTATTATACATACTTCCAAGTTTACATTTGGGCATTCGTCATGT
>NC_068998.1:19282468-19283694 GCF_001194135.2 Octopus bimaculoides | reverse complement strand
TATATATATATAAATATATATAATATACATTTATTTATATGATTTGATTTGATTTGATCTAGTTTCAGCTCATGAGCTGTGGCCATGCTGGGGCACCACCATTCGGTGTTGCTACATAATTTTACTTCGCAAATGCTTTTTAGGAATTGACATTTGGTGCATGAGGGAGTTTGAGGCTGTTGCTCTCATCTGCACCTCCTGTCGCGAAGTTGGCTCGTCTGGGACACTTGACAGTTAGAGGTCCAGCTTTATTTTGAAGACACCTACGTCCACCCCATGCAGGTCTCTCAGGTCCTTCGGAAGGATATTGAAGAGCTGTGGTTCTCTGAAGCCCAAGCTCTTGCAGTACCTTGTCCTATACCTTGATGGCAAATTTGAAGTCCTTGACACTATGTAGTGGTGCCCAGTTCTAGTATTTGTGTAACTCTCAATGCCAAAGTTTGGGACAAGTCCCTCCATGATATTCCAGATGTATATTATAGCATATCTTTCTCGCCTAAGCTCTAAAGAATAGAGTCTTAATCTCTTGAGTCTTTCCCAGTAGCTTATATGCTGCATAAAGGCTATCTTCTTTATGTAGCTTTGTTATATTGCCTCAAGTTCTGAGATTAATTTGACATTGGTTGGTGACCATAGCTGACAGCAATAGTCAAAGTGGTTTAGGACAAGTGTCCTGCAGAGGACCATCATGGTTTCCTGATCTCTTGTTCTAAAAGTTCTCAGAATCCATCCGGTCAGCTGCCTGCATTTCATTGCCAATTTAGCAACATGTACATGGAAGGATGCATTATTACTCATGTAAATGCCCAGGTCTCACTCTGTCTGTACCTCTGGGATTGCAATCCCTCCAGGTCCAATTTGTATTGCATTTAGTTTTGCATGCTGATAGTACAAGGCTTAAAATTTTTCAGCATTAAACTGCATGTGATTCTTTGCAGCCCACTTGTATATTTCATCCAGTTCACATTGCAGGTGCATAGTGTCTTCAGGGTTCTGTATTACCTGTGAGACTTTTGTATCATCTGCATAACTTGTGGTCTTGGCTCTCTGTGTGGCTGAGGGCATGTCTGAGAGGGCCATTATGAACAGTAGTGGTCCCAAAACAGTGCCTTGCGGAACACTGCTCACTGTTTGCATGTCATTGGTGGTGGCTCCATTGTATATGTATATCATATATATATGTATGTATATTATATATATATGTTTTTTGGAGCCTGGTGTAGCCA
>NC_068998.1:19270257-19282368 GCF_001194135.2 Octopus bimaculoides | reverse complement strand
TACACCGGTTAAATATGTACTAATTTTATCTTCATTATCATTTTAAACTTCATTCAATTTGTTTGTTTCATTTCTCTCCAACCTTTGCACATCATCTGCATTCACAGGCATGAAATGTTTTTGCATCACTGATTTAATGTTTATCTTATCCCCTCCTCTCTTTGATTGTGTGTGTAAGCATAATTCCCTTTTATGTCTGAAGAGAGGGAAAGTCATTTACTAACATCAGTTTCCTCTTATATTTCAGAGTTGAGAGTTGAACAATAGAAAGAATTATTAGCTGTAAAAAATAATGCTCAAAAGAAAGAAAAAAAAATGCTCAGAGCAAACAATGGAAATTGATGTGATGTAACACAAAAACAAACAAAGACAATAAATACCTTGCAACTTTAGATTTATTGAAGCCATAGTGATGATGCTTATCTTGATCCCAATGCACAAAGTTAATTTTGAAATGTTTTAGTTAGCTTTAGTAGATTACTTAATATAACTAAAGATTACGAGCTTAAATTTTATTTAGCTATTTCAGAAAAAAAGTTAAAAGAAAAAAATGTACAATGTATATTTAATTTATTCTTAGCCTTATTCAAATTCAAAATAATATTTTTAATACATATCATAAATTCATATAAATCATATATAATTTATTCCAAATCTATATAAAATAATGTTTCTATATATCACAGTCTTTTTTTAATGAGTTAGAACAGCGATGTACAATATGGTCCAAAGGAACCACAAGTGGTCCAACCCAAAGTCTTGGTGGTCCACAGCGAGTTTTACGTCCAGCTGTATAGCATGATGCAATTAAAAGGAAATTTATATCTGGTGGTCCATTATTTCATTGAATTTTGTGAACCACCTTCGGAAAAAGCTTGTGCATCATTCAGTTAAAAAATAGCAACTTCTGGAACATAAAAAAGAAAGCAAATTCAATTTCATTTCTAAATTATTGTTTTTCATAGCCCTATCTGTGATAAAATTATGAAAATGTAAATCACCGCAGGAGACAGCTTAAAAAAAAAAAAATAAAGAGGCAACAATGGGAGATGAGACTGCTTTCAGAGCTGAGCACCAAAACCAAAGTTAAGCTTCAGAATACCAGTTTTCTGATTTAGAATTTAACAAAAAGTTATATTAAAGAAGTAATCAGTATGTTAGAAATAAATCCAACACATGCTTTGTTAAGTATACAGACTGTAAGAAAAGTACAATCTGTTGTATTGCCCAGGTCATGTCCAGTAGCCAGAAAGATATCCTGTTTGGAATCCTGTAATAATCTCAAATATGCATGTATCAAGGTTGTTCTATGTTTTCACATTGAGAATCTGTTAAAAAGAAAAAAAAACCCAGCATAAACAAAAAAATACATATTTAAAAAACACAATAATATAAGGTAGTTAGTACGGTAATGGAATTAAAAATTAATGGGAATAGGTTCTAATTTACTTGACATAACTGTTTTAATAGAAAGATGGATAATGGTCTCTACAAAAGCATATGGAGCTTGTAATGGATGAGATGTTAAATCTCCCCTTTGGGTGCAGCCTCAATGTACTTAACAATTCCTAAGATATGGTAGTTCTCTTCAACAGCTACATGAATTGAGTATTGTAGAATTAAATAAACAATTAAACTCCTGCAGCAGATAATAACTCACAATTTTTGAAAACTAGTAGTCCAAGAACTTTTCACGTAACTGATTTATCTCTTATTTTTGAGTCTTCAGAGTGCTAAGTTAAGCAGGTTTTCAGAAATATTGCGTTGTCTAAGAACCAGAGTCTTTCCCTCTCACCCAAAAAAGAAAACAAAATATAATTGGCTGCAGGTTGGCTATAGGAATACAGTGAATATCAAATAAACAGTGTGGAAGTATTTTGATTTAACTTACAATGAAATTTATTCAGAAAGAAAGAAGTCACTTCATTCAAGTAACAATATACAGCACCTATAAATAGGATATGAATAGGGCACCAATCCAACTAGTAACCTTCGGCTCTGATATTTTCTTCACAATGAAACTTTTACTTTATATTTTGGTCAAGGAAAATACTCAAATACTGCAGCTGGTTCCTGGATCAGTTTCATGTGAGAAAGAAATTTCCTTGGGCATGGTGTTGCTCAAGAAAGTGTGCACAAAATAAAACTGTTCTACTTTTTTGCATTGTTATGAGTAAGAGGTTAAATGAACATGAAGCAGGTCGTTTTCTGGATTCTTAGTCAGGAATTGAAACCTTAGCCTGGATTTTTCTGTTAGCTCCTTTCTCTTGTTCTTGGCTTTAGTACTTAGAAATTTATGAAAGTCAACTGTCATACTTAGGATAAGTCCTATTGTTTAACTTAACATCTGAGATTAAATTCAGTTCGACAGAGATAAACCCATTCACTTTCTTTTGTTCTCTGATCTACATCCAGATTTCTAACATGTATAAATATAGAACTCCTCTTCTTTCACTTGGCATCTTTGCCAAAGGTGCATCCTCTCTTTCATTCAGTACCTCTTCTGAACAAGCACGTTCTCTGAAAATTTTAGGACAGCTTGTTTTTAATTTTAGTCACGTCACATCTTCCTCTTTCTAGCATGCCTATATCTTCTTAGCCTCCACAACTGACTCAAATACTACCAAAAGTGTGCAAGCTGTGTCATTACTAACCTCTTCTATCACTTCGAAACAGCAAAATGTTACAGCTTTGGTGTACTGTTTCTAACAACAAACTCAGAAAAATAAAATCTATAAGAAATAACTTTTTTCCCCTTCTGTTGATTTAGTTGGTGGCTATCACACTGTCCTGCAAAGTTTAAATAATCTGCTATCAGTAACATATATCTGTTACAAATATACAGCTGAAAACCTGGATCTGTTGGACATATTCTTTATAATGTACATCATAAATGTTACTATATGGCATTAATTGAAAACAGGTGCAGTGTCTTTTACAATATGGCTATATAACGAGAACTTATGTTGTCACAGTCACTAGTCAATTGCTTTGAAAAGTAACATAAATTTGTAGTTTCTACAAAATCATTATATTTAAATTAAATGAGTTTTTAATTAGGCAATGTGAATCATAGAAAATAATTGTACCTGCAACAGATCAGTAATATGAAATCTTGGGGGTTTATACAGGAAATAACTTAAGAAAGTTAGTTTACCTCTTCAACCAGACCAGCTGCAATAGTATGTCCACTATAGCGTATCATGAAACGCCCAAGTTCTTTGAATTCTTTATACAATTCAATACATAATGGACGTTCAAATTCTAGTTCTACTACAGCACTGCTGTTTTTACCAAGACACCTGTATGAATAGGCAATGGAAAATATCAATTTTTATAAAAGAAAGAATAAAAGGAGAATGTAATTACATATATAGTTGAGCTGAGAACACAACTTTTTCTTTGTTTAACCAAACAATAAAATGTTGTAATTTAGTGCCAAATCAGTTCTGATCTAGTATCAAAAACATATCTTATCAAAAGCATTTCAGCCACGACCATCCCATCTTTTGTTCAGACATATTGGATCTGGAATTGCATTATGATGTGCCTGTTTCTTTTTTTTTGAGATGACAGGGTGTGATTTGGGAAGGATTTAGTTGATATTTCTTGTGGGTCGATGACCATATGGAGATACCTGTGTTGTAACAAGAAAGGTACTGATTTTCAAGTATGGAGTTTTTAAGCATATTTGATGAAATGTACCTTCACACTATATTATCAAATAATGAACTCCTTTCAGAAATTGACAAATTAACCCTTTAGCATTCAGATAATTCTGTCAAATGTAATGCTTAGTTGCACTGTTTTCAATTAATCGTGCATTATCTTGTAGCTTCAAGATTTCAGTGATGTGATTGTTTATTTTTAGCCCTTTAAGCAGTCAGATTACTCTGTTAAATGAATGCATATTTATTCACATCGTTTTATATTAATTATGCATTATCTTGTAGCTCTGAGATTTTGATGATGCGATTGTATATTTTTAGAATGATATTGTAGGGTAGGTGTAAGAGGCCAGATCTGGTCAGTTTAAACATAAAACAAGTAGAATATTTGGGCCAGATATGGCTGATTTAAATGCTAAAAGGTTAGAATGGCATTATAGACTAGGTATGAGAGGCTGGTTGTGACTGGTTTGAATGTAAAACAGGTAGACTATTTGAGCTGGATATGGCCAATTTAAATGCTAAAAAGTTAAATATAAAAAATAAGAATTTAAGAAAATTCAGCTTCTATATTTCTTATTTATCATTGCTACCCATTAAAGTTAGCTATTTCGGATGTTGTAAAGTGACAGAGCCACCGATCCAATTTAGAGTTGAAAGTAAACATGTTACTAAAGAAATTTTTTGACACTTAAAAGTAAAAAACTCTGAACAATTAAATAAAAGCAATTAAAGAAATCGATTGAAAAAAATTATCCAACTTACTTAGGCCGGTTCTTGATGATTTCTCCTGTACTTTTATGAATTTGACAAATTAATCGTTTCCAAAGAACAGGTTCTGTTGTAGACTGGTAATGGAATATACTCTGAAACAGTAAAATCAGTATGGTGAAGTTATATATGAGATTTTGATAGCCACTATTGCTGAAGTAGTGCTTCAATGCAAAAGAACATGATGTTGGGGAAAGAATTTTGGAATTATAGAAGCACACTTGCCCTCATTGATGCTAAAAAAGAAGAGGAATGAAAATCTTATAAGGAGAGGTTGCTAAATGAAAAGATTGCATGAGAGAGAGAGAGAGAGAGAGAGAGAGAGAGCCCTTAACCCAAAAGAAGGACCAGCTATTGAAGTTGATGTCAGAGGTATTCACTGGGATGCTGAAAATGTTCAGCTAGTTATTAAGATAGTATAGAGAAGTGTCATACTCAATGACTAACATAGCGATATCATCATGGACTGTTACGAGAGAAAAAGAATGCTTTAAAAAGAATCAATTATAGAGACATCAATTGGATTGACCAAATTATGAATGTCACATAAAGAGTAGAATAATTCTGAAGAAAATTAGTTTAGATAGAGTGTAATTTGAGTTTGCGCCATGACAAAGTCCCACTGATACTCATTAGTGAAACAATTTCATGAGTAATTCTTAGCAAAGCACAAGCTATTATACCTAGCATTTGTTGACAGAGTATTATGCTCTATCTGTAGTTTGGTACTTACTAAGAAAACAAGGCATAAACGAATGGTTTGTGAGAGTTGTGCAAGCCATATACAGAAACACAATCAGTAAGGTTAACAAGTCCTGTGAGAAATTTAGTGTAGAGGGTTTAGTTCTTAGCCCCTCCTGTTTAATATAGTTCTTCTCAAGGTCTTAACAGAGAACCTTGAAGCCAGCTGTCAAGGGGTACTCTGTATGTTGAGGACCTAGTTCTCATACCTGAATCTGCTGAATATTTTGAGAGGAAAATCCAAACGTAGAAGCAAAGCCTCAAATGGAAAAGTTTTGGTCAGCAAAGGAGACAAGACTTTATTGCCTTTGAGAAGTGGTCAGGTTTGATAAGCATAAAAAGAGTGTGTAGGAATTTCATGGTGTATTCAATGTTAACCATCAGTGCATGAGATGTACAGTGGGATCACAGGCAGACTGACAGAGGTTTTGTAAGCAGCAGATGCACAGGAATAGTTAGCAGTAAAAACACCCATGAAATGTATATCTTCAAATGTCTAGAACGCTCCCTACAAATAGTTGATAGCTTCCCTTACTTAGATGGCCTAATCAGCAATGAAGGTGGGTGTTCTGTAAGTATAGTAGCCAGAATACAGATGGAGTGGGAAAGTTCAGGAAAGGTATTATTTCAGTTGGTAACAAAGAATTCTCTCTCTAAATGAAAGGTGGATTGTACGATGTTTGTGTAAAAAATGTGATGTTGCAGGCTAGCAAAAGCATAAGTATTGAATGTAAATGATGTGTAAAGGATGGAAAGAAATAAGGCAAGCAAGCTCTATTGGATATGTAATGTTAGTGTGAATGAATGATGGAACACGGATGGGTTGAGAGAAAAATTGAGTATGGGGAAAATCAGAAGTAGTGTGCAAAAGAAAAGACCAAGCTTGTTAGAACATGATGAATATATGGAGGATTGCATTTGAGTGAAGGAATGCCAAATAATCTGAATGGAAAAGCGCTGTGGAAGAAGAAAACTGAGGAAAACATGGGAAAAAAGTGGTGAAAACTGATCTTAAGAGGTTGAACCTCACAAATGGGGATGACAAAGGACTGTAAAAAGTGTCAAGACATGGTGCTAGAGAAGACCTATAAGTCTCATGCGAGGATGGTAAAGCAGATATTAAATGATGAGGATGTTAGCTATGATGATAATATATATCATTTCCATACGTTCTTAATAAATTGCTAACCTCAAATACTTCAAGATTCACATTAAATGCAACAGTCTCACCCATTTATGAGTGCAGGCATGGCTGTGATTAAGAAGTTTGCTTCATAACTACTTGGTCCAGGGTTCAATCCAACTGTGTGGCATCTTGGGCAAGTATCTTCTACCATAGCCTTAAGTTGACCAAAACCTTGTGATTGAAATTTGGTAGATGGAAACTGTGTGAGAGATCTATAAAATAAGCACCAGACTAAGAATTGGGGGCGAAATAATCAACTAAAAACCTTCAAAGCATGGCCACTGCCTAAAGATGGAAACCAGTAAAAGAACAGAAAAAATATTCTTCTACCAATGTGTGACACACTCCTACAGGCCATGGGTAATGTTTTTCCTGCTTAGGAATAAAAATAAGGTTCTACAGGGAAAGATAACACTAAATAGATTAATGGAACATTAGAAGTAGCTGTTCTCTTCACAGTTTTTCCAGAGATCCTTTGGAGGAATTGCATTTTGGCCACTTGTGTTCATAATTGTACTCATTTGGTACAACATTCATGGACGTAGATGAGGACAGGCAAAAAAACCGAATTAAAAATAGCAGGTTAAATAATATGTCTAAGGAACTTTAAGATATAGAACCACCGTGCTTCTCTCCTTCTTCTATTTTATCACTTAACCATTTCATCTTGGGATTTCAATGCTGGGAGAAATTAAGAAAGATGTGGAACTTGAAGAATACTATATTTGATGGCATGTAAGATGTAGAGAAGTAGTGGTTTGATTTGGAGAGACCCTCTGATCACCAAGTTATACACCCTGTCAAGTAATATTATTCTGGAGATCCTTAAGAGAAACTCCATTTCAGCTGCTTGTATTTGTGATTTTATTCTTTTGATCATTAGCCAACATTCATGACTACAGGGTCACCTTAATTTCATTGACTTATTAATTGGTGGCGAGCTGGTAAAAATCAAAGTGCAACAGACTGAATGAAGGGCCTCCAGCAATATAAACCATGCCAAAGCTGACACTGAGGCCTGAAGTGGTGCGGCAGTTCAATGGGTCCTGGCAAAACCATCCAATCCATGTCAATGTGCATAATGGCAATTAAATGCTGCTGCTGATGATATTGAGTGTCAGGTCAGGTCAGATGTGGGGGGCATGCACCATTACAATGTTTTCCTGCATTCACCATTTCTCGGTATATTCCCAGGTCCTCCCATGCAATCTGTCAAGCAGAGTCCCAGTCGGTCCCCATCTTTCTAAGATACCTCCTCATCTGCCTTGACCATGTGACATATAGTCAACTTGGATTCTCAGCACCAGCTCAGACTATTTGGTTATATTCAGTGTCTTGGGGAGGTCAATAAAATGAAATATAAACCATATACTGAAGTTGGTTCAGTTGATTAAACCCTTCTCCAAAAAAGTCTGTAGATTTGTGGCATTGTGGAAAATCACTTTTGTTGAACTATAGAAATTAATAATGAAGGCCAGAGAATCACAGTTAGCAGTGTCAACCTATGCCATAAAGGAAGTATTATTGGTATCCTATCACAGATATAGAATTGTAAATAATATTCAAGCAACAACAACAACATGCCTTTCTAATATAGGCACAAGCCTTGAAATTTGGGGATAGTCGATTACATCGACTGTAGTACTTCACTGGTACTTATTTACTGATCCCAAAAGGATGAAAGGCAAAGTCAACCTTGATAGTGTTAAGCGTTTTCTCTGGTATAGTAATGATTGTGCTAGCTCGCTGTCTTGATAACAACAATCCTTTCTACTATAGGCACAAGGCCTGCAATTTTTGGGGAAGGGGCTAGTTGTTTACACTAATCTCAGTGCTCAACTGGCACTTATTTCACCAACCCTGAAAGAATATAAGGCAAAGTTGATCGTGGCAGAATTTGAACTCAGAATGTAAAGACGGACAAAATGCTACTAAGCATTTAGTCCAGTGTCCTAATGATTCTGGTGCCTGACACTATGTGTTCTAGCTCTTTATATTCCGAGTTCAAATCCCACAAAGATTCTGCCAGTTCACTGCCTTAATAATAATGATGATGATGATGATGATGATGATTATAAGAGTACTTACAGGATAACCCCTAGTAATTGGCACTTCAATATTAAACACAACAACTTTGGCCCGGATTTTGGTCGCTGACTTCATAGGATTACTGGCATCACAGAGAAAGTTACCTGAGAAACAAATACAATATGTTATTTTAAAATATATACTTTGAGATAAAAATTAATAATGTAAATATATGTGAAATTGTGTGTTGCAACAGATATTGTTATATTTGGGTGATAGTAATTTTTTTTTTTTTGCCAAATAACCACACATACATACTTGTTCTTCACTTCAGCTTTATTATTGTTCATATTTTAGTGTCCTTCATCTGAAATCTTTCACCACACATCCTGTGACCTCTTCAGCAACTCTCCATGTCATGTGTCTCCTCCTACTCTGTTTAGTCCATTCTCAAAATGGTCATATTTGACAAAAATATAACTATCTCCAAATATAACAATAATGTAAATATAATCATACATAAACTCTAGAAGCAGGATGACTGGGTTTGTTTTGCAACCATGTGGTTTTTGGAGTCTGTTTAACTGAGTCACACTTTGAGCAAATATCTTCTACTTTGCCCTAACACTGACCTTATGAGTGATATTTTTTTGATAGGCAAAAACTATACAGAAGCCTGCCATGTGTGTGTGTGTGTGTGTGTGTGCATGCTCATGTGTGGGTCTATAAGTGTGAACTTGCTAAGCATCTATTTCTGCATGTCTTTATACTGTTTGGCTAAAGATGTTATTTTGATATGAGATGGATGGTTCATCATGGTTGAGTCAGTATATATTGGGAACCACTGCTTCATAAATGTTATATTTCATTTTGGGGTTGGTTTCTATGGTTGGATACTCTTCCTATCACCATACACTTTACAGAAGGTACTGGTTGCATTTTATCAAAGCACCAGAGAAGTTGTTATGTTCTCAGCATCAGAAAAGCCTAATGGGGTCTCTTGAGCTGTTCTAATTAGTAATTATGAATCTCATTATAAAAGAGAAGCTGATCTCTGTCTGTCTGTTCATAACATGTGTAGAGAGAGGGAAGGGGAGGAGAAAAGCTGTTGAGTAAGAATTACAGAGAGAGAGAGAGAGAGAGAGAGAGAGAAAAAGAGAGAGAGAGAGAAAAAGAGAGAGAGAGAGAAAAAGAGAGTGTGTTTGTGTGTGTGTGTCTGAAATACAGATAAATAGGTAGTGTTGTCACCTTAGTAACTAACAAGTTTTGATTAAAAACAGGAATTTTAAGTGCATGTTTGTCAACACAACACAACACAGACTTCAAAAAAAGACCATATTTTAGGTTTTATCACCTTTTATTCGTGCATATATTTATATTTTATACTATTGGGTTTTACCATTGGGTGCCCCATTATTATAATTCATATTCGATTTTTGATAATTTGAGAATGATATAAAGTTGTTTTGACTGATTGGAGTGTTTATTCATTACATATATATATACATATATCTACACACACACATATATATATATATATATATATATATACATATATGTACATACCATACATATATACATACATCTACATACATATGCACATACATACATACATAATACATACACACACAATATATATATATAGTTATCATCCACTGGCACCTACAGCAGTATATTGGTTGAGGACAGTCTCCCCCTCTAGTTGCCAGTTAGGAATTTAAGAAGAAATAAAGTAGTGATCCATGGAGATGCTTTGGAGGAAGGGTTACAGCATCAGACAAGATATCTTGTGGCATCTGTTCTGGCTCTTTGCATTCTGACAACAACATATGATAATAAATTGGCACCAAGTTGTACTGGCCTTTGCCTTTGCTTTGGACATTAGTACTGCAGAAAAAGAGGACTTGCATGCATGAGCAACTGCATCTTGTGGAGGAACTTTCAAGGTGCAGTTCCATGGTCTCACAAGACATCCCCAAACTCCAAAATAGAAATAATGGGCAGATACTAATTATTACTCTTAGCTTATATATGCACTACATAATTACTGAATGTTTTGTTTGTTAGACTGAACTAAATTAAAATAAGCATAGAAGTCCAAGCTATGGTAGAAATTCTTCCACAGTAGCTCTGTTTCAGCAAATTCTACCACTACGATACCATAAAAGGCTTGATAGGAATGACTGAATACAAAGAGAACAATCAAATGACACTCACCAACTGAAACATTATTCATATCAATACCAACTAGAGTAAGTATGATGTGATCCCCTGCAAAGGCACATTGCTTTGGTTCATCATTCAGCGTGATACCTAGAAAATAGAATTTAGAAAACCTCTCATTTACAAAAGATATACCATATTTTCCAGCATACAAGTCAAATTTTTCAGATCAAAATTTACAGCCAAAAGAAGTAGGTTGACTTATACACTAAGATAACTTTCGAGGACCAAAAATTCCAAGTCAAATGCAGAATTTGGAAAGATTGTAATAACACCATATAACAAAATTTATATATTGCTTTGTCTTTGGTCAGTAAATGTTATTTCCTATTTGCATCTATCTAGAAATCAAAGGAAAGTATTACTATTCCTTTCAAACTTTGCTTTTGTGACCTGGACATCAATATTTTGAAACACATTTTCTCTTACATTTCAGACATATTCAGCACTGAGTTGCTGAAGCAAAATATATATATATAGCATAATCACAATTGTCCAATGAATGCTAATGTAAAACATTGAGTAACAGTTTGTGAAGATTTTTTGGAGGGGCTTTAATAAATAGCAAATTCAAAAGCTATTTTTTCTACTTGTCTTGCATTTATGTGATTATTTGTGTGTACACACACACACACACTATATAAAATACTATATATTATATTCTTTGATGACTACTAGATGCTATGTTTTTACTTATGAACATTTTCTTTGGAACGAATGAATTCACAAACTTCCTTACCCACTAACTTCTTGACATGCTGTTTCCAACAACTCAAAACTAAGTTGTTGAGACACATCCAATGTCTTCATCAAGAACATCATTCCTTCAAAACTAGCAGTGAGAGTTCAGATAGAGAAATGCTTACCTTTGACTGTAGCTTTTTCAGCATTTGGCATGAGTAATACTACATCACCATTCTGGACTCCACCTGTACATACTTTACCAGACACACAAAATCCACTGCCCAAGCCTTTAAACACATCTGAGATACACAACCTAAAAGGACTGTCGATAGCACGATCCAGACTGTAAAACTCATCTGAAATTTAAAAATAAAAAAAGTTAAAATTTAATTTTCTCCATTAATGTTTTTGTTTCAGAAAAGCAAGAATATATCATATCTTATATATACATCATATCAGGAGTGGCTGTGTGGTAAGTAGCTTGCTTACCAACCACATGGTTCCGGGTTCAGTCCCACTGCGTGGCACCTTGGGCAAGTGTCTTCTTCTATAGCCTCAGGCCGACCAAAGCCTTGTGAGTGGATTTGGTAGATGGAAACTGAAAGAAGCCCGTTGTATATATATATATATATATATATATATATATATATATATATATATGTATGTGAGCGTATATGTTTGTGTGTCTGTGTTTGTCCCCTCAACATCGCTTGACAATTGATGCTGGTGTGTTTACGTCCCCATAACTTAGCAGTCCGGCAAAAGAGACCGATAGAATAAGTACTAGGCTTACAAAGAATAAGTCTTGGG
>NC_068998.1:19266048-19270247 GCF_001194135.2 Octopus bimaculoides | reverse complement strand
TAAGTACTAGGCTTACAAAGAATAAGTCTTGGGATCGATTTGCTCGACTAAAGGTGGTGCTCCAGCATGGCTGCAGTCAAATGACTGAAACAAGTAAAAGCGTAAGAGTATATGAATATATCAACATAATGGGTGTGATCCCAATTTTAACACCCCACTAAGAGGTGAATTATTGATTTTAGGGTTAAATAGACCAAGTTGTAGCACCATATATCTTAATATACTTTATAGTTTAGGTTTCTATTACAAGGGCAGGCATTTTGCATGACTAATCTCTCTTGATTACCACTTTTCTGTTGAGAAACATGACTTTTGTTTCAGTTAATTCTGAAGTTAGTAAAATAATTTTGTCATTATTAAGCTGATTTTTGGAACTTGAATTACATATAAAACTTTGATGGCAAGTTTTCATTTAGACCACTTTAAAAGAGGAAGCTTGCATCATAGAATCAGGTGTGGTTTCAGATGTGTTAGTATTAAAAGCGTTAAGTCATCTCTGAATGGATTTTTAGTGAAAGCACATGGCCTAGTGGCTATAGTGTTGCACTTACAACCTCAAGATTATGGTTTCAGTTCTTGGACAAGGTAGTGCTTTGTTTTCTTGAAAAAAAACACTTCATTTCATATTATTCCAGTCTACTGAGCTATAAATGAGTACCCTGTGATGGACTGGTGTCCTGTTCATGGAGAATGTTGTGATCTTGGTTACTTTTATGCCATGGAAACTGGGAAACCATCCCTATGAGTCCAAGGACTGGAGACAATAGCTCTCCAGATCAGTGTTTCTCAACCATTTTTTAACCTTTGGACCCTTCTGATTTCTATTTTACTTGGGTGGACCCTACTAGTCATTCAAATTTTTAAAAAATCTTGTTTTAATTTTATAATTAAGTATTATCGGGAACTGCATAAAAATGAATTTTAAAATATTTTACACGTAGAAATATAACCAATTTATTGGAGATAAATTTTAAGAACAAAATCTTATATGGACCTCTTAGGGCCATTTGAACCTTGGTTGAGAACCACTGGTCTAGATAGATATGGATCTTAAAATCTATTTTTGCTAAAACTTTACCTTCAAAGTAAATCAGGTTTGTATTTACTGTGATACAAATATATACTCATAACATTATATATATACTTTGCTTAACAGTTTTATAACTTTATGTGTATGATAATGCTGATGACTAATGTAAATGTGAGTATCTTAATAGATTTATGACTAAATTTGCTCGGTCATCAGGAATAAAGCACAGGATAGTTTCAGGCTGTAGATTATTTTAGATTATTTAATAAATAAATTCTAGAAATGTTGGTTGACAGCTGTTAGTAATTAAAGAAATTGTATGATGAAATATGATCCTTAATCTTTTTAATATATCAAGAGACTTCTAATACAACTGGACCGAATAAGATGCAGTAAATATGATACAGTACACAGTATATAATCAGTTGTAAACATCTGAAGCTGTAATGAGATATTTATTCCAAAGGATAGGTTAACTCTTTAATAAGTAGTTGTACACTGAAACAGAGAAGAGTTTTATTGAGGTGGTGTATAGAGAATTTGGGCATAAGAGGAATTATATGCAATGTGCAAGAGAGGAGACTACACTGGTTTGCTCATGTGATGTGGATGTATGAGGACAGCTGCATAAAGAAGAGGCTGATCACTTAAAGTGAAGCAAAGTTGTGGAAGAGGGATACCTAGGAAGACATGGGATGACATATTGAAAGCCAGTTTCAAAATGCTGAGCCTTATGGAGATGATAGAGAACCAAGGTATGTGGTGCATTGCTGTACTCAAGAAGACTCGCCCACCACAACAGAACTGAGATCCTAAAACTAAGGTGCCACGTAAAAAAACACTGGTGCTGGTGACACATAAAATGCACTGATATTGGTGTCATATAAAAAGCGCTGATGTTGGTGCCGCATAAAAAGCACCCACTACACTCTGTGAAGTGGTTGGTGTTAGGAAGGACATCCAGCTGTAAAAACCAAGCCAAAACAGACTGTGGAACCTTGTATGGCGCGTGGCCTTGCCAGTTCCTGTCAAGCTGTCCAACCCATGCCAGCATGGAAAACGGACGTTAAATGTTGATGGTGATGATGTTGTTGAGTGCTGAGCACAAAGATCATACTAAGAACCCAGAGAAACCAACAAAAAGCTACATCTCCACAATGGGTCCTTCACTGAATCATTATAATATGAAACAAAATCTTCAGCAATACCTTAGTAACTTAAAATCTTATGAAACATTTATTGCAATTGGTTGCTTCCTATGGTAATTATATAAGAGAGGTATACAGTAAATTAATCTCAGTATATCGTTACTACACTGTGAAGGCACATGACTAGTGGTTAGAGTGTTGTATTCAAGATTTTGAGATCATGGTTTCAATTGCAAGACTAGTAGTGTCTTGTGTTCTTGAGCAAAATTCTGTTTCATGTTGCTCCAGTCCACTTAAGTGTAAATGGGTAACCCTGTGACAGACAGCCATTCTTTTTATGAGGAAATGTTGGCCTGCCTGCCAAGGCAGTAGGCATTCTGTTCAGGAGGAATGTTGGCCTACCCACATAACCAATGGAGAGGCATCATTCAAAAGCTATAACAATGTGTAGAAAGAAGCACATTGTGACCAGCAGGGTATAACAACATTTGATAGGCCAGTTGATACAGTGGTACAGTGATACTATTAGTACTTATGTTATCAGCTCTTGAGGAATGGAATGTGAAACAGCTCCCCAAACCCTGGGATATGAACTTAGAATCAAGAGGGAGAGAATTAAACTCAACTGTCTCCATCAAGTGAGTACTTTTAACCCTTTAACATTTAAACTTGCCATATCTGGCCCAAATATTATTCTACCTGTTTTATGTTTGGACAGATCCAGCCTCTGACATCTACCTTACAGGGTCATTCCAGAAATAAACAACAATCATAACCTCAAAATCTAGAAGCTAGGAGATTATATATGATTAATTCAAAACAATGTGAATAAAGCAGTATCACATTTGACAGAGTAATCTGAATGCTAAAGGGTTAATATGATTACTTATAGTTTTCTTCTTACTGAATCCACTAAGTGGTGGGAAAGGATTAGTGGAATACTCTATTGTGTAAAGAAATGCTGATCTCTTACTGTGGAGGGGAACTGTGGAAGAGGTAATCCCAGAAAGACTGGGATGAGGTGATGAAGTATGATCTTTGGTTGTTGAGTCTCACAGAGGTAATGAAAAGTGACTGAGAACTTTTTTGATTTGCTGTGCTTGAGAAGACATGTCAAGTTGTAGCCAGCACTGGTGACATGTGAAAAGCATCTATGCCAGTGACATGTAAAAGGTACCCGCGCTGGTGACACACAAAGGGTACCCATGCTGGTGACATGTAAAAGACACCCACTACACACTGTGGAGTGGTTGGCATTAGGAAGGGCATCCAGCCATAGAAACCAAGCCAAAACAGACTGGAGCTTGGTGCAGCTCTTCAGCTTACCAGTTCCAGTTAAACTGTTTAACCCAAGCTAGCATGGAAAACAGATGCTAAATGATGATGAAATATAAACAAACCTATTTGCTCCAACAGACAATTGCCATTATACCAGGCTGCCAGTTCAGGTTGAGAAACTGGTTTAATTAAGTTTTCTCCTTCTAAACCACTGCATGGTACAAAACTGACTTCTTTGTCACGATATCCAGCTTGTTTGAGAAACGTCCCCAATTTTTTCACAATTTCATTATATCTTTCCTCTGACCAGTCAACTGTGTCCATTTTATTTACACACACAATTAGTTGAGAGATTCCTGCAACAAGAATAAATAACATAAGTACATAAATATACATGTGTGCATGTGTGTGGCCAAATAGTTAAGAAAATGATTAATGATTGTACCAAAGATTAAAGTGTTGTAAATTGGATATATTGGTAAACTGTGGTCATTGCCAGTGTCGGTGACACATAAAAGGCACTCATGCTGGTGATACGTAAAAGCACCCATGCCGGTGACATGTAAAAAACACCCAGTATGCTCTGTAAAGTGGTTGGCATTAGAAAGGGCATCCAACCATAGAAATCATGCCAAAAACAGACGATTGCAGCCTGGTGCAGCTTTCTGGCCTACCAGTCCCAGTCAAACCATCTAACCCATGCCAGCATGGAAAATGGACGTTAAATGATGATGATGATCATC
>NC_068998.1:19264503-19265988 GCF_001194135.2 Octopus bimaculoides | reverse complement strand
TCCCAGTCAAACCATCTAACCCATGCCAGCATGGAAAATGGACGTTAAATGATGATGATGATCATCATCATATAAGGTTAAATCATTTTTAAGATCAGAGCAATGCAATCTTGAGATCTTGGGCTTGATCTCATTGCATGGCACCTTAAATAAGTATCTTCTATCACGACCCAAGCCTTGTGAATAAAACTTGGTGGATGGAAACTACTTGGAAGCCCTGTTAGATGGACTGTTTCAATAATTCAAAGAGCTAGCTTTGTCACATGGTGCCATACTAGTTCTGCCTAGAGTTCATGTTAATGCTATAAGTATGTAAATGTGTGTGAGTGGATATTGGACCACATACAATATAGTGCAATGAGTAGGCCATTCTGTTGACTGAATGACTGGAATACTCCAAAATTCAAAGTACTTTAATTCTATCAACCCTGGAAGTATGAATGGTAAAGTTGACATTGGGTGAGGTTTGCAGTGAGAATGTAAAAGAGATGGCAGATGGAACAAAAACCAAACATTTTGTCTGATGCTCTAACAATTCTGCAAATTTGCTACACTCTGTGACAGATTTTGTCCAAGGATTTATTACCTGAAGATGAAGTGTTCACTGGCACCCCTTAATGTATTGGCCCTGTGGCTCACAGTATTTAGAAAGTTGTGTCCACTTACCACTGATACAGTAGGTTTCCTCTAGTCATTAAACTTATTACAACTAATACCAAAGTTTAAGTCATTTGCAGTCATGTGTCTATAATGTCATACTCATCACTTATGCATTCCATTTTACAACCTTCCCATGAATTGGAGAAGGAGCTATACAGTGCTTAAAAGAACTGAACTGAGAAAAGTTACTGGATTTCCAAAGTATTAGTCAATGTAGGTAGAAGAGATGATTGTAAAGGCATGGCCATGTAAGAGTAGCACAAAACAGCATACATGTTCATAATGGCCTTGTAAATCTTATGGTATAAAAAGTGAAACAATTACTGTGAAATTAAGCTGCTGAATTACAGACAACATGATAATGTGTTTAATCATTATGTATAGACATGGTTATTATGTTGTTCCTTTGAATAAGGATCTCTCAGAATGCCTGCTTGATGTAGGCTGCTTCACTGGCAAGTAAGTTTTGTTTATATTTCAGCTTAGTTGTTACTTGTAGGAAGTTTCTTTAATAATCCAACAATATACAAATGATCAAATTGCTAAAAAAAAAACCATTTCATGCATAAGAAACACAACAAAAGTATAAAACTGCTACAAAAAAGTAAGAAATGACTGGCTTACCTAAAGACCTAGCAAGCAAAGCATGTTCCCTGGTTTGTCCACCAGAAAGAAATCCAGTTTCAAATTCTCCCCGAGTGGCATTCACCACTAAAATAGCTGCATCAGCTTGGGCAGTGCCTTATAAATAGATGGAAACATGGATATATGAGAGAGAGAGAGAGAGAGAGAGAGAGAGAGAGAGAGAGAGAGAGAGAGAGAGAG
>NC_068998.1:19263729-19264454 GCF_001194135.2 Octopus bimaculoides | reverse complement strand
GAGAGAGAGAGAGAGAGAGAGAGAGAGAGAGAGAGAGAGAGAGAGTTGTGCAAGTCAGTATATGTGCACATGGGTATGTGATGTTGGGAAATAAAACACAAGTGTAATTTTACAAGAAAAAGTATATACTTCTAAATATCGTTATCATCACCATAAATAGTGCTGTGAGGTGTGAAATAGGGAAATAATGAAGTAAAATGTAAAATAACATATTCTGAATATATAGCTCTGACAGTCACATTATTTAGTAACTGTGTGGTGATGGAGAGTGATGTTTACTAAGATGTAATTTGAACATGGAACCTATAAACAAAGATAAATTCTCTAAAGTATTTAGTTTTACACTGTATTGTCTTAACAATCATCACCATTGCCATTCTATATGATATACGTTAAAACAACAATATTGCTACTGTATTGAGAGAAACAGGGAACCCTGAAGACTTAACAATTTAGCATTCAGACTTCTCTGTTAAATGTAACATTTATTTATTCATATTGATTTGAATTAATCATGCAGGTCACCCACTCAAGCATACATATAAATTAGATGGAATATAACCAAGAAACAGTAGTTCACTCCTACAGTGTGGCACCTTGGGCAAGTGTCTTCTACTATAGCCCCATGCTGACCAAAGCCTTGTGAGTGGATTTGGTAGATGGAAACTGAAAGAAGCCTGCTGTATATTATATATATATATATATATATATATATATATAAATAT
>NC_068998.1:19260621-19263266 GCF_001194135.2 Octopus bimaculoides | reverse complement strand
CGTAATTTTGGATTTTGTCCCTAATATTATTATATATATATATATAGTGTGTGTGTATGTATGTGTGTGAGTGTGTTTGTGAGTGCATATTTTTGTATCCCCTTGTCTTGAGATTGCATGCTAGTTGTGAGTGTCATTGTCATACAAGCAGTATCAGTCATTTCCAATATCCTGTGAGAACATGTCTGGTCACAGAGAAATATTACCTTGCTTGGAAACAGGTGAGGTTGGTAACAAGAAGGGCATCCAGCCATAGAAAATATGCCTTAATAAACGCCATCTGACCCATGTCAGCATAGAAAATTATATATTAAAGTAATGATGATGAAAATTTAGTAGCGCTGATACTTACCAGTTATCATATTAGGTATAAAGTCTTTATGCCCTGGAGCATCAAGCAGTGTGACGGTTTTGTGTGAAGTCTCAAACATTGTCTGGGCAACATCCATGGTAACACCTCGATTCCTGGAGAGTAAAGGTCAAGTGAAATAAGTAAAATGTAAAGGACAATAACAGGAGCTGTTTCGCATATTGACAAAACTCACAACCTTATGATCATGAGCTTGGCGCCTTAACCACTAAGCCACATGCCTTCATGTAATATTGATAGAAAAGATGAATTCCTTAGGCATTTACTTACCTCTCTTCTTCAGTTTCATCAAGGACCCAGGCATAAGCAAATGATCCCTTTCCAAGCTTTTTAGACTCCTGTTCAAACTTATGCATCAATCTTTTATTTACTGTTCCCAGTTGATACAAAAGGTGTCCCATAAGTGTACTTTTACCAGCATCCACATGACCTATCAATAGTAAAATATCAGGTTTAATCAGACAAACTGTAGGACAATATTTTCTATGCTCTTACAGAAAAGTTAATAGTGATAAACTAGCAGGCTACCCAGGGGTAAATTTATCTTTTGTAACTAGCATAAAACATTGGCCCTTTGGATCTTTGTGATGCAAGAAAAAGGTTGATTAACTGATAGTCCTATAATAATTATTTCTAAATTAAGTTTAAAACAAGAAATTTGAAGGGAGGCGGCTGTTGATTACATCAATATCAGTACTTACTGGTACTTTATTTTATTGAGTGCCGAAAAAATGTAAGTCAAAGTGGACCACATCAAGATTTGAACTCAGAAAGAGAGGGTGAAAGAAACAGTGAGCGGTGATAGCGTTTGTTTTGTGTTTTAAATGTTTCAGAGAGGAAAAGAGAAAGAGAGAAAGTGAGGGAAACAGTGAGTGGTGACGGCATTCATTGTGCTTTTAAATGTTTCAGAGAGGAAATAAGAGAGAAAGAGAGAGTGAGAGAGAAAGAGAGATAGTGAAAGAGACAGTGAGTGGTGATGACGTTTGTTTTGTGTTTTTAAATATTTATCACATTGCAAGAAAAGTAGATACATAGATACATACACACATTGTTAAATTAAAAGTGGGAGAGAGCAAGGACACAGAAGAAGTGAAAGAGAAAGAGAGAAAGTGAGAGAGACAGTAAATACATAAATCCAAAGAAAAGTTGATACACAGGCACAGCAAATATTGGATGTCACTTTCACTTTTCATTACCACACGAGGATAAAATTAATTTGCAAGTGGCTGAGTACGCCACAGACATGCATATCATTACCGTAGTTCTCAGGGAGATTCAGCCTCACACAGAATATGACAAGGCTGGCCCCTTTGAATTAAAACTACAATTCATTTTGGCCAGCTGAGTGGACTGGAGCAAGATAAACCTTCAAGTGGTTGGAAGAAAACGAAAGAAGATCCTATGTAGGAGCAGGAAAATCTTTTTAGTCATTAGGGTTACTATGGGTGTTAATCTGGTCCTAACAGCAGTATCTGTGGGTCTCACAGATCTGGAGACCAAACCCCCAGATAAACATTGATGCGTAAGCTGTTATCAAACTGAGCGTGAGTTGAGGGTGAATACCCGATGGAATAGTAATAATTTCATCTTAGCTTTCACAGCTTATACATGACACAGCTTTCACAACATTTTTGCCTTACGATATGGAACATTTCCTTTTCTTTTCTTTCACTTGTTTTAAAATATGGCACTCCATCAGTTACGATGACGAGGTTCCTGTTTATCTGATCACCAAACAGTCTGCTCATAAAATTAACGTGCAAGTGGCTGAGTACTCCACAGACATGCATACCATAAGGTAGTTCTCAAGGAGATTCAACCTCACATAGAATGTGACAAGGCTGGCCCCTTTGAATTACAGCTACAACTCATTTTTACCGAGTGGACTGCAGCAAGGTGAAGCAGAGTACCTTGCTCAAAAACACAGCGCGCTGCAGGGAATCATACTCGTGACTTTATGATCGTAGGCCAAATACCCCTAACCACTGAGCCATGCAACTTCACTCTCTTAACTGTAGAGAAAAGGAGTGAAGTGATAGAGACAGAGAAAGGAAAGCCTCAGTCATTTACAATGACAGACTGAAATACGATTGATCTTTTCTAGCTTCTTTATTTTTAACAATGAAGAAGAGGGAAAGACATTTAGTAATGAATAGAGGGAAAGACTTTCAGATGTGTACATTTTTACTCTAGGAGTTCTAGAATGACTGACTCTTAGTTCTTTCTTCTTTCTTCTCACCCCGGTATTTATTCACCTTCTTTCATAGTTCTTCAT
>NC_068998.1:19236020-19260186 GCF_001194135.2 Octopus bimaculoides | reverse complement strand
ATATATATATATATATATATATATAATATTTTTATGCGTGTGTGTTTGTCTCACCACCACCATTGTTGGACAACTGATGTTGGTGTGTTTGTGTCCCCATAACTTAGCTGTTTGGCAGAAGAGACTGATAGAATAAGCATCAGGCTTACAAGGAATAAGTCCAGAGCTTTTAAAGTTTGCAAAATTTGTAACTTTTCACTAAATTTTAAAATTTCAAAAAGTAAAAGCCCAAACAGAAAAGATTCCTCATATATAATGCATGGACATCAGGGAAACATGTCCTGTGTAGGACATATGATACACAGGACAGGCAATGGGTTAAAAGACATAAGAAGTTACTATGAAATAATTAACTATTCATAAGAATTTATCAGAATACTTACCAATAACTACTAAGTTTATTAATTCTTTTCTTCCTTCTTGTCTTTTTTCGTATTCCTTTTTTAAGTCAAGTTTTTCATATTTTGACCTGGAAGAAAAGTTTCATAATTGTTAACAACACAGCAATGGAACAACTGATCAAGCCTTAGAAATAGCAGTCAGATCTCCCTTGATTGACAATCTGTTTTCTTAAAAAAAAAAGGACTGAAACATTGCATAACACAGTCAATGATACACAATAACCGAAAAAAAGAAGGACAGGATAGTCACAGCTAGGACACTTTTGATCATGGGTCAGTTTGATCTAAGATGATTTGGGGTTAAGCAACAACTGGATGTTAGAATGTATATTTGCAACTTCACTGTGGTTTTAAATAATGCTGCCACCACCAACACTGCTGTATAATTTTGCCTGAACCAATGTTCATATGGGTCAGACAAAACTTATTGACACAGATTTTTTTATGGCCAGATGTCCTTCCTGCCACCAACCCTCACTTGTTTCCAAGCAAGCTAATATTTCCCATAGCAGGATACGTTTTCAGGGAAGACTAGAATCAAACAATATCGCTTGCATGATGGTGATACTCTTCAGACATGTCATCATGAACTATTTTGAGTTTTACTTGAAATGAAGGTGAACATAGGTAGAGAGGTGCTGCTTGCAGTAAATTTGTTGAAAGGTAGGTATGAGGGGTGAACATTCACTTGAGTGAGTGGGTGTATTCTCAGCATGCATCTAAAGGCCAGAGAATGTTAGTTGGGAGAAGGCCATAACCCTTCACAAACAAGATAATTCAGGATCTGAGGGGTTCCACGATTGATTTGAGGTAACTTTCCTACTCAATGGACATGACAAAATTTGGAGTATAGATTTATTTTCCCCTTTGATGCTGTGTAAAGCTCAGCACATTTCGTAACCTGTGTATGTTGCTTCATCTGGCACTCTTGTAGCATATAAAAGAAAATCATCAACAACCTCAACACCTTCCCACTGCCACTGTTATCATGATGATGAAGATGATTATGATGAAATTTCATTCACAGGGCTCTGGTTAACATGTTACTATAGCAGGAGACACCAGTCAGTCAGTCAATAATGCCCATTAAGTAGGACTGAACCCTAAACCATATGATTCTGAAACAAACTTCTTCACCTCATGACCATGCAGTATACAGGGTGGGTCAAAAATCACACCCCAAAACAAATGACTCCTGGTCTTGTGCCAAAATTTGAAATCATCATCATCATCATCATTATTATTATAATTAAGGTGGTGAGCTGGCAGAATTGTTAGCATGCCAGGAAAGATGCTTAGCAGCATTTCGTCCATCTTTACGTTCTGAGTTCAAATTCTGCCAAGGTCAAATTTATCTTTCATCCTTTTGGGATCGATAATTAAGTACCAGTTGAATACTGGGGTCAATGTAATCAACTTAACCCCTCCTCCAAAATGTCAGGCCTTGTGCCTTTAGTAGAAAGGATTATTATTGTTATTATTATTCATTTTGTACATCATGTACAAGCATGTGTGTATTCATCACTGTTTTATTTATTTATTTTATTCAATTTTAGAAAAACTGAAGCAGGTCTTTGATAATTCCGGAGTGCGTTGAACCTATTTTGTGTGTGACTTTTGGTTCACCCTGTATAATGAAAGTATGAAAAGGAGTCATAGTTAACCCATTTGATACCAACCCACCTAAAGTGGGCTCTGGTCCTGTGATATAAATTCCTGTTTTAAAGTGATCTAAATTGAAAACTTCTATCAAAATTTCATATCAGTTTATGTTACAAGCACCAGCTTAATAATAACAACCTAAATCCAAGGCCTCTGCCAGGGGTGTAGCCAGCCCACTTATGCATACCTTTCCTTCTTTGGACACTAAACTCCGCTTGCGAAGACCTGTTGAGGCAAGTGAAATTGAAACCGAACTAAATTCGACGACTGGCACCCATGCCAGCATCGTCTCCTTCATTGGACACGAAACTCAGCTTGCGAAGACTTATTGGGGCAAGCGAAAGCGAAATCGAGAGGGCACCTATGCCGAGCGTCGCCTTTCTGGCACTTGTGCCTGTGACATGTGTAAGGACTTTCGAGCGAGATCGTTGCCAGTGCCCCTGGACTGGCTCTTGTGTAGGTGGCACATAATATACACCATTTGAGCGTGGCCGTTGCCAGTACCGCCTGACTGGCCTTCATGCCGGTGGCACGTAAAAGCACCCACTACACTCTCAGAGTGATTGGCGTTAGGAAGGGCATCCAGCTGTAGAAACTCTGCCAAATCAGATTGGAGCCTGGTGTCGCCTCCTGGTCCACCAGTCCTCAGTCAAATCGTCCAACCCATGCTAGCATGGAAAGCGGACGTTAAATGACGATGATGATGATAATGATGTACAAGTATGTGTGTATTCATCACTGTTTTATTTATTTATTTATTTTATTAAATTTTAGAAAAACTGAAGCAGGTCTTTGATAATTCCGGAGTGCATTGAACCTATTTTGTGTGTGACTTATGGTTCGCCCTGTATAATGAAAGTATGAAAAGGAGTCATAGTTAACCCATTTGATACCAACCCACCTAAAATCGGCTCTGGTCCTAAGTGATCTAAATTGAAAACTTCTATCAAAATTTCATATCAATCTATGTTACCAGCTTAATAACAACAAAATTATCTTACTAAATTCATTATTATTTTCAAAATTAATTGAGACAAAGGCAGTATATTTCTATAGAAATATGGTAACAAAAGGGTTAAATAAAGAAGTTCCTTACCTTGAAGAACTCTTTGGCAATCCCATAGGTCTATCATTGACATCGCGACGAGCAGTTCGTGGAGTAAGAGATCCTTCCTTGTTTGGAGTTCTAGAACCATCTTTACAAGGAGTACACAAACCATCTTTTTTGAGTCCATTAACCTCTGATACACCCATTAAATCAGCAGCTAAAGTGGCATCGGTAACCGTAGTAACTGGTGTAGGAAGGGAACAAGTCAATTTGTTATCATTTGAAGAATTTTGTTTAGATTTGGTAGTTAAAGGCGTTGTTACTTCAGAAGAATCAGGTTGCTGATCAGCAGAGCTTTTACAACTGGAACCATCTTTCAAGTTCTTAGATAATAATACATCTTTCTTGGCAGCTGGAATAACAACAACAACAACAACAATAATAATAATAATAATAATAATAATAATAATAATAATAATAATAATAATAATAATAATAATAATAATAATAACAATAATAATAGTGGTTTCAAATTTTGGGACAATGCCAGCAATTTTGTGGTAAGGGAGTTGATTACCTCAGTGTCCAACTGGTACGTATTTTATTGACCTCCAAAAGGATGAAAGGCAAGGTGGACTGTGGCAGAGTTTGAACTCAGAACGTAAAGTTGGAAGAAATGCCGCTAAGCAATTTTCCCAGCAAAGTAAGGATTCTGCCAGCTTGCCACCTAAATAATAATAATAATAATAATAATAATAATAATAATAATAATAATAATAATAATAACAATAATACTAATGGTTTCAAATTTTGCCATGAGGCCAGCAATTTTGGGGGAGGGTGCTAGTCGATTACATCAACCCCCAGTGCTCAACTGGTACTTAATTTATCAACTCTGAAAGGGATGAAAGGCAAGGCAAAGTTGACCTCGGTGGGATTTGAACTCAGAATGTACTGATGGATGAAATGCTGCTAAGCATTTTGCCCAGTGTGCTAATGATTCTGCCAGCTTGCTGCCTTAATAATAATAATAATAATAATGGTTTCAAATTTTGCCACAAGGGCAGCAATTTTGTGGAAGGGGATGAGTCAATCACATCAATTCCAGTTTTTTAACTGGTACTTATTTTTATCGACTCTCAAAAAGATGAAAGGCAAAGTCGACCTTGGCAGAATTTGAACTCAGAATGGAGCAACAGGTGAAATACCGCTAAGCATTTCGTCCAGCATGCTAACGATTCAGCCAGCTCACTGCTTAATAATAATAATAGTAATAATAATCCTTTCTATTAAAGGCACAAAGCCTGAAATTTTGGGGGAGGGGGTAAATCAATTACATCGAGCACAGTGCTCTACTGGTACTTTTATTGACCCCCAAAGGATGACAAGTAAAGTCGACCATGGCGGAATTTGAACTCAGAATGTAGTGATGGCAAAATATCACTAAGCACTTCGCCTGTCATGCTAACGATTCTGCCAGCTCACCACCTTAATAATAATGATAAATGATCCATCATGTCCACTTGATTCCAGAATTGTAAAGAAAGAGGATGATATATTTAAAAAATACAATCCCTTAAAATTTGAAATTGCAAGAATTTGGAATATGAAAACAATAAAAGTTGTGCCTGTAATAAATGGTGCATTGGGAACTGTGAGCAAAGATATAGACTAACTAGCTGTTTTTCCTGGTTTCACTCGGGCAATGTGGTGGATTTGGTTAAAGGCTATTTCCTATGTATATTTTGAATAATAAAAAGAACTAAAAATAAAAAAAACAAAAATTCCAAAAACAAAAAAAAAGTAAGAACAACCCAAAAACAATATGATGTAGTCACAGAACCTTATTTGTGGTATAACCTCGCCTTAAAAGAAAACTATATGGTAGTGCGGTTGTTGTATTGGCGACACAAGAATGTTAATCGAAACTGTTCAAGATCAATCATAGGTTGGACGTTCATGTACACTGATTAGAATTGTGAATTTCAATTATTGAAAACGCGTTCCTGGATGGATACAATTGTGCAGAGTCCGTTTGTCTCAATATGGAAAAGCTGTTTGAATGTCGACGTTTGAAGACATTTGTAACTGAAGTTTAAAAAAAACATAGTAATTAGAAAGAGCGTAAGCTATAGCTTTTTTTTTTTAATGCACAAAAAATTGAAATTATTTTTTTTCTGTGCCTCTGATTAAAATTTTCGAAAAACAAACCCAGCCACATTACTTGGAAAAAAATAATCTTTATTGTGCTGGTTTTTCGTAAAATTTCGCGCATGGGAAAGGTAACAAAATTGCCCCTCCCCACTTTGAATGGGATATTCCTATCTTAAAAAGTAATAATCGATTATCTCGGTAACCATGGGAGTTGGAGGGCAATAAAAATCTCCTGAACATGAGCGGACCATGCTGCCGCTCTGTGCTGAATTTCACGCGATTCCACTGCACCCTTCTCGAGTGAATCTGCCAACACTCAATCAATCAATCAATCAATCAAGAATACTGCAATTTATAGTATAGGTGATTGACAGAGATTGGAATAGAATGCTCTGTAGAGCTTCTACAGAAAGTTTGCCTCTTAGGGACAGGAGAACGCTTGAAAGCACATGTGGATAACTAAGGAATAGCTAGTAATCTGCTACCCACATAAATTCTACTAGATATAAGAACGAACCTGAGTCAAATCAACAACAACAAATGAAAGGGGGAAGGAAGAGGAGAAACAGAATAACAATAATAATGAGAAAGAGGAAGGCTTTATAAAATCTGTAGAATCAGATTGTGTGACATACATATAGTAATTAATGTTGATTAGAAGGAAATGCTTTCAATTGGGAATTGAAACTGGATCATGCTTTACGATATAGTAATAGCCACCAACATACTCATTTTTATATCTGCTTTTTCCATGCTGGCATAGATTGGACAAAACTTCTTGAGAGAGTATTCCAAAGCCAGATTGTCCTTCCTGATGCAAAGCCTTACTTGTTTTCATGTTCAGTACTTTATTCCACTGGTTGTTTCATATTGGCCTGCCAGTCTATGAGACATAAATGAAAGCTGCAGCTGCCCAAGAAATGTCAATGCAAAGAAACAGGCATACACACATGGCAGTGGGGTTATGCAGTTTGTTTCCCAACCACATGGTTTTGGATTCAGTCCCACTGCATTGCATCTTAGGTATGTGCCATCTACTATAGCCCTAAGCTGACCAAAGCCTTGTAAATGGATTTAATAGAATGAAACTGTGTGGATGCCTGTTCTATACGTATACACTTTATATATATATATATATATATATATATAAGAAAAGCAACAAAAATGTATTAGGTCATAGCAGTACATATGTTTCGTACAAGCCACTGAAATGAACTTCCATTATGCAGCTGAGGAGTACAATTTTCATTGCACATCTTATGTGGTGTTCTCACTACATAAATAAATGAGGCTTGTACGAAACGTATGTACTGCTATAACCTAATACATTTTTGTTGCTTTTCTTCTAATTTAATTCACCAAATCTCATGATTTTGCTTTTGGATTTTACCCTACCAAATTCTGGTGCCACAAACATTTTAAGTACCACATTCAATCTTTTAATTGAATCTATATTATATATATATATATATGCAAGCTAAGTGAAATCATGACCATCCACACATATATGCATGTCCTTTTTGGACATCCCCTCCTCACACACATCTGACTTCTGTCAAAATTCCCAGCAGACCCCTCCCCTCCACTCTCCCTCACATGCATCATCTGCTGCGGGTCCACTTTCTCATGTGTCTATCTGCACACTCTCCATGGCTTTACATATCTTCCCAACCCGCTTCCCTGATTCTCCAATTTCCCTTGCCATCACTTCTTAAAGTCATTTCTTCTCCATCCCTAAACATATCCCCTCACACTCTCATGGAACATCCCTCTCTATGACCTCTGCACTACCTATACCCTACTCCCTGGGGATAAACCCCAATACATCCCCACACCATTTACTTTTCTTTCTCTCACTCTGACTGTCCCTCGAACTTTTTCTCTAACTCTCTCCCAACTTCTTCCTCCTACTGGGGTAGTCAAAAGCCTCTTCTATTGTAAGATGACTATCTCTGTCCCTCTATCATACTCCAACTTCTCGTCTGGTACACAGCCACTGCCCTTGGTTTTACTCTCAACCAAGTGGTCTCTGTCATGCAAATTACTTGGTAATCCAGCCGGTGCTGGTGCCACTTAAAAAGCTGCAAAAAGTTTCCACATGAAAAGTACCCATGCTGGTGACACATAAAAGGCACCCATGCCAATGATACACATAGAAGGCACCTGTGCTGGTGACATATAAAAGGCACCTGTTTAGGTGACATGTACATGACACCCGTGCTAGTGACACATAACAAGCACCCAGTACACTCTGTAATGGTTGGCATTAGGAAGGGCATCTAGCCATAGAAACCAAGCCAAAACAGACAACTGGAGCCTGGTGTAGCTCTTTGGCTTACCAGCTTTGGTCAAACAATCTAACCCATGCCAGCATGGAAAATGGACATTAAATGATGATGATGATGATGACGACGATGTGTGTGTGTTTGAGTCCCTTTGTATTGCTTGACATCACATGACTGCTGTAAAAGAAGGTCCTTCATTTCTAATATTCTACAAAAATATATCTGGTCATGGAAAAATATAATTTTGCTTGAAAACAGGCAAGGGCTCTTGACAGTAAGAGCATCCAGCTATAGAAAAATTTGCCTCAATGAACTCCATCTGGCCCTTGATTGAAAGCACAGAAAAGTTAAAGTGATCATCATCACCACCACTATCTGCTTTTCATGATGGTATGGGTTGGATAGGTCATCACAGTTCAAGTTAAGCTTTTGTTTGGGGTTACTGTCCTCTTAGACATGGCCAAAAGGCTATGCCTGTCTCATTTGTTTTCATTTTGGCATGGTTTTCTATAGCTGGACACTCTTTCTAATGCCAACCACTTTACAGAGTGCACTGAGTGCATTTTTTGTGGAATCAACACCAATATTTCTGTTTTCTTTTGTTTATCAACCACTTCACAATATGCACAAGTTTCTTATTTCTTTACTGCCCACAAGGGGCTAAACATAGAGGGGACAAACAAGGTCAGACAAAGGGATTAAGTCGATTACATCGACCCCAGGGCATAACTGGTACTTAATTTATCGACCTTGAAAGTATGAAAGGCAAAGTTAACCTCAGAACATAAAGACAGACGAAATACCACTAAGCATTTCACCTGTTGTGCTAATGTTTCTGCCAGCTCGCCGAAACGTTTTCTGCCCAATTTCCATCAACCAAATTCCACTCCCAAGTTATTGGTCAACTCATGACTATGGTCATCATCATCATTTAATGTCTACTTTTCTATGCTTGCATGGGTCAGATGAAATTCGTTGAGGCAGATTGTCTATGGCTGGATGCCCCCTCCTGTCACCAACCCTCACCTGTTTTCAACATGCAAAATTGGAAATAAAAAACATCAATTGTATGATGATGATGATGATAATGCTCATTTTCAAATTTTCAACCATGGCATGATGTCAAAACAAATGTACACTCCCCCCACTCTCTCTCTCTCTAGATAGATAGATATATGAGATTAGATAAATATACTGTGGGCTTCTTTAAGTTTCCATTTACCAAATCCACTCACAAGCTTTTGGTTATCCCAGGGCTATAGTTAGAAAATATTTGGCCAAGATATTGTACAGTTGGACTGAACCTGAACATGGTTGGGAAGCAAGCTTCTTAACCACACACCCATGCTTTTGCTTATAATAATAGTAATTGTTTCTAATTTACGTACAAAGCTAGAAAATTTAGGGGTGGGGTTAGTTAGTCACAGTATCTGACTGGCAAAGTTGACCTTAGTGGGATTTGAACTCAAAATACATAGTAAAAGGTATTTTTCCAACACTCTGATTCTTCCAGCTGGTCACTCTATTATTATTATTATTATTATTATTATTATTATTATTATTATTATGATGATGATGATGATGATGCAAGCTCATAGGGTAAATTGCTTAGCAGTGTTTCATCTGTCTTTATGTTCTGAGTTCAAATTCTGCCAAGGTTGATTTTACCTTTCATCTTTCCGAGGTCAGTAAGATATGTACCAGTTGAGCACTGGGGTTGATGTAATTACTTTACCCTCTTCCCCAAACTTGTTAGCCATGAGCCAAAATTTGAAATCATTATTATTATGCAAGCTGGCAGAATCGTTGGCATGTCAGACAAAATGCTTGCCAGCATTTCATCTGTTTTTACATTCTGAGTTCAAATTCCACCAAGGTCAACTTTACCTTTACTCCTTTTGGGATCAATGAAATAAGTACTAGTTGAACACTGGGGGCAATGCAATCAATTAACCACCCCCTACAAAGTTCAGACCTTGTGCCTATAGTAGAAAGGATTAATAATAATAATAATAATAATTATAATTATTATTTCAAATTTTTGTCACAAGGGCAGCTTGGGGTGGGGGTGGGGATGAGTCAATTAGATCGATCCCAGTGTTCAACTGGTACTTATTTTATTGACCCCAAAAGCATGAAAAATAAAGTCAACCTCGGCAGAATTTGAACTCAGAACGTAGTAACAAGCAGAATACCGCTAAGCATTTCACCCAGCATGCTAATGATTTTGCCAGCTCGCTACCTTAATAATAATAATGATTTCAAATTTTGCCTGTGCCTGGTATACTCTTATCAAATTGGTAGTCATGATGGATATATTGGGCTTCATATATTTGTAACCCAATGTCACTTTGATGGCATGTGCTGCTCTCTCATAATAATAATAATAATAATAGTTTCAAATTTTGGCACAAGGCCAGCAATTTCGGGGTAGGGGGAGGAGTTGAATACATCGACCCCATTACTCAACTGGTACTTATTTTATCAACCCAGAATGGATGAAAGGCAAAGTTAACTTTGGCGGAATTTGAACTCAGAACATAGTGATGAGCGAAATACCGCTAATCATTTTGTCCAGCATGCTAATGATTCTGCCAGCTCACCACCTTAATAATAATGATGGTCTCTGATTTAGGTAAAAGACCAGCAATTTTGAGGAGAGAGGATTAGTTCTTACCATCATCTTCAATATTTGATTGAGACTTTATTTCATTGACCCTGGAGGGATGACAGGCAAAGTTGATCCCAGCTGAAACTGAACTCAGATTGTAAAGTGCCTGAACAAATACTGCAAGGCACACTAATTATAATAGATTCAAAGTTTGGCACAAGGTCAGCAATTTTAAGGGAGGGAGCAAGTTGATGACATCAACCCCAGTGCTCAACTTGCACTTATTCCATCGACCTCAAAAGAAAGAAAGCAAAGTTGACCTCGACAGAATTTGAACTCAGAATATAAAGACAGACAAAATGCTGCTCAGTATTCTGTCTGGTGTGCTGGCAATTCTGCCAGCTCACTGCCTTAATAATAATAATAATAATAATAATACTCTTTTACTTGTTTTAGTCATTTGACTGTGGCCATGCTGGAGCACCGCCTTTAGTCAAGCAAATTGACCCCAGGACTTATTCTTTGTAAGCCTAGTACTTATTCTATCGGTCTTTTTTGCCGAACTGCTAAGTTATGGGGATGTGAACACACCACCATCGGTTGTCAAGCAATGGTGAGGGGACAAACACAGACACACAAACACACACATATATATACACATATATACGACGGGCTTCTTTCAGTTTCCGTCTACCAAATCCACCCACAAGGCTTTGGTCGGCCCGAGGCTATAGTAGAAGACATTTGCCGAAGGTGCCACACAGTGGGACTGAACCTGGAACCATGTGGTTGGTAAGCAAGCTACTTACCACACAGCCACTCCTGCACCATAATAATAATAATGATTGTTTAAAATTTTGGTACCAGGCCAGCAAGTTTGTTGGGAGGTATGAGTCAATTAGATCAATCCCAGTACTTGATCGGTACTTTATTTCATGGTCCCTGAAGGGATGAAAGGCAAAGTTGACCTCAGTAGCGGGATTTGAACATAAAACCAGAAGAAATGCCACTAAACATTTTGTCTGGTGTACTAAGGATTCTGCTAGCTTGCTGCCCTCCTCCTCCTCCTCCTCCTACTATTACTACTACTACTAATAATAATGGTTTCAAATTTTGGCACAGGCACGAAAATTTTGAGGAGGAAATAAGCTGATTACATCAACCCCAGTGCTCAACTGGTACTTATTTTACTGACCCTGAAGGGATGAAAGGCAAAGTTGACTTAAATGGTATTTGAACTCTAAAGACAGGTGAAATACTTATCAGCATTTTTCCTAAATTCTGCCAGCTCACCACTTTAATAATAATAATAATAATAATAATAATAATAACAATAATAATGGTTTCAAATTTTGGCACAAGGCCAGCAAATTTTGTGGGGGAGGCAGAAGTTAATAACATCAACCCCAGTACTTGACTAGTACTTATTTTATTGACCCTGAAAAAGAACAGCAAAGTGGACCGCAGTGGTATTTGAACACAAAACGTAAAGACAAGCGAAATGCTGATAAGCACTTCACCTGACATACAAACAACTCTGCCAACTCACCACTTTAATACTAATACAACTACTACAAATAATAATGGTTTCGAATTTTGGCACAAGGCCAGCAATTTTGGGGGAGGGACTAAGTCGATTAAATCGCCCCCAGAGTTCAACTGGTACTTATTTTATCAACTCTGAAAAGGCAAAGTCAACTCTGGCGAAATTTGAACTCAGAACATAAAAACGGACAAAATGTCGCTAAGCATTGCACCCGGTGTGCTAACAACTCAGCCAGCTCACTGCCCTTAAATACAATAATAATAATAATAATAATAATAAAAACTACTATAATAGTTCCTCATATAGGGACAAAGCTAATGATTTTTAGTGAGGAGAAATAATTGAATGTAGTATTCATACTGTTCCTGACATCATTAGCAATATAACAGTTGATTTGAACATAGAATCAATATACAGGATTGTAAAATTCACTTATTTGCCTTTTAATGTTGAATCTAGTCACATCAAAAGTCATATTGATAACTAATGTTTCTTTAAGATCTTGCTACTTCTCTTTACTTGGTTTACCAACTGGTCTGCCCAATCATGTTTGCTAATAGAGCTATTGTTTTACCCTTGTGTATATATGTACGTACATACATATACACACACACATATATATATATATATATATATATACATTATAAACAAGGGCAAAAGAAAAAAGGATTTCTATGCCAATATGCTGAGAATAGACTTTCTCAGCATATTGGCACAAAAATCGTTTTTTCTTTTGCCCTTGTTTATAATTGTTTATAATTTTCATCTTTAAAGATATTTTAATATGTTGGCCACTTTGATGGAATTTTTTTTTGAAAAAAATGTTATCCTATATTAGAAGTATATATATATATATATATATATATATACACACACACACACACACACATGTGTATGTATATATATGAGTGTGTGTGTGTATGTGTGCACTGTCATGCAAATGGTGCCCCTCATTTCCAAACTTTTGCAACACATCCAGTCATAGGAAAAGATTAGATTACATGAAAACAGGTGAGGGTTGGTGACAGGCAGTGCATTGAGATGTAGAAAATTTGTCTCCACATATTCTGTCTGACTTATGCAAGCATGGATTTGTGGACATTAAAACAATGATGATGATGATGATGATATGTATGTATGTGTGTGTGTGTGCATGCAAATGTATTTCCTTTTCTTCTTTTACATGTTTCAGCCCATAGGCTGTGGCCATGCTGGGGCACCGCCAGTAATAAATGTAAAGATGGATATAATACTGCTAAGCATTTTGTTTGGCATGCTAATGCTTCTGAGAGTGTATGTGTGTATGAATAAATGTCATCAAAGGTACCAAAATGGTGTGTCTTACAGAAAAATGGATTTGGTCCCAAGGGGAAGGTTTTTTGGTTATTAGTAATCAAAAAAGATAATTAGCTGTGCGAAATAACTCAACTTCCAGATCGCCAACATTGAATGCCTTTAGAAGCTGTCATTTTAAACTCATGATTAACTGAGTGTGTGTGTGTGAGAGAGAGAGAGAGAGAGAGAGAGAGAAAGTGTATGCCACATCTTATAACTGTCTATCTACCTCTCTGTCTTTTATGCTTTCCTTCTCTCTCTACATATATTTACCACATTCTCTCTCCCTCTCCCTCTGTGTACATGTATCTCCCATGCTTGCTGCTTTCCACTTCTCTCTCTTCATATATGACATGTAATGAAAGTCTGCCTATGTATCTCTCTCTATCTGCCTTTTATGCTTTTCTCACTGTAAACTTGCCTCCTCTCTATACATATTTAGCACACACTCTCTCACTCTTTTGTTGTATATGTATGCCTCTCCCACTGAGTGTGTATGTTTGTATAAGTGTGTATGTAAGGAATTTCATCACAGCGACAGAGTTGAAACACCCTGCTCAAAGCATCAGCAGTGAGCTCAGGAAACAGCCGAACAGAGAAGGAACAAACTTGATGATATTCAAACACAAGTCTCAATCACACAGTCGCAGGAAATCCCCTGAGCATAGGATGCACTGATTAGATGACAGGCACAGAAGAGCCTCCATCATACAGACTCAGAAGACAATGTCCCGTTTCAATTCAAACGACTTCAATTCCCAGTGAATCTTAGTTGTGCCATGACCATCAACAAATTGCAAAGGCAAACATTTTCGGTTGCCAGTTTACACCTTGAAGAGCCCTGCTTCAAGAGTAGGAAGTAAGAAAAATCTTTACATCTATGCACCAAATGGAAAAACAAAAAAACTTCGTTTACTGAGACATTATAAGGACTGAGATATCTGGCACCTTGCTGTACTCAAGAAGACCTGTCTGTCACAGCAGAATTGATGAGTGCTGGTGCCACATAAAAAGCACCCAGTATACTCTGTGGAGTGGTTGGTGTTAGGAAGGGCATTCAGTCCTAGAAACCATGCCAGAACTGACATTGGAGCCTGGTGCAGTCTTCGGCCTAACCAGCTCCAGTCAAACCACCCAACCCATGCCAGCATTGAAAATGAATGTTAAATGACGATGATGATGATTATATATGAATGATCTAACTGATTTCAAAGAGACTGGTGATGGTCTGCACTGGCATGACATGTATTATTTAGTAAAATTGAGAAAAGGAGTACACTGAATTTGCTGTGGGGAGTATCTTTACAACAAAATCTACATTAGAGAGAAATACACTTGGAATTTAACATATATTCCTCAGGTAAAATTTCCTTCTAAATATTTTGATATTTGCCCAGTTGTTGCTCTGTAATCAGAAGTATGGTTGAGTAAATCAGTTGAATTACTAGTTCATATGTCAAAAGTTGATATGTTACAAACATTTTGTTTGTCTTTTGGCATTGACAATTCTATCTGCCTAAATTTATATAACAGCAGAAAATAAGTAACTTCTATGGATTTTGTGTCCTAGACAGGGTAATACTTAGCTCTTATCTGCTCCATGCTAATGAATCCACAACGAAGAACCAATTGTATTAGCTTTGTTCAATTGGTTTATGCAGTCATTTATCATCAATCATACACATAGCTGATAAGCTGACTCTAGAATTGTGCTAATTCAAACTCTGCCGTAGGTATCATGTTGTTATGTTGCATCCTTGAACAACCAATTATTTCAGTTTACCTCAGTGGCTAACTAGCAACAAACTCAGATATTGATAAAGTGGTGATGTTAGGGAAGATATCATCATCATCATCATATTATTATTATTGTGTATTAAGGTGGTGAGCTGGCAGAATTGTTAGCACATCAGACGAAATGCTTAGCGGCATTTCTTCTGCCTTGACGATCTGAATTCAAATTCTGCTGAGGTCAACTTTGCCTTTCATCCTTTCGGGTTCGATAAATTAAGTACCAGTGAAACACTGGGGTTGATTACATTGACTTGCCTCCTCCTCACCAAAATTTCAGGCCTTGTGCTTATAATAGAAAGAATTATTATTATTGTGAACCCCTACACAAATTATTGATGGTCTTTATGATGTGTTCCTCATCTGTGCCACTGTGGCTAATAAAAGAACTCATTATTATCATTATTATTATTAAATACACTAACAATAATAAAAACATCTAAATGTGTAACTTGACCAATCACATTGTCTTTACAAGAATTCATAAGCAAAAGCCTCATTGGGGGCATTTGAGTTGAAAAAGAGTCAATTACTGATGTATTACATATGCTTTCCAAGAAAAAAAATATTGGTTTCAAATTTTGGCACAAGTGGGTAAGTTGATTACATCAGTCCCGGTACTCAAGTGGTACTTATTTTATTATCAGCTCCGAAAGGATGAAAAGCAAAGTCTGACTTGGCAGCATTTGAACTCAGAACATAAAGACGGACGAAATGTCATTAAGCATTTTGCCTGTTGAGATCATGATTCAGCCAGCTTTGCTACCTTCAAAGATAAAAAATATTAACAAAGTTATCTATTCTCAGCTGATAAAGTAAAGGTAGTTTTTTTCTTTCTTTTCACTCTTAAAATCTGTAAGCTTACTCTTTACTCTTTTACTTGTTTCAGTCATTTTGACTGCGGCCATGCTGGAGCACCGCCTTTAGTTGAGCAAATCGACCCCAGGACTTATTCTTTGTGAGCTTAGTACTTATCCTATCTGTCGCTTTTTCCGAATCGCTAAATTACGGGGATGTAAACACATCAGCATTGGTTGTCAAGCGATGTTGGGGGAAACAAACACAGACACACATATATATATATACATATATACAACAGGCTTCTTTCAGACCAAATCCACCCACAAAGCTTTGGTCGGCCCGAGGCTATAGTAGAAGACACTTGCCCAAGGTGCTACGCAGTGGGACTGAACCTGGAACCATGTGGTTGGTAAGCAAACTACTCCTGTGACTCAAGTTTAATTTACCCACTCGAATTAAATATATAATTATCTGAACAAAAGAATTATTACTGATACAAGACAGAGGTACAAACATGGTTTCTGAAACGTGTGGTATTGAATATAATAACAACCATTAATCTTTAACTTATTTCAGTCATTAGACTGTGGCCATACTGGGATACTGCCTTTAGTCAAATGAATTGACCCTAATATTTATGTTATTAAACCTAGTACTTATTCTACCAGTCTCTTTGCCAAACTGCTAAGTTACAGGGATGTAAATACACCAACACTGGTTGTCAAGTAGTGATGGAAGACACACATATGATGGGCCTCTTTCAGTTTCCATCTACTGAATCATCTAACAAGACTTTGGTTGGCCTGAGGTATAACAGAAGACACTTGCTGAAGGTGCCATGCAGTGGGAACGAACCTGAAACCATGTGGTTGGAAAGCAAACTTCTTGCCACACAGCCATGCCTGCACCTATCAATATTTTCTAAGATGAAAACAAAACTGATACTTTACATTGGTGTAATCATTCTTTTTTGCTGGAATCGATTGTGTGTGTCTCACAGTAACTCAGGCATAGTTTTTGCAGCAGGTTGTTCTTCTTATCACAACTACTTTATAGCTCAGATTGGGCATGTTTGGAGTGCCATCAGTGTTCTGCCACTGGACCCTACAGATGTTGACTATGACACAACTAAAGGGTCCATGCTACTTCGTATCAGCTTGTTTTTGGATCGGTTACCTACATGCAGCTTGTTGAATCCATATTTTCTCGGTTTGTTCTCTCCTTTTTCTTTGGCATGTTTTATACAGGTGGATGTCCTTCCTATTACCAATAACTTTACAATGAGGACAATATCCATTTTATCATGTCAACAGCACTAGAGGCATTCATTTAGGCTGGACTAATGACTCATTTGTCCTGTAATTAGATTTAGTTCTAAATGGGTTGCCTGCATGTGCAGAATCCACACCTCTTCAATTCTTTCTTTGATAAATGGGAAGAGAATTCTCTTGAGATGGTTAGGAGGCTATCCATGATGCAGGCCACTGTCATCATTTAACATTCACATTTCCATGCTTGCTTGGGTCTAATGGAATTTGTTGATACAGATTTTGAATGGCTGGATACCCTTCCTGTCACCAACCCTCAATTGTTTCCATGTAAGGTAATATTTCTCATGTTTTTTTATGCAAAACTGAAAAACAAATAAAATCACTTGTATGGGAGTGATGCTCATTAACAACTATCATATGATGTCAAAACAAGAGTACACACACACACACACCTGTGAAAGGCTTCTTTCAAATCCATTCACAAGGCTTTGATTGGCCCAGGGCTATGGTAGAAGACGCTTGCCCAAGGTGTTGTACAGTGGGTACAAAACCAAAAATGTCATTTTTGGGAAGAAAGGTTCTTAAACACACAGCCATGCCTGTGTCCCCCACCCACATACATGTGTGTATGTGTGTGTGTGAGTGGTGTTCTCACATTTCCCTGCTTTGACATCACAGGCTAGTTGTAAACAAACGTCACCATCATACCAGCAGTGTTGTTTACTCTTCTGTGAAAACATGTCCAGCCATTGTGCTGTTTATATTTGAAGACTTAGAGAAAATATTACCTTGTATGGAGCCAGGTGAGGGTTGGCAACACAAAGAGCATAAGGTCATAAAAAAATCTGCCTCAATTAATTTTTCTGAGCTATGCAAGCAAGGAAAAGTGAATGTTAAAACAACAATGAGGGTGATACTCCTCTTCCCTCTGTATACACACATGCGCATGCACACACACACACGCACACACACACACACACAGTTTATTTAGGCTGATCCAATGGCCTGTTACTGATTCTACACACATATACACAGGTGAAGTAAAGAGATATATCAGAGATACTTTGCCTCAAGCAGAACTGTTGAAGCTACTTATAGACGATGATTAAAGCATTCACATTGTAGGAAATCTTTGTGTAACTTCCGTACATATTGCAGGATAACAAGTTTTTAGTCCTTTATATGATATGCTTCCCCTGAATGGGGCAGCAAGGACCAAATTAGTCTTTTCCTGCAAAAGGGTTCCATCTGCCAACTCTAGTCAACTACAACCACCTTGAACTGATTTCAGCTTCCATATCTTCCTAGTGATATTCTTAATTTCTTTGGGTTACAAGTTGATCTTCTAGCAGAAATATCACCACTGATCTTCTCGGGAGACCATGACAGCCAACTTCTATGGGGATAAAGCTGCGTACCATCTTCTGACCAGAGTCTCATCCTATGTAGCTTTCTTCTGTTGGTATGAGATGTCCTTATGCCTCACGAGACTTCGTCAATGTGCAGATCTGGGGAAGGTTCATCATCATCATCATCATCGTTTAACGTCCGCTTTCCATGCTAGCATGGGTTGGACGAATTGACTGAGGACTAGTGAAACCAGATGGCTACACCAGGCTCCAATCTGATTTGGCAGAGTTTCTACAGCTGGATGCCCTTCCTAACGCCAACCACTCCGAGAGTGTAGTGGGTGCTTTTACGTGCCACCGGCACGAAGGCCAGTCAGGTGGTACTGGCAAAGGCCACGCTCAAAATGGTGTATTTTATGTGCCACCCGCACAAAGGTTGTTCTTTTTATTTCAGGGATGACAAGAGGCTGCTCATTCATTAATGCCTTTTCTCTTCGTGCCAAAAATATGATTCAAGACAAAGCATGGAACCAGTGTCATCACAGGCATTGCCATCAGAATGCATGTAATCAGAACAGATACAAGTATCTTGTCTGATGCTTTAACAATTCCACTAACTCAATGCTCTGGACTGGTACTTTATCAACTTTTTAAAGAAAGGAAGGGGAAGAAAATCATATATATGTATGCATATGTATGTATGTATATATATGACAAAACCTACATAAACTAGAACACTTAAATAAGTATTACTGTAACCAGAATTAAAATCCCTATAACGGACAATTATGCAATATCACTGTATGGTATGATATAAACAACAAAACCACCATAAACCAAGAACCCCTTAACAAGCCCAACTCTATGAGAATGAAATACAACTTAGAACAATGAAAAAACAAGATATAAAAGATTCGCAAAGAACAAGCGCATCATCAGCTGCCTAATGGATATTATCATGGTTTTAACACCTAGTCAGTACCATTCAACTCAGCAGTGTCAACAGTATCAAAAAAAGCATACACTATATATATATGTATATATATACATGCACACGCATACATACATTTGCACACAAGAAACATTAGAAACTAATAATCTTGATATGAAATGGCAGTGTGCAAATCATAATATATGTCTGCTAGCATGGAAAAATGCATATTAAATGAATGAATGATATCAGTATCTTCAGTATCATTTTATATCTGTTTGCCCATGTTGGTATGGGTTGGATGGGTCTCAACATTTTGCTATGGTCTTCCCTTCAACCAGTCTTTAGCATGAAATGAATCTACTTCATTGAGTCACCAGCACTAAAAAAAATGAGTTCAGGAGGACTAAAGAACCCTCCCAGCAATGTGTCAGTGATTTTTTTCTTCATGAACTGAATTTGCATTTAATCATGCTTACTGGAATTAATCAATAATCAACTTGGTGGCTTTATAGTTATACTTTCTATTGTTGCTAGGTTGATCCCTTGGCATCATATGGTAAGCTACTCTAGTTTCCTGGGGACTGCTATGATCTCAGTCTTTTTGGAGCAGACCTCTAGTTGAAACTCATTAAAGACTAAATTAACTTTGCTGAGAAGTCTCTGGAGCTCAGTCAGCAGGGTGGTAATCAACGTAATGAAGGCTGGTGTCACCTGTAGTGTTGTTTGGCTGTAAAGCATAGACCCTAAAATTGCCGACACAAAGTGACTGAGAGCATTTGAGACGACATAGTACAGGCAAGTGCTGTGGACCAGTAGAGTGGTCTGTACAGTAAACACTCGAGTCCTGGAAGAGATGAAAGTGAGCTGAAAGCTGGTGATGGTGGTCTGATGGCAAAAATTGCAATACTTTGACCACATCATCAAGGCCCAGAATCTCTGTGCCCACATATTTTGAGACTGGATAGACAGAAAATAGATTGCAAGCAACACAAATGAAGATGGAGTGATGACATCAGGGACAGGAGGGACTCTGGTGGAGTGTACAGCTCCAACACAAGACAGCCAATGCATGGTAAAGAGTAGTGGTTGTGTCAGAAGCCCTACTTCTGATCTTCAGCTATGAGGATAAGTATATTCATTCCTCAATATTATCTTCAAACCTAATGAAAATTGCTGAATAGTTAGCTTTAAATCTGAAGTGACTATTCCATGGTATTTGCCAGAATTCTCTTTTTTAAATTACTTAATATTAGGCTTTTGAAATTTTGATCAGTTCCTACAAATAATATTTAAAAAAAAGAAATATTTCAAGGAATCATCATTGGGTGTAACCAAAAATTTACTTAAGTTTTGTAGATGACAATTGAATTTCTTCCTAGGCAGGACATTAGTGTGTCTGGTTTAAATTCCACTTCTGGTACCTATTTTCGGCAGACTGGGGCACTGAGGTATGCATCTTAATTGTTTTACATATATTTTCCAATACTAACATAAAAAATCTAAACATTTTCCAGCACTACCATGACAAGAACAAACATAAATATATGACAAAATAGCTGAAGCAGATTTGAACTCAAGATCTCTGAGCAAAGAGTCCAATATCATGTCATTTCAGTTATTCAACTCTGCTATAGCTGAGAAAAGATGTGGTTTGTAAATTGCAACAAACAACACACTTAACAGACAACAAGTACTAATGTGGTCAACCTACAGCTGAATGACATTTATATATTGCTAGAGCTTATATGTTTATTGCTAAACATCGAAATATAAAATAAGAATGTGATTTGTGGTTAACTCTGGCTTTTTTTTGTCATATAATTCCATATATTCACATCTGAACTTCAGGTGAATTTTATAAGTTTGAATAATATCTGGAAAGAAGATAAGTATTAGCAGTAATATTACAATCCACGATACATCATAAATGATATTAAAATAATGGGAATAATCAATAAAATCAAGTATTAACTGGTTGCTGAATTAACAGTAGATGGAAATGGAAATATCCAATGTCATGTGACTAACAGGAAAATAGCATCAAACCTGATCAACAGAGGGAGAGAGTAAATGTGTAAAAAATTTTTAAAAGAGTCCCAAAAACCTTTAAAGGATTAAAGCTCCAGTTTCATAGTGTTTTAACAGAATAAACAAATCTTCCTTTGGACAAGATATAACTCTACTTCAGGTAGTATTTTCAGAGAAGCTGATTGTTATTTCTAACTGCAAAGTCAATTGAGGTAAGTATTATTAAATATTCTGCTTAAAACAACAAAACAGCTCAACTCAATATATCAGAATTGGTAGTCCATTATCATATCTCCTCAGTTATTTTGTATTTGCTAGAGTTGAGAAAGGATGTGATTTGGCAATTGCTACAGACAGCTTGCTTAATCCTTTAGCATTTAAACCAACCATATCCAGACTAAATTTTCTATCTGTTTTATGTTCAAACTGACCAGATCCAACCTCTAACACCTACTCGACAATGTCATTCTAAAAATAAATAATTGCAGCATTGAAATCTTGAAGCTATAAGATAATGCATAATTAATTCAAAACAACATGAATAAAAAAGTATTATGTTTGACAGAGTAAGCTGAATGCTAAAATGTTAATAAATAACAGATGGTGAAGCAGTCAATCCACCTTAAAGTGACATTACTAATGTCCAAAGCCCAATCTTATCTTTTTCAACAGCATGAACAATCACACCACACCTCAAGAGAACAATATTGTACCCTATGCTCTCTAAACATGAACAACATACAAGTAGAATCCTCAAGGTTACTATCAATGCCAGGCCCCACCATCATTGAGGATCTCTTTTGCTGGTTGCACATCTTCAACATAGCAAAGACAAGTCTCCTTCTGTAGGACTACAAAAATAATTCAGTCCCAACATGCATTAATGCTTTACAAAGTTCAGGCAAGACTCACAATGGAATACTGATACCACTTACAGGACTGTTATACTGTGATACATACACCCACCATAGACCCCAATTGATTAATTGATATGAAGTTTTTTGCCAACATATTCAATCTCTGACTGATAAATATGTTGTCCTTTCACTGTGCCACCAATATATGCTTTCTACTCCTTAGGGTTGTCTGGTTTTGAGGCCACTTCCAGGTAATCCTGATTCACTCATTACTCACATTGTGCTCACTCTTCTCCAAGCCACCTCCCTATACAAACCACTTTTAACCAATCCTTCTCCCTCAGGGTGTCAGCCCACTGGAAACTTCCCACCACCTCCTTGCCCTCAATAATCATGCAGCTGTTGAGAAGGAACATGGACTATGTTGAACTCACAGGACCTGTGAAATTCATGGGCACAGACCCTTTCTCCTGTACAAATGAAATGCAGGGAATACTTTCAGTCTATGCCACAGGAAATCAAACTTATAATGTAGCAATGCCAATGATTCTATGGACCAAAAATTGTGTTCTTATTTCCTTCATATTCAAATAAGTCTTCAACCACTCATTTATTATTTTATCCACATTTTTGATCAAGATATATCATAAAACAACTATTATTGTTGTTGCTTCTTAGCCCTAAGTCAGATACTACTGAGTAAACCTATGATCAAAGACATTCCAGCTATGACTATCCTGCGTTTTTCTTACATGCAAGGAACTTGTCATCACATTATCCAGTATGACCTTTTTGTTTAAAATGGTAAGAAGTGAGGTGAGGAAGATTTGGGCTACGATTTCAAGCAAGTTGAGCAATTACATAGAGGCTCCTTCAATGGTTCATAGCTACAGGCTTGTTCAATATTAGTGGTAATGGCAGAGTGCAGAGTATTTTCAGTACTGTTGTGAAATTATAATAATCCACTAAAAGAGTAAAATTATATATAAAGACATCATGGAAGTCTCTCCTGGCTGAGCTGCAACTTCTCTTCAATAAGAGGTCACAGCTCTGGCACAACAGACATGTCATAAGAATGTCACAGTGAAGAGTTGCAAGACATGTTCTTCATGCTGAGCCAACCAGCAGGAGACCTAGGGGTAGAACATGAATTATATGGTAGGATAATATCTATAGTCTCAGTTGGTCATGCTTAGTAATCCAGCCAGAAAGTCTAACAATGGCTGCTTCTGATAGAACTCTATGGTAGAGGTACTTGAGGATTCTATCCTCAAGTGGTGAAGATAGATGGATGGACATTTGTTAAATTACACACAAACACACACATACATACATATTACAAACATGTACATACAATACATACATTTCGCATTCAACGCAACTCAAGTTGCTAACTGGGAGCTATAAAAAATTTTTTTCAGCTTACCAATGCTCAATATGGGAAAAGCCTACAATCCTTGCCAATAAATTATTGTTTCTAAATGTATTTTTTTTAATACCTATCATGGGCTGCTCATATATATACATATACATTCATCATCATCGTTTAACATCCACTTCCCATGCTGGCATGAGTTGGACGGTTTGACTGAGGTCTGGAGAGCCAACAGCTGCACCAGGCTCCAATCTGATCTGGCAAAGTTTCTACAGCTAGATGCCCTTCCTAACGCCAACCATTCCGAGAGTGTAGTGGGTGCTGTTATGTGCCACTGGCATGAGGGCCAGTCAAGTGGTACTGTGAATGACCACACTCAACAGGTGTTTTTTATGTGCCACCTGCACAGGAGCCAGTCTGGCGGCACTGGCAACAACCACGCTCGAATGTTGTTTTTCACGTGCCAGTAAGGCGACACTGGCAACAATCACGCTTGAATGGCATTTTTTACGTGCCACAGGCACGTGAGCCAATCAGCGGCCCTGGCAACGATCACGCTTGGATGGTGGTTTTAACGTTCCACTGCCACGAGTGCCAATCAGGCCATGTCAGCAATTTTGATCTCATTTGCCTCAACAGGTTTTCGCAAGTAAAGTTTATTGTCCAATGTATGACGAGTACTCATAAGTGGGCAGGTTATATATATATACATATATAT
>NC_068998.1:19232344-19235210 GCF_001194135.2 Octopus bimaculoides | reverse complement strand
TATATATAAATATATAAAGAAATGAGATGACAAAGGAATAACTGATTATCTTATGAACTTTACATTTGAGGCTTACTCAGACATTCAGCTATTAGTCCTCTGCATCTAACAGCAGAAACAGTTGTAAGCTAATGAAGGTTATAACAGAAGCACTTATTCCTTTGTCATCTCTTCTTGTTACTGCTCTTTACTTGACTAGCACTTTGTTCTGAAGCATATGTATACTGAGTTCTACACCAGGTTATTAGTATTTGCAATGCCTAAACAAAATATAAACACACACAGACATGTTATATACACATACATATAGGGATGACTATATCAAGAAGAGATTCAATTTGCAACCACGATTCTGGATTAGATTTTACTATGCCACCTTGGATGTCTTCTACTATAACCTTGAGCTGATCAATATCTTTCAATAAAATCTAGTGGACAGAAACTGTAGGGAAGACTATTGTGTGTGTGTGTGTGTGTGTGTGTGTGTGTGTGTGCTTGGGCATTGGTAATGTTTATGTTCCACATAAACAATATATTTGGTACTGCAACATGTGAAGACCAAGAGTAAAGTACCATACTCTAAGAATAAGTAACAGTAGGTATCAAAAAGGGCATCTGTCTGTAGAATGCTACCTGAAGTCTAGTCCAAACCATGGTAAGTTGAAAACAAAAAAACATACAGTGATGATGACATCTTGTGACTGGTTACTGCTGAGCATTTGATGGCAATAAAAATGTTTGTTAGGTTACATACAACACCTATACCCATAGTACTGCAGATTAGAGTTTTATCATGTAAAGCATATCCTTTCCCAACAAAAAAAGACTAGTAAAAATAAGAACTCATTATCTTAAGCAAAAAGAAATATATATATATACAAGAAGAAATTAAATCTTAAAAATTATAGGAAGGCTCCCTTGGTGGTCTAATTAACAGTGGAGGTGGGTGTTCCAAAAGTATTGTAGGCAAGAGTAAAAATTAGCTGGGGAAAGATCAGGGAGTTATTTCTGTTGATAACATAGGGCTTCTCTCTTAGAATGAATGGCAGATTTTTATGATGCTTGTGTACAAATTGTAATGTTGTATGGTAGTTAGACAGAGGATTTGTGAAGACTAGAAAGAAATGAAGCACGCATTCTCCACTGGATGTGTAATGACAGTGTGCATGAATGACAAAATACAAAGGGACTGAAAGAAAAACTGGGAGTAGGGAAGAGTCACTTGCAGTGTATGAAAGAAAAGACTAATGGTATGGACACATGATGCCTGTAGAAGATAAAGACTGCATAAGGAAGTGCAGAGTATTAAAGTAGAGTGAGACCTAAGAAGTCATTGGAGGAAGTGTTGAAGACTGGTCTAATGATGGTGAGCCTCACAGAAGAGATGACAATGACCATGTTGATTGGCAACACAAATTGCTGCAGAAGACCCAGACAAATAAAAGCATGGCAAAACTGATGTTGAAAATAGTGGTAGTGACAGAAATAGGAGGATATAATGTGTATGTATATGTATGCATGTATACAGATTTGACTCTGCAGCCAGATATGTCCTTGTCAAGTTTGCATCTGCCACTTTCCTGGTCTTTGAAACATTCTTGTCCTTCTATTGCTCATGTCAATCACTCGTTCACATTTTTGCCCATCATTCATCTTTTCTCCACCTACTCTTCAATCTATTTGCTATATTCTACAAGTATAAACAATAAAGGTAGTGCCTGTACCAAGTATACTCTGTGAAGTGGTTGAAGAGAGGAAGTGTATCCAGCCATAAAGACCAAGCCAAAAATGAAAATGAAACACGAGATGTGACATGCCAACCTATCCAACCCATACTAACATGGAAAGCAAACAAAATAATGGTGATGATAAGTCAAACAACTGGACCTGTTCACTACAAGAGAACTGAGATCCTCAAACCAAGGTGCCACATAAAAAGCATTGCTGTAGGTGCTGGTGCCACATAAAAAAAAAAACATCCAGTACACTCTGTAAAGTAGCTGGTGTCAGGGAGGGCATCCAGCTGTAGAAATCAAGTGAAAACAGACTATGGAACTTGGTGCAGCCCCTGACCTTGCCAGTTCCTGTCAAGCCATTCAATCTATGCCAGCATGGAAAATGGACATTAAATGTTGATGATAATGATGCATAAATTATTTATTTCTACTGAGCGGTAGACTTTGCTTCATTGATGAGGTCTAATAAGACCAAAACATACATAGTGTTGTTACTGTACTGCCAAAAATTAGACACATTCCCAATGCATTCTATTTCTAAGATAGTTTAATTTAAATTCTAGAATTGTCTCCCTTAGCTTCTTAATCACAACTAATCTTTTGAGTAATGATTTGTTGCTTAACATTGTGTGTGTAAATTATATTAAAGTTTCTTGTCTTCCTACAAATATGTTAGTACTATTGTCAAGTCTCTCTTAGCAGATTTATAGGTCTCTCAGGCAAATCAATGCACTGAGCCCCATAGTTTTGATTTATTGACAGCAAGCCACAGCAAGCATAAATCAGAATCAGGCCCCTAGACCTGTGAGGCTCCTGGGCAACTGCTCAATGTATATATGCCTTAAGAGAGCCTTGATTATTCTCTATAGTATTTATAAACTATTGTATAAATACCTTTTTCACAAGTGAACTGAACCTTACATTCCTTTTCAGTTTCATAGACAACCAGTAATATACAGTAATTTAAAAACAAATTACTTTTTCTTGTAGAGATATTTGTTATCTATAATACATTAAAAGTCAGTTTGAATCTTGCTTGCTTGCTTGCAATGTTACCCAGCCAAACTGGCACATAATAGGAAAACACAATGAAGTTTACCCTGAAATGTTAATACGAACGGAATGAAACA
>NC_068998.1:19226892-19232266 GCF_001194135.2 Octopus bimaculoides | reverse complement strand
GGGGGGGGGGGGCTATAAATACCCAAAATGGTGCATAATGGGAAAATGTTCTGAATATAACTTCATCTTAAATGGGAAGAAGCTCTAACCTTTCAATTAGACAGTGATTTTACAACAAAAAATATGATTTGTTTTTTTTACAGTAAATGTTTCTGCTTTCGCTTTTGTTAAACACAATATTTTAATCATTTAGAATGTGATTTCAAAAATGTAAGTTGTTTGAACAGTAAGTATTTATATTTTAGCTTTCTTTAAACAGACAATATTTTAATGTTTTTTAAAATTACTTTCAAGTGAATACCATTACAAAAATTTTTTTTTGGCATATTTAAAAAATTTTTCAAAGTAAATGACTTTAAAAATACGGTAAATATTTTGTAAAAGACCTGTTCGTAACCTTGGTGTGAAATAGCTTTTTTCCATAGGGTTTTTGAGTGCATTCAACGTATCTCACCTCCAAAAAAATGGCTGCTATTTCTAGCATGCCCTGCTATCACATAACAGCTATTTGCGATAAAGGACCCGAAATACCTGTTACATGGTAGCAGGGTGTGCAAGAAATAACAGCCAAATCTATCCTTTTCTAAGGAAAGGAGTTGTTTACATGTGATTTCAATTTCACATTCATTGAAAACATGCGAAATAACCTGGAAAAGAAAAAGCCCACAAAACAAAACTCTATTGCTGGGAAACTCAGAGGTTCCCAGTGACTCAACGGGTAATGGGTAGCCGAGTATTAATTCAAATTTAAATCTCAAACAACATAAAATTTGCTCTTAAATTAAAAATCCAAAGTCATTTACTCCTCTTCCTCAATCTTTAGGTACAAAATGCATCAAGAAAATGTTTTGATTAGTTTACACATCAATGAGACAGTCCAAGGCAAGATCTACTCACATGGACTTTCAATTGATATATTTATTGTAAACAAGGTTAAATTAGATTTGAGGGAATTAATGAGAAAGGAAATTTGTAGAGATTTTTATGTAAATAAACCATTTGCTCTGTGGTAGATATCTTTTATCTTTTACTTATTTCACTCATTGAACTCCAGCCATGCTGGAGCACCACCTCAAAGGATTTAGTTGAACAAATCAACCCTAATGTATTTTTTTTAAAGTCAGGAACTTATTTATTCAGTTTCTTTTGCTAAACTACTAAGTTATGGGGATGTGAACAAACCAGCACTGATTGTCAAGTGATGGAGGTAGGGGTCAAATCCAATCACCCCACCCCGCACAATGATGGCTTTTGATAGTTTCCATCATCCAAATTTGCTCACAAGGCATTGGTTGGTTCAGGGTTATAATATAAAACATTTGCCACAGGTGCTATGCAATGGGACTAAATCTACAACCATGTGGCTGCAACACAAGCTCTTTAACTACACAAGCTGTTATTTTCACTTTATTTTACAATTATTTTCTGATACCAGCTATATAAAATTAAGCTTCAAAATCTTTCATTTTATACATATAAACTTGATCACAGTACAGTGAATTAGAGTAGTAGTTCCTAAACATTTTGTCATGGAAACTTTATATGATGTTTTAAAAATCATGGAAACGCTAGTTATATTTTGTGGACAAACTTTGCTATGCTAATTTGAATTAGACATTAAATGAAACAAAAATTATTTTAGAGGGTGAATATACTCATAAAAAATTAAAAAAACATATTACATTTAAAAAGGTGGATACAATCTTTAATGAAATTTATCAAAACACTCCTCTCATCTTGTGGGACCCCAGAATTTAATATTTTTCTCTTCATGACATCCCAACATGTTTAGCTTTTAGCATTTTAAAAGAAAAAAAATGAAAATGTCTACAAAGTGTTCTTAGACCGAAATTTCACTGAGTGTTTTTCCTGAAAAGATTTACTATAAGTTAGATAAAGAGCTTTGCGATGCTACTGTTAATTCTCTGAGTTGTTAACTCAGGCAACGCTGGGGATTTCAGCTAGTAATATACAACAAATTGAGATGATCAAGGCTGGAACATCTTTAACTAGAAGCTTGACATGGAGCTAAACAATAACAACATTCTGTCAAGATATTCAAACATGCTTTATATCTTCTACTGCAAACATCATCTTCTGCTCTTTTGAGTTTGCTGACTGACTGATTCATGCAATGCCCAAAACCTCTCCCCCTTACCCTCAACTTACAAAATAATAAACCCTTTTTTGCAAAGGTTTGCCACAAGACTTGCAAATTTCTGGAACACTTTCTACCCATATTTCCCCCCTTCAGTCACTAACTTACAAGAATTCAAACTGAATCCTTTTTTGAAGGTGGCAACAGGGGTATTAAATGCTTTGGAGAGTAATTTTACTTCAAGTGCTTGACTAGATAAATCACAGCCAAAACCTCTTTGCATTTTTTTTAAGGTTCTACAGCCACCATACATGGACATTACCCCAAGAGAGAAAAGGCGAAAACAACATGTAAATAGGACTAAAAAGTCAGATGATGACTCAGTGGTCAGTAGAAAAGACCAATTTTTTTCCTTAAAAATTTTTACGGCTTTCTCACCATTAACAAGCTGTTTAATGAATCATGGCTGAATTGAAATCCTTTCAGCCCACCAATATGAAACAGAGAATGAAGTTAACAACATCATCTTATGTGTGAGAGAGAGAGAGAGAGAGAGAGAGAGAGAGAGAGAGAGAGAGAGAGAGAGCAAAAGAGAGTTTAATGACTTTACAAGATTTGAACTATTAGCCAAAATGTTGAGAACATGCATTCACTTAATTGTTACTCAATCAGGCCACCAAATTCTAATATGAATTTGAGTGAATATACAGCCTAATGCTGTAATCAATATTTTGTTGGATTGGAATGCAAAATCCACCAGGAGTGGTACCTGTGATTCAAAGGGCCAGCCTTGCTACATTCTGTGTCATGCTGAATCTCCCTGAGAACTATGTTAAGATTATGCATGTTCGTGAGCTGCTCAGCCGCTTGCACATTAATTTCATGAGCAGGTTGTTCTGTTGATTGGATCAATTGGAACACTTGTCATTGTAACTGACAGAGTGCCAGTGCAAAGTACATGTTCTGTTACATGCCTGGAAAAGACCAAGAGAAGCACCTCAGTAAATTCTTCAAGAGATTCTGAATTTATGAGATCATCAGTTCCTTCTTTTCAGCACCCTTCATGGTAAATGGTAGAAAGGAATAAAAAAGGAAAAAGAGGATGCTGTACAGCTGCAAGTCAACTTTGACTGAGCAAACCTATGATCAAAAGCATTCCAGACATGACCAACCTGTCTTCCTAAAATGTACTTTCTTATGGATACAGCACGGTCAAGTGGTTAAGAAGTTTACTTTCCAATCATGAGGTTCCAGGTTTGATCCCATGGTATCTTGGCAAAGTAGCTTTTTACCATAATCTTTGGTTAACTCAAGCCTTGTGGGTGAAATTTGGTACACAGAAACTGTGTGAAAAACCAATGAATGGATTGTACTTGTTATTTAAAGGTTTAACCTTGTCACACTGATTCTACCTGAGAATTATGTAAAGGATAGATCTGTGGAATACTCAACCACTTACAAGGTAATTCATTGAGTAGGTAATTCAGCTGATTGAACAATTGTATATTCATGGTGGAAACCAAGGAAGATACCTTTATTTTCTTACTGAAGACAATATTTGCTGCATCCATCTAGAGATTTCTTTCTTGGCTCAAGGAACAAGTAAAAATAGGAGGAAATTTCTTTTTTCAATGGTAACTACATATAAAGTACTTTTTTTAATATTAACTAAACGATGCAACTTACGCAATGTGTCAATCATCATCTAATACAACTGTAATCTTTATCCACACTACTTATTTTTTTATATAGCTTGGTACTTATTTTATTGGTCTCTTTTGCTGACTTGCTAAGTTATAGGGACTTAAATAAATACCAGTTGTCAAGTGGTGGTGATGGTGGTGGTTGTGTGAGAACAGACACAGACACACACACACATGCTTCTACAGTTTCCTACAACCAAATTCATTCACAAGGCATTGGTTGGCCTAAGGCTACAATCAAGACACCCAATGTACCATGCAGTGGGACTGAACCTGAAACGACATGGTTGCAAAGCAAGCTTCTTAACCACACAGCCATGCATATGCCTACAATGTGTGATAAACTAAAGAAAATGAGGCAACGATGCATGTTTTATATCTTTTTGATGATATTTTTAAAAATTGAAACAACTTCTATTTCTTAGGATGTTGAGACTCACAGAGAGGACAACAGGTGACTGAGGCTCCTGGCGGTTTGCTGTGCTTAAAAAGACACGTCAAGCTAAATAAAAGCATGGTTGTCCTTGTATACAGGCTGTTCCCTGCATCCCTCACCAGCTGAGCATTCCTAACCTTGTGGGTGGTGGTGCCACATAAATGCACCTGTGCTGGTGGTGTGTAAAAGCACCCAATACATTCTGTAAAGTGGTTAGCATTAGGAAGGTAATCTAGCCTTAGAAATCATGCTAAAACAGACATAGAGCCTGGGCAGCTCTTCAGCTGGCCAACTCCTATCAAACCATCCAACCCATGCCAGCATGGAAAACAGGTGTTTGATGATGATAATGATGATGAGGGAGTAGTGCCCTCTTGCGGGTGTTGTGAAATTACAGGAACGAAAGAAGGATGCTTGGTGTTTAGAGGTGTTTGTTATTTTTCTTAGAAATAAAATATTTAAACCATCTTTTCAAAAGAAATCTTTATCAGGAATGCAACATGAGTTGGACATTACTGTAATCCCCTACAAGTTTCTTCAAGAAAGAAAGAAATATGGGCAGAAACTTCACTAATGATGCACCAAGATCCAATATAATTTCATGATATAAATCTTTAATTTTACGAAGTTTCATAAGAATTTTAACACAGGAGACACTAACCCATGTCCGTCTGTCCGTCCATCCATCCACATATATATATATCAAAAAGCACACGTTGGATATGTGAGCAAAGAAAATAGGGATTAAAAAACCTACTTAATAGGTGTAGGTATGGATGTGAGGCTGAGAAGCTAGCTTTCCAACCACTTCGTTTCAGGTTCAGTCCCACTGTATGACCTCTCAGCTAAGTGCCTTCTATTATAGCTCTGAACTGACCAAAACCTTGTGAGTGGATTTGGTAGATAGAAACTGAAAGAAACTTGTTTTTATATATATACAAGCAATGCATCCCAGTGTCACCTCGGACATGCTAGAAACAACAGGTAAAGGACAGGATTTCTGGGAAAACTTCCTTTAAGTTTATATCAAAGATATGTTCATTACAAACAAATTACAGAATAGAAAAAGGTAATTTCAATTGGATTTGAGCTGTAATTTTTGTGTGTGCACACAACAAGAAATAACATAATTCGTAC
>NC_068998.1:19178410-19226434 GCF_001194135.2 Octopus bimaculoides | reverse complement strand
AAATTTTTTGGTTGTGGCTTATTTTAATACAATATTTACGTATACATTTTCATAGATGTTTGTCTGAGTAGAATTCTATGCAAGCATGAAACATCGGACAAAAGTGAAATATTAGAAGCAAATCAAAATATTGCCCCAAAATGACCTCAAAATTGTGCAACCTGACCTCATTCCAAGGTTATTATAGTAGTAAAAAAGAGTTGTTGTGCTAAAATCATAGTTTATTTGGTAGATAGATGATAAGCAGCTTTCTTTATTGTAGTACAGATGTGACTCATTCGGAAAAACATTACTTTCATTGTTCACACATCGTCACTCTCGTAATGCAACACTTTGTAATTTTGGTTCAAATTGAAAGTGTGAAACTATTTTCACTTTCTAATGAAACCCAGTTGTTGTAGAGCAGTGTATTTCAAATAACTATAGCCGGTTGTTGAGATAATGTAGAAAATATGTAAGTGAAAATAAAGTATATTTGGTAGATTACTGATTCTTTTGATACGCCATACGTCAAAATCGGCAGCTCAGTTTTCAAATGCATACGCATATACACACACATACAAACTCTCTTTTTTATATATATATATATATATATATATATATATATATACATACATCATGTGCATATGTATCTGTGTGTGTGTAAGTGTTAGTGTCTTTTCATCTTCACATCGCATGATTGTTGTAAATGAGTGTCACCATCATACAGGAAGTGTCCTTCAAACTACTGAGAAAACATGTCCAGCCATGGGGAAATATTACTGGCACTCTGTCAGTTATGACACAGAGGGCTCCAGCTGAGTGGACTGGAGCAGTGAGAAATAAAGTGTCTAGCTCAAAGACACAATGTGCCCTACTGAGAATTGAACTTGCAATCTTATGATTGTGAGCAGAATACCCTAACCACTAAGCCACATGCCTTCACTCACAGGTGGGGGATATTACTTCACTTGAAAACTGATGAGGGTTGGTGACAAGAAGGGCATCCATCTAAAGAAAATCTACCTCAATAAATTCCATTCAACCCATGTAAGCATGGAAAAGTGGATGTTAAAGCGATAAGCTGAACTACAAAACATTGAGAACAATTACTATAGATGAATAGTGATATGACATATTGCACATCCATACAACTATAATAAAAATATGACAAAGATGATGGCAAATTGGATTGGATTGCCTATGTTCAGTTCACAGCAGGATGAAGGCCTCAGCATGTTCTCTCCACCAACAATGGTCTGATATGAAGGCCATGAATTTAAGCTCAAGATACTCAAGATGATACTGGTTTGATGAGCCTACTCTGCCACACAGGCTCAACATGGCTTGGTAGAGGGGTACAGTTTTTATACACTTACTCAGGAGTAGTTGAGTTGATTACATCGATTCCAGTGCTCACCTGGTACTTATTTTATTGATTGCGAAAGGATGAAAGGCAAAGTCAACCTCAGTAAGATCTGAACTCAGAATGTAAGGATGGTAAATTAATTTGAATATATTTACAGGTTTTGGAGGAGGGGTGTTATTTTGATTGACATCTATTTTCCATGCTAAATTGCTTTTACATCTAAAAGTAAAGACTGGAACCAACTTTAAAAGTCAGGCAAACTGAGATAAGCAGAGTTATATTTAGTCCTGAGTGTGGAAGCACAATGGCCCAGTGGTCAGGGCAGCGAACTCGCCGTCATAGGATCGCGGTTTTGATTCCCAGATCGGGCATTGTGAGTGTTTATTGAGCGAAAACACCTAAAGCTCCACGAGGCTCCGGCAGGGGATGGTGGCGAACCCTGCTGTACTCTTTCACCACAACTTTCTTTCACTCTTACTTCCTGTTTCTGTTGTGCCTGTAATTCAAAGGGTCAGCCTTGTCACACTGTGTCACGCTGAATATCCCCGAGAACTACGTTAAGGGTACACGTGTCTGTGGAGTGCTCAGCCACTTGCATGTTAATTTCACGAGCAGGCTGTTCCGTTGATCGGATCAACTGGAACCCTCGACGGAGTGCCAACAAGTTAGTCCTGAGTAGTGCTTGAAATGAAACTTATAACCAAATGATTCATTTTCAGCATTTAAACTTTAGCCACTGTGCTATATATTTGTTAAATCAATTTTTGATATTAGGTGCAGGTGTGGCTGCATGAAAAAAGCTTGCTTTGTAATTACTGTTGCATGGCATCTTGGGCAAGCATTCCTCTACAACAACCTTGGGCCAACCAATGTCTTGTGAGTGAATTTGGTAGATGGAAACTGTGGAAAATCCATCATATACATATGTACATGTGTATGTGTTCATGTTTGTTGACAATTCGTGTTGGTCAGTTTACATCCCTGAAACTTACCAGTTCAACAAAAGAGATTGATAGGATAAGTATCAGACTTAAAAAATAAGTGCTGGGTTCAATTTGTCTGACTAAACCCTACAATGCAGTGCTCCAGCAGGACCGTAGTCCAATGACTGAAACAAGTAAAAGGTAAAAGATAATAAATGGCCACACATACTAACATATATATGAATGACAAGCTTCTACACTGTTTCCATCAGCCAATTCATTCTTAAGGTATTGGTCAACCCAGGGTTATAGTAGAAGATACTTGCCCAAGGCACTGTGCTGTTGGACTGAACCTAACACATGATTACAAAGCAAGCTTTCTAGCCACACAACCAAACCTGTGCCTATAAACAATGTGGAGAATACCGTTTAGGGTAGTTTATAAATTGCTTGATATAGAAAAGTTAAGGAATCCAAGCAGAGCTTGTATACATTGTCTACAATGGATGTTATATATTACTTGGAACCTAGTACCATGGTTTTTTCAGTTTGGCAGAACTGGACCACTGAATGTTTGAAGTGGGTTTTGGTTGTCCTCTATGTTGTTCTTTAGCTACAGTGCAATTTTAATCAAAAAGACCTGTGATCAAAGGCATTCCAACCCTAACCAGCCTGTCTTATTGGAAGTATCTGGGACTACATTCTCTAATGTACCATTCCTCTGTCTTTTTTTTTATTTTTTTACAACAATAATGTGAGTAAGATCTGGTTGTTGTTTCTAGCAGGTTAGTTCATTGTGCTCAATGTGCTGTGTGAAAATCTTTGAGATTATTAAATGTGATGCTTCAGCTTTTTTGTGTGTGAGTGTGATGATATTAATTTTGTTGAGTGTAACACAGAGTGTAAGATGATGCATGTTTGCCACCGTAACAGATCATTATTGAATATTGCTGTTAATTTATTATGGAGGTGTAAGCTGTAAGGACTATGTAATTGTAGTGTCATCAGTATAAGCTGTTACATGCATAGTGTACAAAACAGTAATGAGGTTGTGCAGAGAGAGATTGAAGAAGATAGGTGATAGGGCAGAATCTTGTGGACACACCATTTAGCTCTTGATAATATTAAGTGAAGAAACAACTCTCACTAACAGATTCAGATACGTCAACACTGAAATTGATTGAGACAATCAGTGCCATTAATGCCTGACTCCAATCTGCTGGACACAATGAATACCCTATTCCATTAGTTCTATTAGTCAGTGTCATGAAATATTTTAGGTCTAAGTTACTATCAATCTTATATTTAACAACAGGTTATAGATGTCACTGTTATACTATTCATGCACAATAATAATATTAACATCGTCATCATGTTAACTTCCACTTCTCTATACTTGAATGGGTCAGACAAAATTCACTGAGACAGATTTTCTATGGCTAAATGCCCCTCCTGTTTCCAAGCAAGTTAACCCTTTAACATTTAAACTGGCAATATCAGGCCTGAATATTCTGCCTGTTTTATGTTCATACTGGCCAGATCCAGCCTCTCACACTTATCCTATAAGATTATTCTAAAAATAAACTATCACATCATCAAAATCTCAACGTAACAAAATAATACAGGATTAATTCAAAACAATGTGAATAAATAAATATTACTTTTGATAGAATAATATGAATGCTAATGGGTCAATAACCTCCAGTTTATCAAACAATGAACAGCCCAGGCGTAGTTACATGGTGAACAGGAAACAAATGATAACATTTGAACAAGTCTTCTGTTTACAAAGAGACTACTATAAAGATGTCTCAATGTTTGTTTTCTCTGCCCACTTATCATAGAAGGGTTCGTTAAATACTGATCTAAATTATGAGGCTCAGATACTAACAGATGCTTGTTTTGTCTGAAGGCAGGATATTCTAATGAAACTCTAAACGTGTCGAATTTAACAGTTTTGTGTTTTTAAAGCTTGTTTCTAACTCAATATACCATTAGAATAACTTGCTAGAAAGGGCAATTAAGTCTTCCTCAAATCATACTCTAATTTATTAAATAAGAATGAAGCCCATTGTATACATATCTATATGTGTGCATCTTTGTGTCTATGTTTGTCTTCCCATTACTGTTTGACAACCAGTGTTGGTGTGTTTATGTCCCTGTACCCTAGCAGTTCAACAAAAGAGACCAATAGAATAAATACCAAGCTTAAAAAAAAATATTGGGGTTGATTCATTTGGCTAAAATTCTTCAACATGACCACAGTATAATGACTGGAACAATTGATAGATAAAAGATAATCCACACAAAAGGGATGGTCATATCTGGAATGTCTTTTATCATAGGTCTGCTGGGTAAGGGTTGACCTGGAGCTAAACATCGACTGGTAGATAATCCACACAAAAGGGATGGTCATATCTGGAATGTCTTTTATCATAAGTCTGCTGGGTAAGGGTTGACCTGGAGCTAAACATCGACTGGTCACTGGTAAAGATATTTAACTGTCAAAATTCCTGACCCAAATCTTTACATAACTGTAAATGGTAATATGTAGTTCACTGGCAGAAATAGCCTCTTACAATAGGAAGTTGCTGTTGCTTAGCCTAAGATCAATTCTCATCGAAGTGATACATAATCAAAGGCATTCTACCCATAACCATCTCAATTGTTTTTTTCTCTCTCTTAGACACAGAACTACATTATCTAATGTATTCTTTCCTTTTCTGGGACAATGGAGTGTGATAAGGGGTATCTGACTGAATATAATAAATACACAGCATCATAACTATAAAACAGGATCTGACCATTATGATAAAGCAATATTGAACATTTTGAAAAAAATACAATTAAAATTTAATGTTATATGTAAATAATTAACTGTATAGTGAAGGGAAGTTGTGAAAGAGGGAAACCCAGAAAGACATGGAATGAAGTATTGGAGACCGATCTCAAAAATGCAGAACCTTACCTGCCCACCACAACAGAAATGAAATCCTAAAGCCAAGGTGCCATGTAAAAGTAGTGGTGTGGGTGCTGGTGTCACATAAAAAGCATTGGTGATGATACCATGTAAGAAGCACCCAGTACATTGTGGAGTCAGGAAGGGCATCCAGCTGTAGAAACCAAGCCAAAACAAACTATGGAACCTGGTGGGGCCCCTGGCTTTGCCAAGCTGTTTAAACCATGCCAGCATGGAAAATGAACATTAAATGACGATGATGATAATGTATATTGTGTTTGTAAACATATATATAGAAAGAGTGAAAATAATTTTATCTAAAATGAATACACAGAGCAATACTCCCTAGAAAGATCGATATTATTTTGATCACTTTTGAAGTGATCATAATAATATTGATACAATTCTTATTTCATCTCCCTCAAACTCTTCTTGTTTATACTGTAACTCCACTGGATAGCTCAATATGTCTACAGATACTGGTTTCAAATTTTGGCACAAGGCCAGGAATTTCGGGGGAGAAGCTAAGTTGATTACATTGAACCCAGTGCTCAACTGATACTTATTTTATTGATCCTAGTGGAATTTGAACTCAGAATGCAAGGATGGTGGAAATGCCGCAAAACATTTTGCCTGGCAGGCTAACGGTTCTGCCAGCTTGACACCTTATTTTTAACCACAGAGATTAATAAACAAAAACTAAGGTTAGTAATCTGTGTAAGATGATTCATGTTAAAAGTTTGTATGCATTTAAAAAAATTGTTAGAAAGGAGTAATTAGAGGCACTAGATGGAGGTTGTGTCAATTATTTAAGTCACTGACCTGCTCCTTTATCTCTTCATTATTAACACAAATCACTGCCACCATCGCCACCAAGAACAAAGATACAAAAACATAACACTGGTGGTGTTGTAACAGTTAGATAATCCCTGTGAACTTGCTATCTTAATTATAATGTCAAATTAGTTTGCTTTATCGAACTCTTTACAGAGGATTATCCAGTTATGTTCACTGGAGCTTGAAATATCTTCACTTTAGCCTCTTGTAAAAATGTCTTTGGGTAACACGTAGAATTTTCAGTTACAGTCAGATGCATCAGAATGAAGTAGAATATACAAGATACTTTCTCTGTTTCTATCTTTTTTCCTTTCATTCTATCTCTGTATGTATGCCTGCATGTATATGTGCCAGGATTTAGAAATACTCAGGTCAGTGTCTGAAGATGCAATAAGTCCACTGGGAATGAGGGAGTCCTTAGTTTTTAAGGCATCCCTCTAGGAGAAGGCAAACTCGTATATAAAACCCACTGATCAACCGAGTTGGATATTTTACATTTTTCTTGTCTCTGGACTTCTTAGTATTGCTAGTGACAGCTGTTGTGGAGTTGTGCAAGCCGTGCTCAATTTAAAATCCTTGCACAAACATTGCTGACACTCTGTCAGCAATAGCCAAGGCTTGTCTAAGAGTAGTCGGCCATCATATATATATATATATATATATATATATATATATATACATACATATGAGGACAGGCATGGCTATGTGGTAAGAGGCTTGATTCCCAACCACGATTCCATGTCCAGTCCATTGTATGGCATTTTGGGTAAATGTCTTCTACTACAGCCTCAGGTTGACCAAAACCTTGTGAGTGGAAACTAAACAAAGCTTGTTGTGTGTATGTGTGTGTGTGTTTTTGTCCCTCTCCTACCACTTGACAACTAGTGTTAGTTTGTTTATGTCCCCATTACATAGCAGTTTGGCAAAAGAGACCAATAAAATAAGTACCAGACTTTAAAAGAAAATATAAGTATTGAAGTTGATTCGCTTGATTAAAAACCCTTCAAGGTGGTGCCCCAGCATGGCAGCAGTCCAACAATTAAAACAAGTAAAAGATAAAAATGTATATATATACAAACATATATTTACATGCTCCCTCCCCTTACGTATATGTATGTATGTATCTATGTAAATATATAGGTATATTCATTTTAGAAAATATAGATCCCCTATATTTGTAACTATATCTGCAAGTTATTTTAATATCGAAGGAGACCTCAGTGGAGTGCTCTTGTTGGGAAATTAATAGATTATCAATAGTCTCTGAGATATATTCATCTTTGTTCTAAAATACACACTGGTGGTAACATATGTAAGTCTAATTTCATTGCCAAAACCATGTTAAACTGTAATAGGACTGGGTGTAGGTGAAATGTTAAAGGGATGAGAAGAAGAGAACACTTACTGTGACACATTTAAGTATTTAATATATATATATATATATAAACATTATCAAACACACATACTCAATGTATGTGCATTGCTTGTTTGTTAGTAGGCTGTGATTTAGCATGGCGGAGACGACTTCAAAACGCTGGGTGTTAAAATACATGAAAGTCATAGACAGGTGAGACAACTCACCACAAATCCTATCCAAGAGTGATGGACATTGATGTTTCACCATTTTTGTGGCTTATCAACATCACATACCTGAACTGAATTGCCAATTACACTATATACAAATAGTGTAAAAAAAACATTTGCTGGTATGCCCAGATGATGCATATGTAAAATTAAATTCAGATATTAATTAGAAGCAGCACTAATGTTGTAAACATTACTGAACACACATATTCAATGTATGTGCATTGCTTGTTTGCCAGTAGGCTGCAAATTTGGCACAGTGGAGATGACTCCATTAAGGCATTGGGTGTTACAACACCTATAAGTCATAGACAGGTGAGTTAAGCATCTGTAAATTTACAACTAATTCCATAATTCTCTATATTTAAGGAGACCCTGAATGCGGTGTTCTTCTCAATAGATTAATAAAATATTATCAATGGATCTTGAGATACATTTGGTTTTGTTCACATCTACACTGGTTTTAACATCACATGTTCTGATGATTTCATTATCAAGACCTTTGTTGAATGCATAGGATGGGATATAGGTGTGTTATTAATGGAAGTTGGAGGTAATCTGTGATGTATTTAAAAAAATTTAAGAGAAAATACATATATGTATGACAGTCCAATAATGGCTTAGCTGGCTAAAAGTTCGAAGTCACTGTCAATAATATTCTTGCTAAAGAATAATAAATTTGTACTCTACAAAAGTATGGAGTAATTCTTCAGATTAATATAAACTTGTTTTTATTATAACTGAACATAAAAACAAACATTTACACACACACACACACATATATATATACATACATACATGCATGGCTCAGTGGTTAGAGTGTCAGCTGAAAATTGTGAGGTTGTGAGTTTGATTCCCAGACCAGGCTGTGTGTTGTTCTTGAGCAAAACACTTTATTTCATGTTGCTCCAGTTCACTCAGCTGTAGAAATGACTTGCAACGTCACTGGTGCCAAGCTGTATCGGCCTTTGTCTTTCCCTTGGATAACATTAGTGGCATGGAGAGGGGAGACTGGCATGGATGGGCAACTGCTGGTCTCCTACAAACAACCTTGCCTGAACTTGTGCCAAAGAGAGGAACTTTCTAGGTGCAATCCCAAGGTCATTTGTGACCAAAGGGAGTCTTTACTACTTACTATTATGTATGTATAAAAGCCTAATTTAATGTACATCATGTGCAGTAATGTATTAATTTCTTAATGACAATGAAACACCTTAAGTAAATATGTAGTCATCACTCAAGATATAACCTCGCCACGTAGCCACTTAGTGTCTCTATGTGCGCTAGTTTAAATTATATATTAATTTCTGATTTTCCAGTAACTAGATATTGCTAAATATATCACACATTAATTTTACACACTTATTGCATCTGTGAAAAAAAAAAAAAAAAAAAAAAAAGTCAACAACCTTTTTTTATTAGAAGATGAAAATGTTCTTTTCTACTCTAGGCACAAGGCTTGAAATTTTGGGGGAGGGGGCCAGTTGATTCGATCAACTGGCACTTAATTTATCGACCCTGAAAGGATGAAAAGCAAAGTTGACCTCGGTGGAATTTGAACTCAGAACGTAGCGACGGATAAAATACCACCAAGCACTTCGTCTGGATTGCTAATGCTTCTGCCAGCTCCACTGCCTTAGAAGATGATGAAAATGTTATCACATGTACTTGTATGTATTTATATGATTTTTGTTAGTCAAAAATTTTAAAATGATGAACAAATTTTACAGCAATGATTCAAGAATAATGAAGAAACAATGCATGTGTTATACCTGGTAGTATTTCACTGTGCAACAGAATTTGTTTTTAAGTTTTAAAGAAGTTATTATGATTTGATTTTGATTCCCAACTATATTAATTTTGCGTCACCAACACCAGGAAAGATACAAATATCACAATTCTCATTTTGTTTCTTCTGAAGCACTTAAAACTTATTGCTTATTAGAAAAAGTTATCAGGAACTATTCTAGTCTATTCATTTCCCAGTACACAACATCTACATGATATAGTTTATGCAAATCAGGAGAATTATCAAGTATTCATAATTACGAGAGTAATTATAAAGACAACTGATTGCCAAGAAATTACATATATATAGAATAAAAAAGAAGGTAAAATCTTGATGAAATTACTTAGAGGCAATAGGAAATTCAAAATGTACAAAAATACTACAGAAATGTAATGAAAAAATACGTAGTGAAAATAGAGTAATAGTTAAGCTAAGAATGGAAAAGAAGAACTGCAGAGAATTGGTGCCTCTGCTATACCTTATCATCTCACTCAAACTTTCATAAACTACCTATCATCTGGATTGTTTTTGTTTGGAAATGGATAGACTCACCCAGTCTATCCATTCTCAAATATACAACATGTAAAAAGGATGGTTAGCAATGTGCAAGTTTGACGAACACAATGAAATATGATATGGCAGTAAAATAGAATATCTGTAACTACTGGAGAGAAATGAGTCCAGTATGGTTTATTCAACAGACAGTTTTGAATACAAAAAAATAAAAATAAACAACAAAAAAAAAGCTGAAAACAAATAAGATGGTTGAACATCAAAAATTTTGATTAAAGTATACGAGTGTGTTGAATATATTCCATTAAAAACACTGTTGTGAAATTGACAAAGGAGGAAATCAGGGTGGAGGAATTCAAATATGATGAGATCAACTTTGATAACAGTGGCTCTTAACTCTTAAATTCCTGGAGGGCTTTCATTATGTAAATTTGCTAATCTTGCTTTAAAAACTAGAAATTTTGATGATAATGCAGTTATTCCAGTATAAAATTCATAAAAATATAACAACTGCATCAATCTAGATGAAACTTAGCGACAGGATGTAATAAATTGTAGGTGTGCATTGTGAACTTCATTTTTACCTATTGTCATATCATTGTCACCTGCCCAGAGAAGTTGATTACAAGTAGTGTGTTTACATATATTTACAAGATATTGATTCATCATCACTTAATGTCCATTTTCCATGCTGGCATGGGTTGCATGGTTTGACCAGAGCTGGCAAGCAGGAGAGCTGATTTGGTTCCAAATCAGACTGGAACCAAATCAGGTTCCAGTCTGATTTAGTTTGGTTTCTATGGCTGGATATCCTTCCTAATGCCAACCACTTTACAGAGTGAGTTGGGTACTTTCTACATGGCACTGGCATGGTTTACAGAGCTGAACTTGTTATGAACCAATAATCTCTGGAGGCTGCGCATCTCCCATCAGAAAAAGCATTCCAAGATATGCTATCATCATCTTCATTCATACAATGAAAGTAACCATGCCTTGTTGATACATATATCTCATGGTTTCATCGTTCATTCTGACAAACATTTCTTCAGGTAAAAGTTGAAGAAAACACTCAATAGGTTTTGCTACTAAGTTTAAAGGTTTTTGAAGGGTCCACATTACTCATGAAAGCATCAAAGCAATAATAACTATGTCATCACTCCAGTACTCGCCTACTCAGGATCAAGTTTGTCATCACTGCTCAATGAATCCACACATAAATTCCAGTCAGAACAGTTGAAACATTACTGATTATCTTCTTCCAAGTCCAAGCTCTCTTTCTCTAATTAAATAATTAATAATATCACTGAATTCTAACTCACTATTTAAGGTAGGATCTACCATGATTTAATTTTTGGTGAAAGGCAATACCCAACACCGGGATAGGCCTATGTCCTGCCAGTCCAGAAGTTCCCTTCTATTTGTTTTTAGGCAGATCCACCATCCATTGCTGGCTTGCCAGGCCTGTTGCAACTTCACCATATTACTTATTCTTGCTAGCCGAGTGGACTAGCTCACAGACACAATGCATTGCCTGGTCCTGGAATCAAAACTACAATCTTACAGTCATGAGTCCAACACCCTAACCGCTAAGCCACTCAAAAACTGAATTAAGAAAGAAAAAAGAACATGAAAAAAATTCACTGAACAAAAATACAAATGTATGTGATGTAAACAAGTTGTCTTTCAACAGCAAATTCTTTCTAAAAATGAGGCTAAACTTTTTTTCAGCCTCCCAAACAATGACATTATTTAAATGCGCAACTTAGGATATGATGACAATTGTTATTTACAGTACAAGACTTCAAGTGTCAAAGTAGAGATAACTCAGAACTGAAATTTTTTTTTTGCATACTTTTGTGAACAATAGCCTTATTGGACAGTTGATCTCAAAGAAGCAAGGAAGTCCACTTAACCAATCGATAACATGTCTGCAACTCCATTCCATTATGACAGCAGAGAAAAACAGATGTTAAAGCAATGATGATAGTCACTCATATAAAATGTGAAAATGTATATCACTAACATATCGAATGAACTGAGACTAGATGAAGATAAGTTAGTAAAATTTTGAACTGGCAAACAAAAGAGCAAAGTAAAAAGTGTAGCTTTCAGAAACTAGTGTGAAAGACAATCTGTAGGCATTTCAAAAACAGAGTGGATTATTTTCAAGAATTATTGATGTTATCCAAAGACTGAGCCTTATTTATGACCAAATGTTGCAATGTTGGGATGATTTCTTGGGTATATGTTATAGCAGATTAAGTTGAAGTGCCTTGCTTTCCAAGTTAGAAAGTCTAAAGGAAACAAACTTTAGGTCAATAGCACATGATTTCTGATAAGATTAGATACACATGGGGTATGAACTTGATTGTATTTGATACAACAAACTATTTATTGTTAGAATGTACACGGATAAAGTCAGAAGCAAGAATCAGAAACTTATGGTTGCATGGCAGATGAATAATTAAAATGAATGAGACATCACAGTTGTAATATCTGTTTTCTTTCCTGGCTTAAAATTTTAAGCTGAACTGTTAATCTTCAACAATAAATATTGGTTTCAAATTTTGGCACAAGGCCAGCAATTTTGGAGAGGAGAATGGTTGATTACAACAATTCCAGTGATTAACTGGTACTTACTTTATTTACCCCGAAAGGATGAAAGGCAAAGTTGACTTTGGCAGAATTTGAACATAGGATGCAAAGATGAATGAAATGCTGCTAAGCATTTTGCCTTCTCACCCTCTTATCTTCAACAATAAATACTGAAAGGTAATGTTTATCTCCCACTTAATGTAGGTATTGTGTTAGAACACAAAATACTATGTTGCTTACCATGAGAGGATCTCTCACATGAACTCATGGTGCATAAAATCACTTGTGTTTATATCATTGACAGGTGTGGCAACTGTAGCCGATGGTTATCGTTTGTTGGCGATATAAACATTAGTGCCTTTATACACCCAAGTCCATATGAGAGGTCCTTCCATGGTAAATAACACATCATTTTGTGTTCTAAAACACCCACATTAAATGGGAGATAAATATTACCTGTTGGTATTAATACTGCTTCTGTTGCTATTCATCATCATCATTTAATGTCTGTTTTCCATGCTGGCATGGGTTGGACAGTTTGACAGGAGCTGGTAAGCCAGAAGACGGCACCAGGCTTCACTGTCTGTTTTGGCATGGTTTTTAAGGCTGGATGCCCTTCCCAATGCCAACCACCTAACAGAGTGGAACAAGTGCTTTTTACATGACACCAGCACTGGTAAGGTCTGCTTTGGCATGGTTTTAATGGCTAGATACCCTTACTAATGCCAACCACTTTGCATAGTGGCAAAGGTGCTTTTTACATGCCACCAGTACTTACTGTTTTATAAATATTAAATAGTAAGGACAACAACACATCTAGTGTATTCCTTTTGATCATCTCTGAAGCAATAACCTCCTAAATCCCAGGACATACTTAGTCAAGTTAAGCAATAAATTGGATGGAACATGTCCTGCTAGTCACAGGATTTTTTACACTGGACAATAGAGTATGCAATGAATTTCCCACTGAACTGAATTATGGTATAAATATTGTGCAAGACCACTGGGTTATTTCTAAGATTTTAAATGACTAGCACCATTCTCTGAAGTAGAGCTATAAATTGAACTCGACTAGGTGTAGTCATTGATGTCTACCATATTTTATAGTAAGTGATATGACGAAAAAAATATAAGTAAACTGAAGAAAAAAGTATCACAATTAAGACTTTATTCATGAACAAGTAACTAAGTTGAATGATTCCCCCAAGCTACCATTCTTTAACAAGTTATAATTCTTTGGAGGGTTAAACAATTTTGGATGAAATTAGTGTGACCATGAAAATGATGAAAGTATAAAAATATGCCAATAAATAATTATAAATATAATTAAATGGAAATTTTAAAATTATTGAACAGTATAAAATATATGTCTGTGCATATCTCTGAACAAACTTTTTTACATCAAAACAAAATACACTTCTGTTTAATTCAGTTTCATGAGAGAGGGGGAGAGAGGGAGAGAGAGGGAGAGAGAGAGAGAGAGAGAGAGAGAGAGAGAGAGAGAGAGAGAGAGAGAGAGAGAGAGAGAGAAAGAAAGTGAGTATGATTGTGTGTGTGTTATTGTTGGTTAATTTCAAACATACAATAGCGATTAAATCAAATATTTGGTCCCCCAGATAACCTCTCAGTGCTAAATGCAATAACATCATGAGAATTTTTTATTTGTTAAAAAATTACGGTGGTGTAGTTAAATAAAAAAATATAAAAGTAAACTATTTACAAATATGACAGGGTTTTATGCATGTGATTTAACTTAAAACAGACTTTCCCAGTAACAAACAGAAAATAACATGAATAGAAACCATTAAAATTTTTATCAGCTATTTGCTTCAACTGCAATTGGCGCTCGATGGTGATAAGCTTGCTTCTGTCGTGTTTTTACAATATCATCTGGTGATGGTGTAGAGAAATCGAATGGTGTGATATGATGGAATAAAGTTGACTCCCAGTCTGTAGATATTCCATTCATTTGCACCTTATATGAAAATTTTGGATATTTCAGCTTCTTAGTAGAATTGCTGGAATACTTCTGTGCTCTGTAGGAAATTACTTTTCCAAATAAGGAAACAGGCTCTTTGAATGCAGTTTTCTGGATTTGCATATCAGGATCTTCTTTAGTTAAATATATGTTGTTTTCTTTCTCGGAACAACTAAGATTATCATTATTAGTTTTGTGAACTGGAGTACTTTCTGGACTGGGCTTAGTTTCCTTAGGTCTCTTGCATAAATCTTCAAGCCTATTTTCAGCAATGTAATCAGACTTGGGGCTAAGTTCAAGGTTTACTTGACTAATCAAACTTCCTAGAGATAATGCAGAATCCAAACAGTCGTCATCTTTGAATAATGATTCTTTGAGTTCTTCTTCCTCGTTAACTTCTAGATTGTATTTAGAGTCATTGAGGTGAGAAGGGAAAGTAGTGCCATTTTCTTTCTTAGGAAAAGTAGAAATTTTATGATTAGTGAGATCACACAATGAAAATCCCGTAACAGTTTGAGGAGGAGGTGAACTATTTATATTTGAGAAAATCTCCTTTGGATTTTGCAAGGGATTCTTCTCAGATGTATTCTTAAGCGAATCAAGATGCTTAGAGGTACTCTTATTTTTAGATGGTCTTGAAAAATCAAACGTTTTTGCAAAACTACTTTTTGAAATATCTGAAGAAGACTGAATAAGTTTCTGAGTTTGTTTTTGTGAAGTTTTAAGCTTTATGTCTTTCTTCACCAGTTCAGTACCAAACAGAGAAACATCTGAATCGAGATTAAAACGGGTTTTTGTTAAGTCGGCTAAACTTGTCTTATCTGTGTTCTTGGGAGAAAATTTTCTATTTTTGGAACAGTTTTTACAAGTTTCTTGTGGACAGGTTTCAGCACAACTACCTTTATCTTTAGGTGGATCTTTTATACATTGTTTATCATTATTTGTCTTCTGGTGTCTCTGATTATTAAGATCAGCAAGTGAAGACTTAAAACCACTTTCCTGTTCAATCAATGAAGACAAGCTAATTGGTTTATCTCCAATATCAAAACTGTCTTCACTATCTCCTAGCCATGTATTTTTTTCAATTCCATCAGACAAAGAATGACCAAATTTATTGACTGACGAAAATTTGGCATCTTTTTCCATTTGTTCTTTATTCTTTTTTGCCTTTTCAAACAAATTCATAAGTTCCTGCTTATTAGATCCATTTTTAAATTTTGGCTTTGTTACACTACTTACTGCAGCAGGGGTGCTATCAGTTGAAAGCTTCTGACAAAGTGAGGGTGACGAATTCCCTACCGTGTGTGTCTCAAAATCGCCTTCCATTTCCTGATTCTCTTCTTGAATGGAATTCTTGCTCATTTTTTGATCTAATGATACTAGCTGATCTTCCTGACTATCTTCACTTTCAGAGGTTTTTCGCTGGAAGATCTCAACTTCAAAGTTGTCTGAAATTGCACTTTCATACGAAGAGCATTCCTCTTCTCCTACACTATTCATTCTTCGACATGCAAATGCTTGCAAATTCCTGTCTGAAAACTGATTACAATCTGTAGGACTTGTACAGTAATTTTGATTACAAAAACTATCATCTAATTCACATAGAGGAAAGTCTTACCTTACAAAAGCCAAAAATTAATATGAAGTAGTAGGAGCAAAAGTTTCAACCAATCAGAAAACCGGATGATGGCAGCATATTCCACACATTACCAAAAATTTTAGATGGTATAAGTAGGAGACAAGAGGGAGATGTCATGAAAGAAAAGAAGAAAAAAAAAGAAAAAAAGAAAGGCTCTCGTTAGAATGTTTATTATTATTTTAAAATTCCAACTAAATAACCAAAAACATTTAGTATTTATTTCCATGAACACCAACAGGGGTGACATAGAAAATATTTACACCACTGCAATCCTAGTCAAGGCACACAACACCTGCATCAGTCCATTAACTGGTTATCAAATACAACATTCACTCGTAAAAAAACAAAAACAAAAGAAAAAAACCCACAAAATTTTGCAAATACCAAAATTTTAATTTATAGTAAAATCAAGATAAAAACAAAAGATGCTACATGTAAAATTATAGTTAAAAAGAGGTATCAACTTCCAAGAGCTGTTTACATAAAGTGTACAAAAGCTACACACATCTATCAAAGAAAATTTACAATTTTATAAACCTAAAACATTATAAACCTCCTTTTTTTTATATATATTACACATGTAAATAAGAAGTTTAGACTAATTTGAATAAACTAAAACTAACCTGTAAATTGATTTCAATTGATAGTACATACCCACAAATATCTGGGGCACAATTTTTAATTTAATTTGGTTACAAGTATAATTCATCTTCATTTCAGTAGGTCATGAAAGGATGTGAGTACCACATTACAAGCTGATGAAAAACTCAGATATATATATAGAAATGTTACTACTCACAACAGTCAGCTATCATTTAGAGTTACGAATGCTGATTTAAGTGTTAGGTGTTTTTTGCCAGGAACACAATGCAGCTCTAGTTCCTAATGATAATACTATATATTTCTAAACACAGGATATAATCCGGTGTATGTAAGAAAGTCCAAATAATTGTAGTCTTAAGAATCTCAAATAGGGTCACATGCAGCAAAAAAAAAACCCAGCCTAGAATACCTGGAGGAAATCACTCAGTCACCACTTTGGAAATGTCTACCCATTTTTAGAATTCACCCTAAACATGAACCTCTGCATTGTCATTTAACCTATTAGAAATAACAACCTAATCTCCCTCACATTACACCCTACTATCTTAAAACAGGAAGGAAACATTGGACAATGTAGTGCCAGATATACAAAAAGATGCAGCTTGCACACTGTCTTCTTTGTTGAATTGCAAATGGACTTACTGGTCACTTGCCTATAAGATCTCAATCAACTTCATAAATCCTTTTGTTTGCCACAATTCAATCCAAATGGATGTGTACCCGTGCAGACAAACCCACAATATTTGCCTCTATTCCACACACTCTACCATGTGCAAAAAGACGTCAAATGCAGAAACTTCTGTAATCATATCCATGCAACAATGAGCCCGTCTTGATTCTGTGATACTATCACTCTCAATCTGACCTTTATATTCATCAAACAGCTTTTCTCTACATCAGCATAAGTAGCAAATAATGGAAACATACAACAGTATTTTCCAGACCAAAAATGAGAAAGCTCTGTAACTAAATATGACTCTCTTTTTCAATATTTTAACAACAGTAGAAACAGTTACAAGCAGCCTTCTCATTATCAACTTCAGCAATCCCACATAAGTTTTTCTTAGAATACCTCCAATATGCTCTCTAATGTCACACATCAGTTGTCTATTGCTCTTATTCTTACATGTAAGCCTCAACACATCAGTAGAACCTTAAACCACGAGACATGAGAACGCCCTGGTAAAGTTGCCTATTTACTGCACTTATCTCACATAAAATTTAAGAATTCTAAATAGACAACTCTGTCAAATAGTGTAAATGGAGTTCTTTCTGAATTCTACCATCTCAGTTGTGCCTTAGGATCCAATTATATCTATATCTAATCCACCCTTCTTTCTCACAAATTACATGCTCACTGTTACAGCTAATCACACACACAATATCACCGTCCATACCTACTTAACCATTCACACTGGCATCACTCATATAACAACTTGTAGATCTATTACATCCAAAAAGGTTCTTGAAATATCCTAACCTCATTTAAAAGTACCAAGACACATACACTACACATATTACCACCCACCCACATCCACGAACAAACATCTAAAAACTAATCCATTCTCTATAAATGTTAACCATTATAATCTCTGATGGGTTTTTTTAAAATTATGACCAAATATGTAGAACATATCTAAAACTGCAACCCACTTCATGCCACCTACAGCTAAATATCAACTGAATTGACTCTTCTTTCTCATGTTTTATCTAATGGAAAATGCAGACTTTTCATATAGTTGGGTTGGGCTTCACCAAATCAACAAGCAATGACATTCTCCAAATTGAATGAAACTAAATAGTTAATTTTTAAATATATCTACAACTAGTTATAATATGCATGTAATGATCCTTAAACAATATAATCTTTTCCATAAGAATTAATAAAAAGGGTAATTATAAAGCATAAACAACGACAGACATTTTCCTTAATTATATTCAAACTGTCAACAAGAAACTTTATGTAAACTACACACACAGGCAAGGGAGAGAGGAAAGTATTTTTTATTTTTTGTGTAGCTAATCAGGTGGTGCTATTTAGTTAAACACAACCTGAAGTATTTCTGATCAAAAATAATCCCAAGATATCTAAAGGAAGAAAGCTCAACAGATTCACCTGTGAAACAAAATCATGAGAAGAACTTCACAGAGGCTGAGGAATTGCTTAAACTATTTATGTAAGTGAATAAGGAAAGACGTATTAAAAATTGGATTATGTTGATTCACAATTATTATTAACAATTACTAATTGATCCTTTTGGTCATGACACTTATTTAAAAAAAAAAACGAATTCAGGAATTTTTTATTAATTTTTTTTAAGTTTAACTATCTACCCATATTAACAACAAGGTTAATCCAGCAGCATTCATTTAAATAGAATAAAAAAATATAAGTTAACAATAGACAAACCTCTAACCATGATGTTGGGTACAGTGAACAGTCTGGTATCTGGCTGCTCCTGTCTCAATGTATAATTTCTAGATTGAATAAGTTCTCACCCACATGCTATTGTTATTTCTAAAACTTTTTGTGAAAACATACATCATCAAATTTCACTCTATTCTTCATATGTTTGTAAGCAAGGGGTGACGAAATATATAATTCAAAGATCCAAAATTGTAACTGACTGTTGAATTCAATGTATTCTACCAACTTGAGCCTTTCATCTACAGGGTATGCTGTATAAGGTTGCTAGGTTTAATTTTTATCTTAAAGATTTGAAATTTAAAGTAAGACAATTTTATTCATTAAATAACATTAAAATTTATTCAGAGCAGACATTGAAATAATGATGATGAGAATGATGATATTGAATTCACTAATTAAAAAACAAAACACTATTACTATTTAGTTTGAACAACTACCACAAGATTGTATGCTACTGTATGTGTGTCTTGGACAAAAAAAAAAATGACTTTTGTTAAATTTGATAAAAAAAAAATATATAATTTGATATAAATTAGTAAAAATGTACCAATTAATGTAATTGCTTTTTTTAATGGGAAAAGAGTGAAAAAAAAAAAACTCCATCATTCTAGACTGAGAAATATGTAACAACATAATCATACATAAATCTTGGAATTTGCAGAACTGACTAACCCATATCAACAGGAGATACAGTGAGCATTAAAGCAAGGTGTAATGTAAGTAAACAATTCATTTACATAATCAACATCATGACAATATGTGTCCTTATCAAACTTTAGCTAATGTGCGAAGATACTATCATTCTTAATTAATGTACATTTGCTGCAGATGTAAAACAACTGGATTTTCTATCTAGAGGATAGAAAAGCCAGTTTCTTGAGAGTAATGGATGACTATTTCGTTATTTGCAGTATTGATACTGAGTCAAATACTATGAACTAGAAGAACGGCAACAGGAACCCCATTATGCTGTATTCTTCCCTGAAAATACTATAGACACTTCCTTTACAGTTACCATGTGTCTCAATGCTGGCACATTGATTCTCAGACAACAATGAAGGAGCTTTATCAGATTATATAAAAGGATGAGATAAAACTGAAGCAACAGTGTAATCAAAGCTACAGCCTCAAGGTGACAACACTTCCCTACTCCCTCATAGTCAGTAAAATAAAACATCTACAGTGTAGCTGACTGGCCAACTATATCCATAAGCATTTATCTTCTACTAAATATTCTTTAGAGATTAAAAAAGTAAAGCTAACAGCAGTAGTTTTCTTTCTAAGAAAAAAATTTCCTTTATGCTATTGTAATCAATCACTTAGAAGTCTATAGAAAGATGAGTATTAAATTTTGAAAAACCAAATGCAACATCAGATTTTCTTAGCAATACTTATATCATTTTAACAGAGACTGAAATCCAAGGAGGGACTAAAAATGACCAGCTTAGTTTATCAGTTCAACTAATGATAACAAGAAATCTAAGGTAAATTCTAACTTAGACTGAAATACTTAAAGATATGCAAGATAATTTACATTATTAGCAAAATACCAATTCTCGATGTAAAGTAGATATCCTCTATTTAACATGAAGACTAAAGACAAGATTAATTGAAAGAAGAGCTGAAAAAGATATTCACCTTGTGATTTACGTCCCTCTCTAGGTTGTCTCTGTGGTTTTGGTGCACCTGAAATAATATCAAACGATCGTAACAGTAACAATAATGGATGAAAATAAAGAATTTATAACATGTCTAATTTTCCCTTATATACATATATATAAGGTGCTGGCATGGCTGTGTGGTTGAGAAGCTTGTTTCTCAACTATGTGGTCTCAAGTTTGGTCCCACTGTGCAGCACCTTGGGAAAATGTCTTCTACTATAGCCTCAACTGACTAAAGCCTTGTGAGTGGACTTGGTAGATGGACACTGAAAGAAGCCCATTGCATGTGTGTGTATACCCTTTTCTTGACAACATGTGATGGCTGTAAATGAGTGTCGCTATCATACATGGAACATTGTTTGTTTCTAGTCTTCTGTGAAAAACATGTCTGGCCATGGGGAAATATCACCTTGCTTGGAAACATGTGGGGCTGGCAACAAGAAGGATGGCTAGCAGGAGAAAATTTCCCTGAACAAATTCAGTCTGACACATGCAAGCATGGAAAAGTGTCTGTGAAGTAAGAAGCTTGCTTCCTAACCACATGGTTTCAGGTTCAGTCCCACTGCGTGGGACCTTGGGCAAATATCTTCTACTATAGCTTTGGGTCAACAAAAGCCTTGTGAGTGGATTTGGTAGAAGAAGCTGTCGTGTATATATATACGTGTGTGTGACTTTGTGACAGTGTTTGTCCCCTCATCACCTCTTGACAACCGGAGTTGGTGTGTTTATGCCCCCGTAACTTAGCAGTTCAGCAAAAAAAAAACAATAGAATAAGTACAAGGCTTTAAAAAAAAATGCCCTGTGGTCAATTTGTTTGACTGACTACAACCCTTCAAGGTGGTGCTCCAGCATGGCCACAGTCAAATTACTGTAAGAAGTTAAAAGAATAAAAGGAATTCAACGATAGTAATGATATATCTGATAACTCTTCACCCAAAATACTTGGGACTGAAAATATTTCAGATTTCAGCAAGACTGTATATTTTTCATCTTTAAGGTAGGATAGGATGGGGATGGAACCAAAGACTAAATATGTTCTTCATTCACATTACATAATAAAAGCTTTTACATATGTTATGAAGACAGTTTATATAAATTTAATGCTAGTTCAGTTTCACTTTGAGAAGTTTTGTGTTCTACCAAAACAAATCTATGATGGTTTAGCTCACAACAGCTGTGCATTTCCAAGGAACTTTCTGAAATTTTCTATTCAACATTTCTCTCACTTGGAAAATATTTGGGATTTTGGAGGTTTTCAAATTTTTGAATTTTAGAGAAATTATTATCAACTACATATACATGTCCTTCGACTTTTTCTGTCCAAAAGATTTTTTTAACCCAATATTTACACATTGTTATTACACACTATTTATAAATTTATCATCATCATCATCATCATCGTTTAACGTCCGCTTTCCATGCTAGCATGGGTTGGACGATTTGACTGAGGACTGGTGAAACCAGATGGCTACACCAGGCTCAAATCTGATTTGGCAGAGTTTTTACAGCTGGATGCCCTTCCTAACGCCAACCACTCAGAGATCCACCATTCCAAAAAAGAATTATATGTGTGTATGTGTGCGTGTGCATGCATGTGCACATACATACACACACAAGCCAACAACAGAGTCACTATGTGGTTGCTTGACTTACTAGAACTAACAGCCAAATATTCCTCAAATTAGATCCTTATTTGAAAGCAAAAAAAAAAAAAAAAAAAAAAAAAAAAAAAAAAGAAATGGTAGGGACACATTGAATATTGTAGTTCTAGTCTGAATAAAATAAAAGTATGGACAGTTAGCATGCCATTGATCATAGGTTTGCTCAATTAGGTCTCTCTCACTCACACACACACACAGATACATATATGACATACTGCAGTCTTAAATAACATACATGAATAAAATACATTTAAAAAAAAGTATTACATACACTTCAGCATGTAGTGTGATGGATAGGTCTGAAAGATTAGATATCTGAAACTGTTTATCAAAGTAGCTATACTAAAAGATACATTGGGGAAATTCTACAGTGAACTGTACTGCTTAATTTTTCTCATGTGAATAATAAGAAAAAAAGAGTGAGACGTTTCTGAAATAACAGTACAATGGCTAAGACATGCTCTCACATTCATCCTCTTGTACTTTGATGGCATGTCTTGACATCTCATCATCATTATCATCTCTCCTTTTCCAGTTTGGGTATCCATATATTTCCTCTACAGCAAGACACCTGTTCTTGTCCTTCTATCATACTCATGCCTCTCAAACATCTGGCAACGCCCCCCCCCCTTAATATTAGTTGCTTCCATCCCCAACTCAATCAAAGGGTCTTGTCTTACAAGCAACTTCATGGCTACTAGAATTGGTGACATGAAAAAAACAAAGCATCTAGTACACTCTGTAAAGTGGTTGGTGTTAAGAAGGGCATCCAGCCATAAAAATCTTGTCAAAGCAGACATTAGAGTTTGAAGCAGACTCTTAACTTGTTGGATCCTGTTAAATTATCCAACCTAAGCCAGCATAGAATACAGATGCTATAACATGTATAGTGGTGATCCGCACACTCTCCCAGTAACTCATATCCTAATTGACTAAAAATATTCTTCAAAATAACATCTGTTGTGTTTAGCCCCAGGTTAACTTTGATAGAGCAGACCTGTCATCAAAGGCATTCCAGTCATGACCCTTCTTTGTCTTTTTTCAGGCCTAGTGTAACCCAAACTACATTATCTTATGTGTCTGGTTTGGATTTTGAGGAAGATTAAATACCTGTATCTAGTAGAAACTCATATAAGTGCTCTTTCTGGCTGTGTGGTTAAAGAGCTTGCTTTGCAACTACAGTATTGGCTTCACTCCAACTGTGCAGTGCCTTCACTGAATCTTTTAATATAGCCCCAGGAAAATTGATACCTTACAAGTGAGTCTGCTAGATGAAAACTGTATAGTAGCCGGTTGTGTGTGTGTGTGTGTATCCCCGTCTTCCTATCATTTGACAACTGGTGTTGGGTTCATTTAAGCCCTTGTAACTTCATGGTATGACAAAAGAGACCGACAGAATAAGTACCAGACTTAAAAAACAAGTACTGGGATTAATTTGTTCAGCTGAACCCTTCAAGGTTGTGCCCCAGCATGGCTGCAGTTCAATGACTGTGTGTATCATTTATCGTTTACTTGTTTCAGACACAAAAACTAAAACATATAAACATGTTATGCACACCCATATACATATCTCATTACCTGGTGTGGCAAGTAATTCATTTAAAGCAGCTTCCGTGTCATATTTATGTCTTTTAATGCACTCCACAAGTATATCATCTTGATGAATGTCCCCAAGCACCTCGTGAATCTTATCCAAACAGTGGTTTAAACGAGCTGAATAAAAGTGGCAAAAGAAAGAGAAACGAATCAAATAAAAACTCATTTGTATATATTATGATTACACTGTGTAACACAACTTTTGTCTTTGGGCAGTAACTTGTTTCCCATTTGCTTATCCCTAGAAAGTATGAAAAATCGCTAATATTTCCTTCAAACTTTGCTTTTGTTACATTTATTCATACGACAAAGAATCCCTCTCAATGCATAGCTTTAATGCTCCCCCATTACTCCTGCTCATGATCAGAGATGCACATATTGTCAGCCACTAAAGTACATGCTCAAGTGGTTATGGTCAAGCAACTGACAAACAAATCTGTGGCATCAAGCAGAATATTTGCTATAACGATATTTCTGCTTCAGCAACTCAATGCTGATTCTGTTTGAAATGTAATGAAAAATAGATCACTTTCAAAACATTGATGTCCAGGTCAATAAAAGCAAAGTTTGAAGAGAATAGTAGTATTTTCCCTTTGATTTCTAGATAAAAGCAAATAGGAAATAACACTTATTGACCAAAGACAAAAAAAAAAAAAAAAAAAAAAAAAAAATTAAATAAAAATATTGTTACAGTGTTATTAACTGCTACTTTGTTTTGATGTGTAACTATAGTAATGGACAAGAAAGAAACGGGAATGATATTCCATATAACATGAGAAACTTATATAACCATATGAAGGCATTATACAGCATGGACTTTGCCAATGATGGCTAAAATAAACTTAAAGAATTTAAACAATACAGACATTAATGTATTTGAAGTTTAATTATTTCACAACATCATTACTGCAAGTTCCTTGCAAATGTGATTTTCAGAATGACTGGTCATCAACTGATGATATCATTGATTTTAAATACATCAGTATGCATGCATAACCATATGCACACTCTAATAGAGAGTATTATTTTACCTCTATGAACATTCTTACATTATATTATTTGTTGCAAGCATGCCCTCACATTTGTGAAAACTAAGTTTACTGACGAAGAAATAAAGTGGCGAATATCAAAATGAAGTAACTTATCAGGAGTAGGTTATTTTAATTGAAAAAAAATTTTAAACTTTCATAGATGTAGGAGAAATATATATTTGAGAAAATGAAAATATAAATTGTTGTATTAGAGTTAATTCACAACTTATTGTGAATGTATTATGGTTAAATGGGGTGGAAACCATAGACATGTATCTTAGCAATGGGTACACAGCCTTATGAGGGATGGGGACAACTGTTAATTCTGCAGTTGGCTCAGCCATGCAGTAACAAAGTATCAAGATACTTTATGTGTCATGTGGGTGATCATGGGCCTTCATCCCTGCTTCTGTTCCACTGATAACTTATCAAGCTATTGGATCAGTCTTTCCAAAGTCAGTCATCAGGTATTTTCTCTACTTCCCCGACTGCTCCTTTCAGTTTTTCAACTGTCACTAAGTATCCAAGGCTGTATCTTCCCATATGATGTCCAATGAACTTAACTTGTTGTATCTTTATGTTGTTAAAAAGTTTATTAGTAGCTTCTACATTTCTGTTTGTGGAGGCGCAATGGCCCAGTGGTTAGGGCAGCAGACTCGCAGTCATAGGATCGCGGTTTTGATTCCCAGACCGGGCGTTGTGAGTGTTTATTGAGCGAAAACACCTAAAGCTCCACGGGGCTCCGGCAGGGGATGGTGGCGAACCCTGCAGTACTCTTCCACCGCAACTTTCTCTCACTCTTTCTTCCTGTTTCTGTTGCACCTGTAATTCAAAGGGCCAGCCTTGTCACACTGTGTCACGCTGAATATCCCCGAGAACTACGTTAAGGGTACACGTGTCTGTGGAGTGCTCAGCCACTTGCACGTTAATTTCATGAGCAGGCTGTTCCGTTGATCGGATCGACTGGAACCCTCGACGTCGTAAGCGACGGAGTGCCAACAACATTTCTGTTTATCCAAGAATTTCAATGTCTGTTTATTTTATATAATCAACATTTGTTTAAGGGGCTACATCTCTGCTTTAGTATTTGTATCTTAATGTTCCAGGTCACACAGCCATATATAAGGATAGGTTCTATGTATACCAGCAGGACTCTCTTCCTTGCTCTTATTGAGATTAGTTATGTTAAAACTTTAGTGTAAGTATGGCTTTATGCTAAATGATCTGGTTCAGTAGTTTCAGATCTCTTTTTTATGCAGTCTTACCTTCATCAAAACTATTGTATGTCACTTTCTTGGAAGAACATTTTGGTGAATCTGGGGTAATGATTGGCGGTTCCACATTTGATGGAGAATCACTACTAATGTAAGAACCAAGGTCAAGATTGGACTTCCTGGGAAATGTGAACTGGGCCACTGAAAGTAAATAAATAAATAAATAAATGGTAAGAAATTTATGAAGAATATTTCTGAAATGTTAAAATAAACAAAAAGTTAGAATATTATTACACACAGATTTAATTGTTATAATTTGAGACTTTTCTCATTCTTTTCTAAGATTTTCATTTGGAAAAATATCAAAATGGGTGCAGGCATGGTTGTATGGTAAGAAGCTTGCTTCCCAACCACATGGTTTTGGGTTCAGTCCCACTGCATGGCACCTTGGGTGAGTGTCTTCTACTATAGTCTCAGGCTGACCAAAGTCTTGTGAGTGGATTTCGTAGACAGAGAGTAAAAAAAAAAACCTGTTGTGTGCGTGTGTGCATTTGTCCCCTACCACCACTGACAACTGGTGCCGATGCTTATGACCCCATAACTTAGCAGTTCAGTAAAAAGACCAACAGAATAAGTACCAGGCTGAAAAAAAAAAAGTACTGGGGTTGATTCATTCGACTAAAAATTCTTCAAGGCAGTGTCTCAGCATGGCCACAATCTAATGACTGAAACAAGTAAAAAAAAAAAGTATCTTAAATTTGTTACTGTGGATTAAACAACATATTTGTTTTAATCATTATTTAATATATTTTTCTACTTTTCTGTACATAGCCATCTCATGCAACATTCACACCACAGGTACATATTAGCAGTCATCTCGTGTACATCAGCCACTACTTTTAATGTCCAACCATACTTTCAACTCACTTGCACTCTGCCATTCATGCAAGCTGATGTTCCATATCCAAATTCCCAAGACTCTGTAGACCAGTGGTTTTCAAACTGTCGTCCGCGGACCACAGGGGGTCCGTGAACAGCAAATACTTTTTATGGGCAATTTGATTTTATATATGGTTTTTAATTGAAATCTTTTAATTGACAATAAACCTATTTGTTAAATACTGTTAAATAAATAAATGTAAAAATATATGTTATTTCAAGCAAATATTTATGTATAAATTTCATAAGCGTTTATAAGGGGGTCCCTAAGGTAAAGCCTGAAATATAAAGGGGTCCGCAAGTCAAAAAGTTTGAAAACCCCTGCTGTAGACCTTCCACATTCAATGCTCCTACCTCACTTCCATACATCCCTCACACAATTCATAATTAGCTTTTTGCTCAAAAAAATTTTTCATTGTCAATGGATGTAAAAGATAACACAAGAATTCAAAACAAGATATGCTTGGGAACATTTTTATATTGATGACCTGGTTCTCATAGCAGATTTTGTCAAAAAACTAGAGACAAGTTGCAGACTTGGAAAGAATGTTCAAGGCTTTATTCGCTAAACATTTTTCCCCCACTTCCTTTTGACTCTAGCTACCATACTTTTACTATGACCACTTCTGGTAATAATTACATCACCTAGATCAGTGGTTCTCAATCACGGTTCACATGGTCCTTGGGTGTCCATATAAGATTTCGTTGTTAAAAAGTTATGTGTGGTAAACTAGTTATATTTCTACAATATACAAAATTCTTTATACAATTCCAAATAATATTTAATCATTAAAATATAATTTTTAGACATTGAATGACTACGAAAGTCCCCCAAGTAAAATAAGTAAAATAAGAATCAAAGGAGTCCATAAGCCAAAAATAGTTAAGAACCACTGACCTAAATAATAGTCTATCGTACTATCTGAACAACAGGACTTCTTATAGTGCAACTGAAATCCTGGTTCTCAGACAATCTGCCAGAAATACCACTCATTATTTGTATACTTAACCCATTACCTACCAGTGATCTCATATGAGATCACTTAAAAATTACAAATTTCGTAATTATCTATCAATATTTACACATATCTAACCTTTTTGCTATATCTACTAGGTATATTTCTCTGATATTCAAATGAGGTTTGCTAATTCTTCACCCAATATCTTGCTTATTTCTATTCAAAATGTTATTTTGATCATTCCAGCGTGTTTCTAAGGCTGTTTTATGCTAGAAATCAAAGTTTCATAAAAAAAATTCCAGTTAATAGGATTATGGGAGGTAATGGGTTAATGCTTGCACTTGTGAACTAAATACCAAGTTTCAACCTACTCCCTTATGTATCAAGTAAGGATTTTGTGTTCTCTGTTGCTAGTTAGTTGTTTGGTATTTTCTATATTGACTTTTAGGGCCTTGAACATTCTTTCCAAGTCTGGAACTTGTCTCTAGTTCTTTGAGAAAAATTTGCTCTGGGAATCAAGTCATCAATATAAAAATGTTCCCAAGAATATCTTATTTTGAATTCTTCTGTTGTTACCTATAATTGAAATGGACTGAAGAAAGAGCACTCTTTAACATCTACCTGTTGTCAACCCTCACCTATTTCTAATTAAGGTAATTTTTCCCCAAAGCCAGATATGTTTCAGAGAAGAATGGAACAAAGGACACTGCTTGTACAATGGTGACACTTGTTTATAATGGTCATGTGATGTTGTGATAATGGGACAGTAATGCACACACATATATAAATATGTACATGACAAGCTTCTTTTCAGTTTCTGTCTACCAAATACACTCAAAGAGCTTTGGTCAACCTGGGGCTGTAGTAGAAGACACTTGCCCTAAGTGCAACACAATGGGACTGAACTTGAAAGCATGTAGTTGGGAAGCAAACTTCCTACCAAACAACCACATCTGTGCCTATGTGAATTTTACTGATAATAAATAGCTAAAGGTCATTGAAGAAGCATTGGAATCAGTTACTTTAGCTGAACTGTAAGCTACTAAATGAAGCAAATTATTTTAATGATACTATGTCTTATTCTAAGTAGAGCTGATCATGTGATTATAAATAATAAAGAATAAGATCTTCAGTGAAGTGAACATTAACAGATAAAGAGCATACCAGTTCCAGGAGAGATGCAATATTTATCATCAAATGACTGGCCATAACAATCTTCAACATCATCGTCATCAAAAAACTCTGGAAACAGAAATTAAAAATATATGAGTTGATTAGTTTTTAAATAAAATTTTGTACTAAAGGCAGGTTTTATAAATAGTTTATAGCAATGAAACAAAATAGTGTAGAACAGAGAAACAGTATTATGACAATTTTTTAACATACATGTTCCATGCTGGCATGGGTTGGATATGAACAACAAATGAAAAAAATATAAACAACCATGTATCTCCTCTACAGCAAGACACTTGTTTCTGTTTCTCTGTCACACTCTAACCTCTCATCACTTGGCACAAGGCTGCCTCCTCCAATGCCTCCCCACCCTCTCAAAAATCTTTGTCTTGTGGAGTTACTTGATGACCCTACCAGTGCTGGTGCCACATAAAATGTATCCAGTCCACAATGTAAAGTGTTTGGCATTTGGAAAGACATCCAGCTGTAAAAACCATGCCAAAACAGACCTCACTAGTGCTGGTACCATGTAAAAAGTATCCAGTCTACACTGTAAAGTAGTTGGCATTTGGAAGAGCATCTAGCCATAAAAGCCATGCCAAAACAATGAGGCTCGGTGCAGTCTTCTGGCTTGCCAGCTCTTGTCAAACCATCCAATCTATGCCAGCATGGAAAACGGACATTAAGTGATGATGATGAAATAACCAAGAATATTTAATCCTTTAGCATTCAGATTACTCTATCAAATGTAATGCTTATTCATTCAGTTCTTTTGAATTTATCTTGCAACTTCAGTATTTCAATGATGAGATTGTTTAGTTTTAGAATGACATTGTAGGGTAGGTGTGAGGCCAGATCTGGTTAGTTTGAACATAAAACAACATCTGGGCCAGATGTGGCTGGTTTTGATTACCCAGACCTAATATCAAAACAACTGGCTGTGACCATCTCATCTTTTTTTGCATGCAAAGCATGCCAATATGATTTTCCTTTTTCTTTAATCCTTTAGCATTTAAACCGGCCATATCTAGCCCAAATATTCTATATATTTTATGTTCAAACTGACTGGTTCAGGCCTCCCACATCTATCCTAAAACTAAACAATCACAATCTTGAAATTACAAAATAATGCAAGATTAATTCAAAAGAATGATTGAATAAGCATTATATTTTAATAGAATAATCTGAATGCTAAAGGGTTAAGTAGGGTATATGAGGCAGATTTATCTGCTAGTTCTAGCAGTCTAAAGACTGCACAGAGATTCCCTCATTGCAGCCGGTAATTTGTGATGGACAAAACAATGACTACCACTAACTACATGGTCTGGACTTTAAACTTTCTAAACTACTGACCTTTTGGACAAAGTTCATAACTGTTCTAGCTTGCCTGGATGACAGAATTAGATCTTACCACTATCTCACAGTACAGCAGTCAGCAGTAAAGAGAGCTTCTAGTTGAGGAAACAACTGCCCAAATGAGAGACCCTCCATATGGTTATTCAACCAAATCTCCCTCAAATTATACTGCCATTTTTAAAAAGAAAGGGCAAATTTGGATAATGTAGTCCAAAATAACACTGATTTATTAAAAAAGGGGATGGTTCTTAATCATAAATCTGCTTGATCAGGGTTGACCTGAAGCTAAACAACTGCTCCCCACACTCCAAATAAACATTCCACACATGATAACACAGGAAACTAATAAAAGATGACAGAAGATAAAGAGAGACAGTAAAAGATTTATTGCAGGTAGAGCTGAAAGAAAAGATATGAAAATAGAACAGTTTAGAGGGGAAAATCTTGTAAGTCTTTCATGACTATATTGCTTACGACACACATACAAATCACCAGATGAAATCAATGGTTCATCCAGCCTTTCAATAAAGTTACTAAACTACATTTTTTTGTGTAAGTCCATAAGTACATACACGTACTCCTTGCATTATGAAGGGATTGCATTCCTAAAAAATGTTGTCATGTGTAATTCTATGATGTGAAACCTATATTCGCAATAGCTTCCATGGAAATCAATGGGAAAATATTTCAGAATTCCACATTATGGCAAGATTTTCAGTAATGCAATGTTTTTGTGTGTGTATATATCATTACAAAGATTTTAAATTGTTTTGTTCCTTCATGGAAAAGTGGATGTGAAAACTGATGATGATGTGGATGTAAAACTACATTATCTAATGTGCTCCTCCTTGTGTTTTAGTACCAGTCAGTCCTGATCCAGGTTTTTGATCAAAGGTATTCAAGCTATGAGCATCTTATCTTTCATTCAGACATAGTGTACCTAGGACATTATCTAATGTGTCCTTCCTTGTTCTTGTAGCTTAGCCCCAGATCTGTCTAGATTCAGTACACCTCTAAATCAATGTGGAAAACCCATTAAGAAGATGAGCTGTGGGGAAGATGTAAGAGACATAGACTGAATTCAGTGGTATAGACAATTGACAAAATGCCTTTATGGATGGGTCTTCTTGAGCACAGCAAATCACCAATCATCTCACTACCTTAGTAATTTCTTTTGTGAGGCTCAACAACCAGAGGTCAGTCTTCAGTACTTCATCCCATGTCTTCCAGTGTCTCCCTTTTCTACAAGTTCCATCCACTTTAAGGAACTAGCACTTCTTTATGCAGCCGTCCTCATTCATATACACCACATAACCATATTAACATAGTCTTCTCTCTTTTACACTACACCTGATGTTTCTTATACCCAGTTTTTCTCTCAACATATTTACACATTGTCATACATGCACATTGATGTTGCATGTTCAATGGAATATACTAGCTTCATTTCTTTTAAGCTTTCATGTATCCTCTGCATTTATGGCTCATGTTTCAATATCATGCAGCATTGCTGTTTTTACACAAGCTTCATATAATCTGCCCTTCACTCTGAAAGAGAGGCCTTTTGCTGCCAACAGAGGTAACATCTCTCTGAAATTTTTGCAGCTGTTTTGTATTCTGGCAACTATAATTTCAGAACATATTCCTCCACTGCTAATTAGGTCACCTAGGTATCAGGAACTATCTATTACCTCTAAGGATACTCCTGGGTATTGAAGAAAATCTATTTCTTGTATGTTGTTAAGTGTTTACTGCTCCTGTGCATCTGCCACAAACAAAGTCTGTTAATCTTCCTGTGATTCTACGGTACCTCATAGTTTGTACTGGGTACACTGTAAGGAATTTCTACCTATACCTTTTCTACATATTGAACAAGACCAGTTTTCTGAAGGGACTAGTATACTGTCTGTTTTCCTGCTTACTAGATCTTTGGTCATTGCTAAGTTAACTTTAAGGCACTATGATTCCAGGTTTTGCATCAGCACTTGGAATATCTTTTCTAATTCCATTTCAGATTCAGCTATAAGAACAAGGTCATTGTAGAGGACATTCCATAGGTAACCAGTCTTAAATTCTTCTGTTATAGCCTGAAGAACTATGATAAACAGGAGGAAACTGAAAACCAAACCCTGGTAAACTCTTACCTGTAACTAAGTTCACTGTTGTATTCATTGCCAACTTTAACCTTACAGACAGCACCCATGTACATGACTTGGATGACTCTCACCAGCCATTCAACCTCTGGCTTCCACAACTACCATATATATATATATATATATATAGATACATCATCATCTTCATCATTTAACATTCATTCTCCATGATGGTTTGACAGGCTCCAACGCCTCATGTCAGTTTTGGCATGGTTTCTACAGCTGGATGCCTTTCCTAACACCAACCATTTTATAGTGTGTACAGGGTACCTTTTTGTACCACCAGCACTCGCGATGTCACTAAGTACTTGCAAGACAAGAAAGAACAAGGAAAAAAAGCCCTAAATTGTGACTGAGCAAGGGGAGGAGGGAATATTTGACAGGGGTGAGAAGTGGCTACCTCATTATATAAGGGAATACCTAGGAAGTAAAGAAGATGGTAATGATGAGGTGCTAGAGAAAACCCTCAAGGGACAAGAGATGATACAGAGAATGGATTAGAAGAGGGAGGCAATTATAAGGGTGTGAGGGGAGAGTAATAGGAGTGGTGGGTGCAGCTTCATGGAAAATATTGGTATGGTGAGGAAGGTGAAGACAGAAGTAGCTTAGGAATGATAGATCAGGGAGGAGATAATAAGCAAGGTGTGGGTGCAGTGATGAGGGAGATGTAGAGGTCCTGAAGGGTGGCTATAGGGAGGGGACCTGGTGGCAGATACGAAAGGCCACAAAGAATGATAGCAGATACAAGAAGTGTCTGGGAAGAGATGATGAGAATGAAGGATAGCTGGGGAGGGGGGAGGTAGAGGCAGTAACTGGTAATGCAAAGAGTTAGGGGATGGATGTTAGGAGCACAGGGAGATGAAATGAATACTTGATGGGGGTAGAGTGGGTGTACAGACAGTGTCCAGCATGTACAAGCATAGACAAAATGCTTCTTGAGGACAGCAATTCATCAATTGTCTCAGTACTTTGTCATCAAATCCACAAGGCTCAACGTTTTGAGATCAGCTTTCACTGCTTTGCCTGTCTTACTGGCTTTTCCTCTTTTACAAGTTCTGTGACCAGCACTCATCCATATGCATCACATGACCACAGTAGTGCAGACACATCATGCACACTACATGATTCCTCTTATACCTATTTTTCTCTCAGTACACCAACGGTTTGTTGTGTGTGCATACATATATACCCATATATATGTATATATATCTTTTACTTGTTTCAGTTATTTCTGTGGCCATGCTGGGGTATCACCTTGAATGGTTTTAGTTGAACAAATTGACCCAAGGACTTTCTTTTTTTAAAACCTATTACTTAATCTATTGGTATCTTTAGCCAAACCGCTAAGTTATGGGGGCAAACACTCACACACATATATATACGCACACGATGGTCCACAAAATCTACTCACAAGGCTTTGGTTAGCCTCAGGCTATAGAAGAAAGCATTTTCCTAAGGTGCAACACAGTGGGACTGAATCCGGAACTATGTGGTTGGGAAGAAAGCTTCTTACCACACACACACACACATATATAGTTCTCGTCTGATACGATCTATCCATCTATGTGCGTGCTTTTATGCCCCTGGCGTCTATAAGAACGCAATATCCAGTATTCTAACAAACCATCCACGTTAAGTTGGATATAAAAATTACCTTTTATATTTACACACACACAAATATTCATCTACATATACAACATATAATATATATACACATATAATACATATGTACGCACATCGACATATACACATGTACATAAACATAAGTATATATACACACATACACGTATATATATATAGGTTAATATTCTTACAAGGTTATTAGAAAGTAAATGATTTTAGTATTAGTGTACCATACTCTTCATTTAAAATACACGATCAGATGAGTACTGAAATCAAGAAAAACCTACGTCCCAAATTGATCACAATAAACGGCTTCCATTGTGTTTGCGTGTGTGTGTATACACACACACACACACATAAGTATATATATATGTGTGTGTATGTATATATATATATATATATATATATATATATATATATATATGTGTGTGTATATATATATATATATATATATATATATATATATATATATACATAGACATACATTAAGTTGTTCTTGTGAAATAAATAAGTATAACTGAAGAGAAATGCTTGAAAAGGTAAAGAAAAAAGAATTGTGCTTGAGAGAAGTTATTTATAGCTGGTGAACCGTTTTCATGTCGCAAGGTTCGCGCTGTGTAGTAATGATGACAGAAACAAAACTGGATCTTGAATCCACAACTTACCGTCTTCATAGTTCATCGTCCTTACACTTCGATGTCGTGCCATTTCGATTTTAATGTCTCAGTGTGAATATGTTCGATAAGAATTCAAAGAAAGATTAATATCATTCGGAACAATGCTAACTACAACTCATGAAAATCGCGACATCTCGACGAAAACTGTAAAGCTAGTAAATGTTAGTTTGGAACTATATTAATCGTTAATCTAAACCAATTATATCTCTTTAATTTCTTTTCTGAATGTTTATATAATTTTTTAAAAACGTTCCTTATTATTTTTGTGACTATTAATTAGAAAAAAAAATCAGAATTATAAATAATTTTTGAAAACTACTTAAACGCTCTCTCCTCCTTTTGTTAATTGTAATAGAAGTGAGTTGTAGTGTGAGTACGAATTAATGTAACAAAAGGTCAAAGTATGTTTGTTGTCAGTGACGTGGATACTTAATAAACGGACAGCTGATAGATTTTACTGATTCTTTTTTCCCGACGCCACAATAATCTCTTTCATTAACTATTACCGCGTGTAATATGAAAGTATAGTTAGCTTTCCATTCAAGACCACATTTGATATCCGGTTATAATCATTTGTTTTATTTACGTCACTAATGGAAATTTCTATAGTTGTCACACCTTTCATTTGTCTTATTCTGAAAATGAATTTGTTCAGATAGGCGACTAATATTCGTATGCAACCCGTGCATAGTTAGGTTATCAACAGTGAAACAGGAAATCTTACCAAAATTCGAATATCTTACAAGATGAATATCGAAACCTGTCCAGAAAGGTAAATGAACTCAGAGGTGAGTCAACGGCCATTAAATGCTAAATAGGCACTCCGTTATATCACCTGGAGAAGACGGGAACGCGTTTCATTGTACTTGTCTGCTGTACAATATAGCTCACCGAGGGAAATTTGAAAAAAAGGAAGAAAAATAATTCTGGAGATTTGGCAGCTCATAGTGAATGTAATTTGTATATTTAGGATAACATAAAATGGGAAGGATATTTTGTATATGATTTGTCCGAAACAAAGCTTGAAACCACTGAAGCATAAGGGACTACAAAGAAGGAAAAGAAGAGGCCGATGCATTCAAAGGCTGTCAAAACTGAAAACTGTAGGCCAGAGGAAAATAAGAAGCTGATAGTGAGTTTCAGAGAACAGCAGTTTGAGGAAAGAAACTATTATCATAAAAGGGCTTCTGATTAACTGGAAGTTTAATAGTGAAATAATTATTATAATCAATGCACATAGGAAGAGAAGCAAGTGACATTTTAAAGGTCTTGTCAGAGGATATCTGATCAGAAAGCTCATCAGAGCAATGACCATGGAAATATGTGTAGAAAAGACACAATGAAAATATGTTTAAACAATGAGTCACAGACTCCAATCTAGTGGAAAGAAAAGGACTCATCATGTTAATTTGATTTTGAATTTGATCAAGCAAGTTAAGACACTCAAAGGAGGCATCAGCCCAAAGATGACAGCAATATTCAATGCAAAGTTGAATGGTGGCCCTATAGAGATACAAGGTACTCTCAGGTGTATGAAATTTTCAAGCACAGAAGAGAGATCCAACCTTCTTGGTGACTGCCATGGTAATGGACTGAACATATTTGTTCCAAGTCAAGCCAAGAAGATGGATACTGTAGCTTTTTGGAAGATCAACCCTACCCTTAGCAATGGAGGGAGGGAATGGCTACCTATAATGATTAATTAACAAAAGCTTTATCTTGCTAGTGTTGTCACGAACCAGTCATTACCCCACTCCATGACCATCTAAAGATAATTTTCAAGAAAAGCAGCTTCCTTAAGGATATTGGTTTAGCTAGTTTAGTCATAATAGGAGTAAACAGTGGTATACATTATGTTCCATAATTAACTAAAGTTGCAATAATTATATCAATAATTTTTCAAAATATATACAGCTAAATACAACATTTAGAGAGGAAAACAGTGTATACCATATTCCAAAAGTAACTGCAACTACAAGTACTCAGAATTTTAAAAAAATAGTACATGATGCTTTCCACTCCTCACTAAAACAATACAGCAAACATTCCAGAAATGTCTTCAGACTCTCAGTACTCTATATCAAGCTCTACTAGATTCAGAGAAGCCAAGAGGAGATTACAACAGTACATCCAGACAATGAAGGTGAAGTGATTGGAAAACAATGTGACTGAGTTGCAATCCATGGGGCTGATTGTAATGACATGCACAGCTTCTATACTGGATTGAAGGATGTATTCAGACTTAGAAAAAAGGGACACTCATCTGTAGCAAGTTGGTGGATCAACAATATTCCAGGAAGAAGGACAAATACTTGACTGCTTGCAGAGTACTTAGAGCAATTGCTCAGAATATGATTATTGGGAAACTTTATTGACAGTGAAGAGGTGTTGATTGTAATGAGATCATTTTCAGAAAGATAGAAAGTCTGAAGAAAATCTACCAGCAGAAATGTGGAAAGAATGGAGACAATTTCATTACTTATCTCCATCAGGAAGGCTGTTAATGTCCCACAATGCATAAAACTTGTTAGTTTCATATTCCAAAATGGTGACAGGAACGAATGCAGAAACTATTAGGTTTCTTTACTTGTTAGAGTCAGAGAAAAATTATCTGAAATTCAACATGGGATTGAGAAAGGAAAGAAACACCATGGATATGGTGTTCTGCCTATGACAAGATCCAGAAGAAATATGTAGAATATAATAAAAGCTTCTATCCAGTTTTCATCAACTTTATAAAGAACACATGACTGAATCCATGGCTGATACACAGAAGTATGAAGGTTCAAGTCATGCATATGAACTCTAGCACTGAATTGTTTGATGATGTAGTGGGAGTCAAGCAGGGCTATATGTTAGCACTAATGTTATTCTCACTGACAGTGATGTTTTCTACTACTCAACTGAAGGTGTATATACAGAAAAAACTAGATGTTTACTTGTTTCATGTGTCACATCTCCTAACTGGAGCAAGACCAGTGAGAGAGATGTTCACTAATGACTTGCAAAGGATAAGCCAAGCCAAGTTTGGGTGGTGGGGTGTTTTATTGTGCATCTATTATGTTTGGCTTGAAAGTTTAACATCTGAAAGACTGAGATTCTTTATTAGTAAGTGGTACAACTTGAGCCCATCAAAATGAAAAGGTAGGATTTTTCGTAGGCGCAAACCACTCTACTATCTGGGTAATAAAATAAATAATAATGGTAGGCTTTATGATGAACTAGATTGCAGAATGAGTTTGGATAATTTGGCATTTGGCAAGTTGAGAGAATGTCTGAAGGAAAACAAGCATTTGTTGGTCAAGTGAAGTGCAACATATATCAAACAAAAATATTATTCATCCTACCATAATGATTGGAGGTATGAAGGATGTACAGTAAACTCTCTCCTCATCACTCACTGAGACTGGAGGTTTGTTGGAGAACTGAATTTTTTGGATATCTGATCATCACCTTTTAAATTACCATAGCACCTCACAAAACTCATTAAAAGTCTATATGTATATCAGTAATGTCATTTATACTCTGAAGAAATAAAAGTAAAGAACAAGTTTTATTCACCTAATAAAATACAGTTACTGCGGATGTAGTAAAATGAAATACTGTACTTTGAGAAACAACAATCCATTTTAAATACAGCAAAACCTTTCTTTTAATGACAATTAATTAATACAAATTCTTTTGACTGTAATTAGCAACATGATTGTTTTTTTCTGGGTACTAGTTGCTTGAGAGTGGTTATTTGAGAACTGTATAAGAGGGAGTTTACTGTACTGCACACACACACACACTCCCCAAACATCCATGTATGTGTGTGAGCATCATGCCATTTCCAAATCTTGTTCCTCATAAATTTGAAGATATGTGCCTTTGAACAGGGGCTGCTTGCAGCCAATGTTGACTTCCAGAAAGCATTTGACTTGGTGGACAGGGACGTGCTTTGGGTGATTCTGGAGCTGCAAGGTATATCTCTTTAACTGATTGGACTAATGGAGACCTTGCATGCCAGAACAGTCTCCGTGGTTCAGATTGGGGGCTCAACATCTGAATTTTTCTCAGTCAAATCTGGGGGAGTCCATCAGGGTTGTGTCTTGGCTCCCACTCTGTTCAATGCCTGCATGGATTGGGTACTTGGCTGAATGGTGGCTCAGGTGAGTTGTGGTGAACTCATTGGTGAATCTAGGATTACAGACTTAGATTTTGCTGACGGTGCAGTTATTCTTGCTGAGAGTCCCTGGATGTCTTAAAGAGTGCTCTCCTTTCACTGAGTGAGAAAGTGGAACCACTTGGCTTTAAATTTTCTTGAATCAAGACAAAGATCCAGTCCTTCAATGGCTTCTTGGAGGACTCTACCTTGTCTGTCTGTGTTGCATGTGAGAATGCCGAAGTTGTTGACTGCTTCACTTATCTTGTCAGTGAGGTCTCTGGTCCTTCCTGTTCTGCTCTATAATTGTGAGACTTGGATACTGTCTGTGGCCCTTAGAAGCTGCCTAAAATCATTTAGTACCAGGATGTTTCATAGTATTATGGGCTACCGTTGGTTGAATTTTGTATCTAAACAAGAACTCTACTCAGAAATTGGGATACATCCTATATGATTCAGGAGTGTCAGCTGAGATTGTTTGGTCATGTTGCTTGATTTTCTGAGTTAGACCCTGCTTACTGTGTTCTCTTCTCTGAGGATCTGGCTGGGTTGATGGTTCATGTTGATCAACTACATGCTACATGGTCACAGCAGATGAACAGGTATCTCGTGGAGATGGGAACTAACTGGGACTCTGCTTGATGGGCTGAATGGGAGGGCCTGGGAAGACAGCAGCAATAGTGAATGCAGCAATACACTGCAATAGTGCATGGCCCCCACCTGACCAGACTTGACCTGTCAGGTATCAAAATCAATACTGCTATTCTTATTGTATTTTCTAAAAACACAATGTATTTTAACTTAAACACAGAAACTTTGGTAATGGCCACAGGAATGATGAAATACTCTGATAATTTGTACTTTGCTAGAACCATTACTAATTCCATCAATTTGTTGTTGGCACTCCGTCGCTTACGACGTCGAGGGTTCCAGTTGATCCGAGCAACGGAACAGCCTGCTCGTGAAATTAACGTGCAAGTGGCTGAGCACTCCACAGACACGTGCACCCTTAACGTAGTTCTTGGGGATATTCAGCATGACACAGTGAGACAAGGCTGACCCTTTGAATTACAGGTACAACAGAAACAGGAAGTAAGAGTGAGAGAAAGTTGTGATGAAAGAGTACAGCAGGGTTCGCCACCATCCCCTGCCGGAGCCTCGTGGAGCTTTAGGTGTTTTCGCTCAATAAACACTCACAACGCCCGGTCTGGGAATCGAAACCGCGATCCTATGACCTCGAGTCTGCTGCCCTAACCACTGGGCCATTGTGCCTCCACTCCATCAATTTATCCCACAGCAAAAACAAAAGTAGGAAAACATATATCCTTGTGTAATTTTCTCTGTTTCTCTGTATATTCTGGTGTACTTTTCACTAATGAGTCTGAAGAGAATGGAGATGTCCCAGTAGACTTTACAGACTCTCTGAGATTGAAGTAAAGGGGTAGTTGAAGTTACAGTAGATAATGATATATTTGAAGTGTTATCTATTTGAGGCTGGAAGAGGAAATTCCTGTACAGGAATAAGTTTGAAAGGGATGTGTTTCTAGAAAAAAATGGCTTAACCCTTTAGCATTCAGATTAGTTTGTCAAATGTAATGCGTATATATTCACATTGTTTTGAATTAATTATGCATTATCTTGAAACTTTCAAATTTTGATTATATGATTGTTTATTTTTAAAATGACATTGTAGGGTAGGTGTAAGAGGCTGGATCTGGCTTATTTGAGCATAAACCAGGTTAAATATTTGTGCCTAATACGGCCGTTTTAAATGCCAAAGAATTAAGATACATGTGTAATATACAAGCTGGGTAACAGAATAACAAGCTAGGGCATTCAGTGATTTTTGGCAGAAGTTGTGTTCAGTTGTTGTATAGCCTTAGGCAATCTCGATCAAGCAGATCTATGGTACAAAATTAGTTGGTTGAATAACTAGGTGTAATTTACAGCTCTAGCACTGTAGATATGATAATTTTTTTACAAAAGTACAAGACCGCAAAAATCTGTGGAAGAGATTAGTTGAGTAAATTGACTCCTTGATTTCCTCCTCCACATCATCATCACCATTTAATGTCCGTTCTCCATACTAGCATGGGTTGGATGGCTTGACAAGCTGGTAAGGTGTCAGGGGCCACACCAGGTTCCATATTCTGTTTTGGCTTGGTTTCTATAGCTGGATGCCCTTCTTAATGACAACCACTCCACAGAGTGTACCCTGTACTTTTTATGTCATACTATCACCAGTACTTTTTAAGTGGCACCAGCACCAGTTCTTTTTACTTCACTTTTGTAAATCCTGGAAAAAAGTTGATTTTGACTTGATTTGAATTCAGAATAGAATGAACCAGGATAAATACTACAAGCCATTTGTCTGATGCTCTAATGATTCTACCAACCACCACTATCAGTGCATTAGATGGCTTTGCTGAGGACCACATGTTACACTCTAACACTCACTGGTCTGTTATATAAGCTGAGACAAATGAAAGCAGTATATAGTGTAATGGCGCGAAATTATAGCCGCCATTGGGGAAGTACTATTCTGTGCATGCGCAAGGGACTTCACCACCGGAAGTCCCTCGAGTGCGCATGCATAGTAAAACTAGTACTGAGGAATTTCAACCACGTTTCGTGGTCTGCTACCACAACAGCTCCTTTATAGGATCCAGTTAGCTCAAGACATCATCAGGAGGAACCACGTCCGGTTTCGGCCCCTACTCCTCTACCATTTTGACATGGCGGGGCCTCCCCTTTCGGAGGTGTCTTCAGCTCTGGTGTTGGGTGCATGTCTTCTTTCTTCTATTCCCTGGCCTCTTCGATGCAGCATCAATGAGTGTCAGCATCCGACTGACTGTCTTGTCAAATTCCCCTTTTTATACCTGCTGCTAGGCTCCAGCAGGCTGCCCCAGCAAGTTGTCACGTGACACTGTCTAAATTTCCCACTGCTAGGCTCCAGCAAGTAGCCCCAGCAAGTTGTCACATGACACTGTCTAAACTTTGACTGACAATGGAGGGCGCGTAATCTTAGCCCACGCATGCTCTAACTGAGACTGTCACCTGTCAATCAGCGAAGCCACTTCAGTGTCAGCCTGTCTCACCTAATGATGTTATTTTCCTGCCGGCATGTTATGACTTTCAAGCCATATTTGGTCTTCCCGCTTCAGCCATATATAGAAGCTGGCTTTTTTGACCGCCTCCTGTATCCTCCTTATCAGTTTTCTCAGTTCTGAACCTGAAAACGCAAATCTTCTTTTGAATAGCGTTGTCATTTTTCTTTCAATGAAGCCTCTAGCCCCCACTGCCAGATGGTAACACTCGACAGTCCATCCCTGTTCTCTGCACTCTTCGATTAGTTTCTCGTATCTCTTCTCCTTTCGTTTCTCTGCATTGTCGATGTTCTCTTCCCATGGTACTGTCAGTTCTAGAGTTGGTTTCACTTTGTAAGTGAGTTGAGCGAGAGACCTTCGACGTGACAACACCTCACTCCTCATTGAAGCACTCTTCACCATGATGCTATCGATATGATAGCTATTTGCTCCTCTGGCAGGCATCAAGGAAGCTCTTAATCTTCCAATACCGATTACAAATCAATCAGCGGCTGCTAAGCTGAGTGACACAGGATTTATATAACCAAGCATCATCAAAAATAAAACTTATTTTTATTATGTTGTTAAATTGTTCTACTGTTCCTTAATATATAATGCTGTTGAAAGGTGATAGAGAGAGACTAATGTCTCTATTACAACTATATTCACCATTTACAATAGTTTGCAGTTCAGAAAAGAAACAGCTGTAGAATATGCAGGGACAATTAATTACACTGAAGACATATTTATTAGATAAACATCTTTTCTTTTTTTTTTGTAAGAAATATCTTTTATGTTTTATTTGTTTCAGTCATTACAATGTGGCCATGCTGGGGCACTGCTTTAAAGAATTTTAGTCAAACTTATTGACCCCAGTACATATAATTTTTTGTAAAGTCTGGCACTTAGTCTATTGGACACTTTTGCTGAACTGCTAAGTTATGGGTATGTAAACACACCAACACCGGTTGCCAAGCAGAGGTGGGGGACAAATACATACATAAAGACATGTGCACACACACACACACACAAATAGAACAGGCTTCTTTCAGTTTCCATCTACCAAATCTACCCACAAGGCTTTGGTTGGCCTGAGGTTATAGTAGAAGACATTTACCCAAAGTGCTGTGCTGTGGAACTGAACCATGAACCATGTGGTTGGGAAGAAAACCTCTTACCACACAGCCATGTATAACCATTTGTGTAAGTTATACATGGAATTAGCAGCTATTCAGATCTGAAGTATTTTCAAAATCTGAAAAGAAAACCCTTTATATGAAGTATCCTTGGCTATGTTAATATGAAAGGTTATCAGAGATAGTATGTAAGGTTTAGCAGTATGTTGTTTGTAAGTAGTTAGATTGTTACCCTACTGCCTTGTTCTATGTTTCATATCTGTGTGTATACACACACTTGGTTCTATACAAGAAATGGCATCCAGCCATTTCCAACAGACAAATGGTAACACACTCAGTATCTGAATAGAATTAATCTACCTCATTCATGTACTGTATGTGTTTGGGGAAGTGCCAAACATAGCATGGCAATTTTGTTTAACTTCTGTTTTCTTGTCAGGAGTAGAGAAATGTTTTTGTTTTCTTTTAAAATAGGCACAGGCATGGCTGTGTGGTAAGAAGGTTGCTTCTTTATCACATGGTTCTGTGTTCAGTTCCACTGTGTGGCACCTTGAGCAAGTGTTTTCTATTATAGTCTCAGGCTGACCAAAGCCTTGTGAGTGGATCTGGTAGATGGAAATAGAAAGAAGCCTGTTGTTTATATATGTGTGTGTGTGTGTTTGAGTTCTGTGATTCTCCCTCCCAAAATCGCTTAACAACTGGTGTTGGTATGTTTACGTCCCCATTACTTAGTGGTTTGGCAAAAGAGACTGATAGAATAAGTACTAGGCTTAACAAAAGAAAATAAGTACTGGGGTTGATTCATTTGACTAAAAACTCTTTGAGGCAGTGCCCCGTATAGCCGTAGTCTAATGACTGAAAAAAGTAAAGGATGACGGATGTATTAGACTTATTAGTCTTTAGTGGTTTTTCTCACTATTTTCGGATCTTTCTGATTTGGTGGGCACCATTTTTTATTTATGTTTTATTTAGTGTGTTTTCTACCGAAACACTTTAAAATTTCGTATACTTGTATATTTTGTCTTATAGAACAGAGAAAAATTTTTATATTCGAAGTTATTTCATGTTAAAAGTATTTCGGTAATTTCAACCAATCACTGACACCTATTGAGGTGAAAACAATTACTGCTATGGATTATCAACAAAACGTTGTGCGGTGTGATGGGATCTTTTCCCTTGAATAAAATTAGTGCTGTTGTTTGTCAACAACAACTATCAGCGGTACTGTTATTTATGACATCGTTCGTGCGTTTGTAGTGGTTTTAGCTTTAGGGTTCGGGTTTTAGAGTTAGGGTTAGGGTTATTTTTATGAGCATTTTTGCCAAATTTGGTGAAAAAAAAAAAGCTGTTCAATACACCACCACAAATTTTTCCACAAATGGGTAGGAAGACTGAGAGGGTATCTATATCTGTTCATGACTCCATAAGCATCTAAAGCAAGAAGTGAAATCATGGCATGAGATATCAGATCAAACTCATTTGTGAGTGATGGCTAAGCTATTAAACCCTTTTATTACCAATTTTTTGTTGAAATACACAGCCTTAATTTCATGTGGTTGGGAAGCAAACTACTATGAAGGAATGATGCTAGAGATGTGAAATCTTGCATGTATTAATTTCAACACTTCTTATTATTAATAATGTAAACTGACATCTGACTGTGCAAAGATGACTTTAAATGTAACTACTAGCGACTTCTCTTGAAAATGGACAAAATTTGGCATCATGGTGTTACCAAATACCTGCAGAAAAAAAAAGTTAAGCCCCCAAAGGCATTCATGCTGACATGGTTGCTACATTAGATGATGCTCCAGCTTTATTGACAGTGCAAAAATGGGCAGCTGAATTTAGGAAGGGAAGGCAGAGTCTTGAAGATGACCCAAGGTCTGGATGTCCTACAATTGCAACCACTGAGAAAAATATTGATTGAAATATTTGAAAAATCATGAAGAATTTAGTAAAATTACTTAGTTGTTTGACATGTAAATTGATATAAAAGTTTGATGGGAGGATTTGATTTAGATCACTTTAAAATAGGACGTTTGTATCATAGATTCAAACTGGCCCTGGGTGGGTTAGTATTAAAAGGTTTAATCAACAAAAGATTAGCAATGATAATTTTAATTGTAAAGTACTCAGCTAGATGCCTTGCAGTACTTAATCATGTTCCTTAAATTCTGATTTCAAATCCAAGTGAGATCAACTTTGCCTTTCATCACTCTAGTATTAATAAAATAAAGGTCAGTTATATACTGAAGGTTGTATCAATCAATACACCTCTCCCTTCTCCTACAAATTTGGCATAATGCTAGTATGACAAATCAATATCATCATCAACATTTTTCGCATATTTGCTCCATTACTCAAAGAAGTTTTGCATTATGAGAAAACCAAGATGAATACTGATAATTGTCATATGAAGTGTAACAACGACAGACCCAATAAAAACAAAACAAAAACTAATAAATCTAGTCTAGATAGTTTTGAGCAGTGCCATTCAAGAACTAGGAATGCATATATGAAACGTTCTTTAACATCTGGTGAAAATAACAACAGTAAATTTTCCAGAAATAATTGGAAGAAGATTATGCTTTCATGAAAGTTTAGAGCAACCAGTCCACATAAATTTCTGGAGGAGATATACTAGACATATCAGGGAGAAAAATAGAATTTCATTCCTCTGTTAGATGAAGTGAGTACCTTATTTTGGATGAATACTTGCTACATTACTTCTAATTGTAAATGCTAACACTTATTATTCAAAACAAAAGATAGTTACTATAAATATCTTTAAAAGGAGGGAGATAGAGACAAGTAGATAAAATATCAGATGTCCGCCGCGGGTTAGAAATAGCAGCAAAGCACGATTATCTCTTAAAAGATATAATCCTTCAAGAACTCTATCTGTAGAAAGGATTAACCCAATGTAAATACAATCTACGACTTTATAAATGAAAATTATTATAAGTAAGAATCAAAACTGAAGTAATTAGTTTCGTACATGGAAATGTATAAAACATTTAGGCTGTACACATGCAACTAATATATTGCCTTGCTATTTTAGTTCTTACATAATTACGTGTATTGGTTGTCAGTTTTACACTGATTTCCAGTTTGGGTTTAGTAGTTCTAAACTATCCTTCCATGTACATGTGTAAATCTCAAAGTGGGCCGAAGAACTTAAGATCACAATTCACAGTAATTCGTTTGACTTGTTAAGTATTCGGGGCAATAAACTCGGTTTCTATTCTACAGCAGGTTGAAATAAACTTTATTTATATATATATATAAATATGGTTTAAACATATCTTTAATTTCATGCACAGAAACGAACTGATGGAATATTCCTGTTAAAACATGTAAAATGTAAACAATGAATACAAGTATAAACGTTAAATAACTAGAGCATGATTTCATGTTTGTTCTCCGAGGTTGCGTCAGATTGATACACGATCTATTTTCTAATACTGTTTTATATTGACGTTTACGCAATAACACAGAGAATATTGGCACATTTCCAAGGGAACAGCTGAATTCGACAAACCAGTAATCACTGCAAACATTTCTGAATGTCCAGTGATTAACAATAACTATTCACAACTAAGCATCAATAAATTAATACTGTACTAATTTAGAACCACAGTTTTATTTTTTTATATATGAAATAAAAACAGAATAAGTTACACGATACATCGGTCTTAAAAAAATTTATCAGTATAATGATGCATTCCTTCGATATAAAGAATGCTTTAATAAATATAACAAATAGCGAAAATACAGAATTCCAAAAAAGCATTCTAACGCAGTGCTTTTCACTTTTTCCTTTTTTAACTATCACGCCCTGAATTTTATTAACACCTTTCCCAAAGTTCCCTTGCTACAATTTAACATAAATACACCTGTCGACATGACACTTGAAATGTCAAAACACTTCGACCAGTAACTATTACCAGATGGTACCTATACAGAGTTACAGATTGAAAATATTTTTTTGAAAATTAGGCTCTGTTGCTAAGAAGTGTGCTTCCCAACCACATGGTTTCAGGTTCACTGCATGGGACTTAATTTGGCACCTTGGGTTTCTACTATAGCCTCGGCTGACCAAAACCTTGTGAGGGGATTTGGTTGACGGAAACTAAAAGAAGACCGTCGTGTATATATATGTTTTTGGGATCTGACAATACGCCATAAAGCTAAACCCTTTTTGGACGAGAAACTTAAGGTAATCCCATAAGTCGGCCTTCTCCATTTTTAATATATATATACACACACACACACATATATATATACATATATATACATGTATACATACATACACACACACACAGACATATATATACACACACACACACACATATATATATATATACATATATATATATATATATATATATATATATATATATATATATATATATA